>NW_026067943.1:1263882-1324608 GCF_014885135.2 Alexandromys fortis
TGAAGAAAGTGTGGAATATATACACATTAGAGTACTATGCTGCGATAAAAAACAATGACTTCTCGAATTTTGCATGCAAATGGATGGAAATAGAAAACACTATCCTGAGCGAGGTAACCCAGACCCAAAAAGATGAACATGGGATGTACTCACTCATAATTGGTTTCTAGCCATTAATAAAGGTCACGGAGTGTATACCTGATGAACCTAAAGAAGCTAAATAAGAAGGTGAACCCAAGAAAAAACATATAGTTATCCTCTTGGCTAAGGGAAGTAGATAAAATTGCCGGGGAGAAAATTGGGATCTTGGGGGTGGGGTGGGTTGGGGATAAGGGGGGACAGGGAGAGAAAAGTGAGAAGGGGAGGATTGGGGGAACTTGGGGAAACAGGAAGATTGGATAAAGGAAGGTTGGATAGGGGAGCAGGGAAGCACATATCTTAAAAAAAAATAATTTAACCTGAGAACCAAATCTAAGTTTAGTTCCCAGCACCTATATAGGATAATTTATGGTCTCCTGATGCTATAACTCAAGGGGTCTCTGGTATTTCTGGACATGTGGACATGGTAGGCATCTGTGCTCATAAGTATACACACACATACACACACATAATTAAAATTAATAAATAAGACTAAAACAATCAAAGGTGATTTTGACTATCCTGGCTATATATTCTTCAAAAGACTACAGAACTTAAGCTTTAAGCAAAATCAGACTTTCTTAAGTTTGTCCTGCTCCATGGGTAAGAAATTAGATGTGATACTACAGCTACAGTGGGACATTCAGGCTTCTGATAGTTTAAGTGTATCTACTTACTTAGCTCCAGACATAAAGTAATCAAACAAAATCAGCACCAGAGTCAATGGATAGCAATAGTATACCAGTGGAACCATGATTCACCAAAGTGGGCTTTTCTAAGAGAAAGGAGAATTAAAGGGATCTCTGAACAGAGAAAATTTAAAGGAAAAATGTAAAATAAAAAAGGCTGGCAAATTTTTCTATCTGTCCATTCAGTCCAAACCTGGAGACCAGAGAACTGATAGGGAAGGATAACAGCCTCAAAGAACACTAGCAGGCAAAGACACTGGCTATGAGTGCCTACCAGTACAACAGAGAAACAGTTGTGCAAATGCACAAGAAACCTTGCTCATTTTCAGTCAACTACATCAAATTATTGCCCACAAGCAGATAAAAGGATAAATAAAAACACAATGAAGAATTGCTGTAGTCATCAGAAAGCATTGCTGAGTAAGAAAAGCAAATTATACAATAGTGCATATAGTTATATAGTATAATACCATTTATGAGAACTAAAATGAACTTCAGGCACTACCACAGGTTATGAAGTCAAGGCACAGCAAAATCAATATCAGTGGTTAGTTCTGAGAGGAGAGGTAAGAGGAAATTAGGATTGATTGGGCAATTAAAATTATTTTTAAGTATTTCTTTAATTTTTTGAGACTTTAATATATTTACATTTTATCTTCCTCTCTCTAAACACTCCCATATACCCCTTCCTGCTCCCTTTTAAATTCACAGCCTCATTTTTCTTTAATTGTCAACATATACTATAGGTAGTGGGATCTTCCCCAGGAAAGACTACTTCTGTCACTCTCGACTTCTCTTGATTGTCTGTGGTTCTCTGTGTAGGGTTGAGGCCTCCTGGTCTGTCTCCCGTGTGTGTCAGCTGCCTATTGTTCAGTTTATGATTAGGCATCCGTGCTGGAAAAACTTTATGGGTGTAGTTTCTGACATCCCTGAGAGACACAATCTCACAGCAAACCCCTTGTTCCTCCAGTTCTTAAAATCTTCCTAGTCTCTCTTCTGCAATGAGCTCTGAGACTTAGGTATAGGAGTTACACTGTAGATGTATCCACTGGGATTGGCTCCACAACTCTGCATTTTGACCTGCTTTTTTTTTTATTTGTTTGTTGATTTCTTGGGGGGGGGAGGATTGCTTTGATATGTTTGTTTGTTTTGTTTGTAATGATCTCCATTTGTTGCATCGAAAAATATTTTTGATGTGAGGTTAGGACTACACTTACCTGTCAGTATACAACCAAATATTTAAATGATAGTTAGGGATTACACAGGTTTAGTACAAAAATAAAATAATAAAATATTCTCTGTAATAGTTTCTCATTTAGGAGTATGTATTTCATATATCACTTTCATATTTAAAATATAAAAATAAGTTTTATGCAGATATATGTATTTTTAAAAACTTGCAGTATGGGGCTGGAGAGAGATCTTAGGAGTTAAGGGTACTGGCTACTTTTACAGAGGATCCAGGTTCGATTCTCTGATCACCCACCTGTTGGCACACAAGCAACACTACCTCCAGTTCCAGAGGATCTGATGTCTTCTTCTGGACTTCCCCCAGCACCAGGCATGCACGTTGTGCACACACACACACACACACACACACACACACACACACACACAGGCAAAACACTTGTATGCATAAAAGATAAACTTAAATCAAAAGCCTGGTAGTGATAGTGCTAACTATAACCATAGATGGATTCCCAATAGAACTCTGAATGCCAACATTCATTTGGTATTGTTCTGATTTCTTCTCCATCAATTAAAGCTGTATTCTTTTCTTACTTCAAAAAAAAATGTGATTAAATTAAAAATGGGACCCACAAGCCCAGCCCAAGGTACAGGAAGACAATTTGAATGGCACATCAAGGAAGGAGGCCTATCAAATGGGGTCAGAAGACAAATGGGTGTTTGGTACAAAAACCTTTAAAATCAAAACTCTCATTGCCTTCCCCACTGGAAGCACTGTGATCAACCTGGCTCACATAGATGCATCCATGGCTATTCTTCACCCCATGCCTGCAAGGTTATCTTATCTCTATCAACTCTGATTTGATAATAGTTTCCAGAGGTTTGAGATGCCAGACAGAAACTTAAAAGACACATTTGCGTCTCTCCAGAGGAGGTTACTATTTAAGGAGGATTTAACCTCTCACAGCTTTCAGAAGCACATTAAACACAGTCCCCCTCATATTCTTCACCTTTCCTCCCCAGTGTGCTTTCCCCACAAAGGCACTTGAGGACAATGGTACTTTTCAATGGTAAGTGCAGCACATGTGCCCATCAGTAGGAAAAGGCACTATTGTGTTTCTTTCATCTCCTCAGCCTCCTAGATTCTGCTTTACAAAGTAGAAGAGAATTTTAAGTCCTGTGGAGAAAGAAACAAAACAAATACAAGTAAGATAGCCGAACAACAACAACAAAAAAAAGCCAGTGAGATTCCTTGGTGAAAACCCAGGATATTGCTGAGTTAGTGAGCACCAGGCGGTGCAAAGCTAGGAGGCAGAGCCAGTTCGTTTTCAGCCTGTGAGTATGATATGATTTAATCCCATAGTTCATGATGGATGTCTAAAAGAAAGTGTTGTGTCAGGCTCATCAGACTCAGGAAGAAAACCTTCCAAGCTCTGAAAAGCAGAGGCTAACAAGGTTCGCATGGCCACTCCACAGGTTATGCAAGCAGCAGGCAAGTTCTGAGGAGAAGAAAGGAGGCTGAGCTGCGTAGAGGAAGGAGGTTCTCTTACTTGTAGCTGCCTGAAGGAGACTATGACCTGCAGAGCTGCCTGGAAGAGGCTATGGGACCTGTTGAGACACCTGCTGGTCACACAGCAGGCTCCATGGTTGCAGCTTCCGAGTCATCACTTAGGATGTAGTGGGCTTTCCCTTAATGTAGTTGCCACTAAGTCACACTCTTATAAGTAAGTCTTCACCCATATTGCTATGGGGAACCCCAAATGGACCCGTAAATTTCCCAAGGTGAACACTGATAGAATCATCACATTGCTCCATGATGCCCTGTTCAGAGATGAGTAAGACATTTGCCTCTCTTCATCTCAGGATTGCTCTCACACCAAATAAGGACTACTTAATCAAAAACTGTTCAGGGTAATGAAGGGGCCTGCCAAGAGGCACAAGGAGAATATGCTCAAAGTAGTACTTGTATGAAAATATTCCTATGAAAGCACTGAAATTTACAATGAACATATGTTAATGTAAGTTATTCACAACTCTTGAGAAGGATCACTCTATACAGGAGATTGCTTCCAAGGAACTCCTGACACAGGAGTTCCACCCAAGACCTCACATGGTGGAGGGAGAGAAGCTGTGATCTCATCTCCACATGTGTGCTGTGCTGCACACACACACACACACACACACACACAATAAATAGATAATAAAGAATGATTCACAAAATAGAGGAGCTGAATGTTTAAATATAACCAAATCAAGAGAAAAGCGGCCATCAAAACAACTGTCTACCTGGCTTTCAGACCTAGGCCCCCTTTCTGATGACATACCTTTTCTATGTATTTTCCAAAAATTTGTTCAAAGTGGCCAAAGAAAGGAGAGCAAGAAAAACAACCCAGAGAAAACAAGCTTAACTAATAGAATAGAAAAGATAGGGGATACCAGTCAGACAGCGAAGGAGACAGCTACATGGGGAAGTAACCATTCACTGCCTGACAATGCATTAGACACGTCTCTCTGCATGTCTAGTGGTTATGCATGTGTGCCAGTGCATGTAGGTCCACAGCTAAGACCAGACATTTTCAATGAGCACCTTTGAACTCACAGTTCAATCTGCCTATTTCTCCCAGCCTACAATTCTAATCATCTCAGCCATGGAGGGAAGACCCCATGGAGGGAAGACCATCTCAGCGCCCCCTGGACACACATCCCAACACTCCTTTTGTTCCTTTTGTTGAGACTTACCACCCAGGGTGGACCTGGCTGGTAAAGAAGAAAATTATACTGTTGTAGTACAACTCATTTCCCAAACCTGAGTGAAATACACAGTGTTAGAGCACTAGAGGGCAAGTTAACATATACGTCTTCCTTCCTTCCTCCCTCCCTCCCTTCCTCCCTTCCTCCCTCCCTTCCTTTTTTTTCTTGAGAAATCACAACATGAGAACAGGAAGCCCTTGAAAAATGCTATATTTATCACATCTTCCTCATTCTGGTTAAATGCCATGCAGAGCTGGGCCTGACAAGTGGCAACTTAACACACCTTTCACCAAGTGTAATACCAAGTTTACATACCACATCACAGCACACAGGCCACTGCCATCAAAACTGCAGAAGCATTTGTCCCTCATGTGAGCCTTTTTACGACAGCATACTAGAGGCTTTATGGAAACAGTCTTTTCAGTCCTTCTCTGCCTAAAGTCTGGTAATGTTCACAATTTTTTCCAGGTTCAGCTCACTCTCCACTTCCTAACTGTTCCTGTTTGACTTTTCTTGGCCCCCACTGCCATAGGCATTCTGTGGGTTGCTGTCAATCAGAGCATCACCAAGACCTTCCTAGTATCTCCCAGTGATCTGGCATCTACCCATTCCGTGCATATCTAACTAGATCTCTGGTGTCATTTTCAATGCCCTGCATGAATGCAATTATTATTTCACAACTTGGACTTAACGGTAGTCCACAGTAGTTAGGGGCAGCAGTCAGGTCACAAAAGCCACTGGCATAAACATTGGTTACCATGGTTGCAATGGACTGGATGATCTCTGAAATGGGAATTTCATCCCTAAGGATTTCTTTTCCTTGAACAAGGGATAGGAAACACAAATAATATTCACATGAATAGTTCCAAGTCAACTCAAATATGTTTCCCATAGAATTGTGGGAAAGCTGAAGTTTCACAGCATGTAGGAAGTGTCTGGATCCATGATGGTCTCAGACACTCACACTTCATACGTTCTTAATATAATTAGAGTTCTGCTGATCTTTCAGATGGCCATCAACTTTGAAGCTAAGAATTAAAAATACTCACTGAACGCTACAACATTCAGTCTTATTTCCAACCTTCTCTGACTTTCCTTAACCCTATTCCCAGGCCACATTCCCAGTGTCCAGGCTCCTCAAATGTGCCAGCTTCTTTGGGAACCTGATAAATGCTGTTTCTTTGATTTAAGTCACTGCTTTTTAGATCTTTTTGGACATCAGTTTCTATCTTTTTAATCTACATGTTTCTTAGAGCAATCTCCAGTGACTTCTCTGGAGTATCACCCGGTCTCTTCTGCCTTGGTTTAGCCCTTGCATGCCTCCTTCATCATACTAAAATTCTTCCATGGCTTCTGTAATTCACCTTATTATTTGTTTTGTTTTGGTTTCCTCCAGCTCTAGAAGATTCCCAAGGCCCATATTTATGTCTGATCGTTGGTACCAGCATATACTCTGTTGCACATAATGGGCACTCATTACATATATGTTATTCAGATGGATATATAGGTGAAAGAATATGAAATTAGAGGTAGGTGCTAAAGTCTGAGGCCTGGGAAATGAAAGGGAATCTGGACAGGTAATGGGTCATTGGGATGCTCTTTTGATCTGCACACATGTTTGGAATTGAACACTCATGAGTCTTCTGTCATGAGATATCCTCTGCTGTAGTTCATTTACATTTCACATATAAAACTGTATATGTATATATATATATATATATATATATATATATATATATATATAGTGTCTATACACAATAACATACTCTCTTGGAGAAAGAAATAACAGAGTACTATAAACCAAGGAAACAGTGCTTTTTCTCCACCATAATGATGGCTTCTTGTGACCTCCATCCCTATAGGGAGCTTCTGTGGGGCTTCGGGAAGATTCCTTGCTCTTGTCTTTGCTAAGTGTCACCAGCTCTTGGCTCTTTAGCCTGCGGCAAACTCAGCTGTAACTTCCTGGGCCCCTCTTACAGTTTCAGCCCACAGCAGGCACCCTTTATTCCTAGGGCAGGGGATTTCAGGAGCTCTAGTTAAATACACGATAGGTTAGCAATGAAGCCCTGTCTGAGTCTACTGGCTGCAACCGGTTGTGCTACTCTGAGATGTGGGTGAGGTTCCACATCGTGACCTTTGGTGAGCAGCATCCCATGAGAGCAGCCCAGAAAGCTCATAAAGCCACACATAGACAGCAGAGAATTCACATACAAATTCCGCTAATCTCCTTGGGCCTTAGATTTCTAGGAAGAAATCTAACTAATGGGCAAAGTGAGAACAAAATGAATGAGCTGGACTGAATGAAGAGAATGGATTGACTCACAATCTGAAAGCAAATTTCCTGAGACTTCTCTGCATGAAGTACACAGGTTTAAGCTGTGGAGTTCAAAGACCTGAGAATCATATTTAAGTTCAAGGGTAGGGAGATGCTTAGGTCAAAAAGGCAGCTAATTTACTTTTACCTCTTTATAACTCTCTGATGGGGGAGGGTCATCTGTCTATGTGTTACTTTTATTGGCTAATAAAGAAACTGCCTTGGCCCTTTGATAGGACAGAAAATTAGGTAGGTGGAGTAAACAGAACAGAATGCTGGGAAGAAGGGAAGTGAGACAGTCGCCATGATTCTCCAACCTGAGTTGGATGTAGGCTAGAATCCTTCCCGGTTAGGTGTTACACCTTCTCGTGGTGCTACACAGATTATTAGAAATGGGTTAATCAAAATGTGAGAATTAGCCAGTAAGAGACTAGAGCTAATGGGCCAAGTAGTATTTAAAAGAATATAGCTTCCGTGTAATAATTTTGAGTAAAGCTGGCTGTGTGGGAGCTGGGCGGGAACATAGCCCGCCGTTCCTCACTACAACTCTGTTTCCACTTAGTCTGGTGGTAGGAGCTTATTAATGAATTGGGTGATGTCTACTCATGTTTCCTCATACTGGCAAGGGTAGCTTTCATGTTTGTTTGCTTGTTTATAATTTATTGTTGAAACAAAGCCTCAGTATGTAGCCTTGACTAGTCTGAAACTAATTATGTAGGCCAGTCTTACCTAGAAATCACAGAGAACTGCCTGCCTCTGCCTATCAAGTGCTGGGATTAAGAGGGTGGCTTTCCTTTTACTTAGCCTTATTGACTCGATTATCCAA
The DNA here is from genome assembly GCF_014885135.2 of Alexandromys fortis. NCBI lineage: Eukaryota > Metazoa > Chordata > Mammalia > Rodentia > Cricetidae > Alexandromys > Alexandromys fortis. The sequence goes on from NW_026067943.1 coordinate 1,271,789, forward strand.
CTCTGAAATGTGTCTATTGTCATGTTCACAATGTTTTTTCCAGCTATCTGGCTGTCTTTTAGTCTAATCTAGTGGATGCAGTAAGGAGATTATCACAGGTCTCATTAACATTAATCTGTGGGTAGGTTTAATAATACCCTCTCCATAAAACTGCATTGATGATCATACAGCAAAGAAGCCCTCCCCCTGGATCTCACAACCAAGACCTAAAATTGTCATTTTGTCAGTTTTTCAGGTTGTAATACAACAATCATTTAGGACCACCTCTACAGATTCTACAAACCTCTTCAGACATGGGGATGGGCGGCAAGTGAAAAGCAACTACAGTCTTGCTTTCCAGGTGACCTCACAAGTAGAAGTGCAGGTGACATCTTTATAAATGGGCCTTGGAGAGCAGGAAATAGTAAGAACAATAGGTCAACTTTTATATAAATTGCTTACAACAATTTCATGAGGTTGAGGTTATCCCTTTTCTTCCCATGGAAATGAGAAGTGTAAAGAAATCTAGACATGTGATTGCAAAGTCCTAGTTCTTAAACACTACCTAACCTTACCTCACTAACAACTGCATGCCCTGGGAATCATGATGGGCCTTCCTATCTCACCAGACTGAGATCACATGGGAGAAGATGCTACCAATGTTTCTAACCAGGTTCAAGTGATGGCCAAAAACATCTATTCCAAAGTGCTTCAGAAATTGGGCTGGTGAGATGGCTCAAACAGTTGAGAGATTGCAGTGCAAACCTGATAGCCTGCCCAAAATTCATTTAAAAGTAGAAAAATCCATTTCACAAAATTATCCTCCAACCTACACATGTGCACAGAGGCCTGTGTGTACTTATCCAACCCCACAAATCTCTCTCTCTCTCTCTCTCTCTCTCTCTCTCTCTCTCTCTCTCTCTCCTCTCTCTGTCCCTTCTTATAGCCCCTCTCTCTCTTTCCCTCCCTCTCTACACCCTCCCCCCTCACACACACACACACACATTAATAATGAACAAAATTGCTTCAGAAATCAACAAGTTGCTTACAAGTGGTGTTCAGTGTGATAAAACATCCCAAAGCAAAACTAGATATCTTTAATGGAATTCAATATACTGTTCAGAGCATGGCCTATCCAGGTACCTGCTTTTAGACCTTTGGAGGCCTTCAGCTATGTTATAACTCTAAGTTATAAATAATTGGTAATGATATAAAGTAAATAAGTAGACTTATCCAGTGAAGATAAAACTGACTTTGATTCCTATTACATGGAAAAAAAAATCATAGTATCTCTTTGCACATTTCCTCCAACCCATCTACATGCTCCACCAATTTGTCATTCTTAGAGTTCTCCCCTGCAGCTGTCTTAATATTTGGGTGGTATGCTCATAAGTAAGTCTTTAACCCATGGGCACTTTATACATGGGAGAGAGTAGTGACTTTAAGACCTAGTATGTGAAAGTCACACCTTCCTATCACTTAGAGTGAACATGCTTCTTTGGGGCTTATTTATTCTGTGCACACATGAAGCACCAGAAGCTCTGAATTCCCTTCATATTAAGTTCAGTTACCTTTATGTTAGTGGATGCAAATCAATATAGTGACACCGTGACATACTCTGGGGTGTGAGTGACTGGCACTCTGCAATAACATCCAGTCACTGCACTTTAGGCTTTTCAGAAAGGCCAACTGCTGAGACTAAGACATTTCTGTGGGATTCTGGAAACATATCAAGTGCAAACACTCGCTGTCCTGCAAATCTGAACAAACAGACCGCGGTGCAACTGCCAAGACCAAAGCTGGAAATAGTTTCTCAGAGCTGGCATCTTAGTGAGTCTGGACTGACTGGCTGGAGAGGAAAATAATGAAATGAAGGAAACAAAGACTAAACTAAGCCCTGCACCCAGGATGGCCAGAAGAGACACTGAAAACAAACTCTTGAATAAAGCCTAGTTGAAGACAGAAGAATAAGGGACATGACTAGGCTGAGCCCCTGCTGTCAAGAAAGAGTTGATAAGCCCAGGGAGAAAAGGGCAAGATTCTCAAAAGATGTGCTACAAAAAAATCAACTTGACATTGAAAGGCACTGTGGTAATAACCTAGCTGAGCACAAGGGGACAAAAGGCCATGAAACGATGTACTCCGTTGAAAAGAAAAGAAAGAAAGAACCCAAAGGGACTGTTGTGCCATGATCTTTCACTCATAGGAAGCAGTCTGACCCAGTTTGGGAAGACGTTCAAAGAGGTACTGGATCATTTATTTCATTCCTTTAAATACTGTACAAAAAATAAGCATATGATCAAATAGATAGACATCATGAATCTTTTGGTAAAAATACATGATAAGGGCAAGGTAGTTAGTTAAAAGAGTAAGAGGAAATTATTTCATGTAATTATCCCTAGCTTTGGCTATATAGTGAGATCACTTGGGTACCATCAGAGATACCGGTCTCTGAATTTTATACCTAGGCATTCTAACCTAGGAGGCCTGCTGTATATTTAATAGTGTGTCTTTTTAAACCACCCCTATATAGGTTTATGCTGCACCTAACATGGAGAGCTAAGAATTAAAGCATGGTTACCAAACTCCAGCAATATCAGTATCCCATAAGGTCTTGTTCAAAAAAAGAATCTCAGAGTATTTTGTTATTTATGATGGCACCTGAGAGTGGTCCTAATGCTGCTCCTGTTATTAACCCTTTTCATTTTCAAAATAGTGGATTGAAGAAATACTGCAGCCGCAAACAGTATGTGATATTAACTACAAGCACACACACACACACACTCACCACATACACACACACACACACACCACACACTCACACACACTTTGAGACAGGGTCTAATGTAGCCAAGCTTCGTCTTGATTCTCATTGCAGTTGAATGTGAACCTGAACTTGGGATCTTCCTATTTACATCTCCCAAGTACTAGGATTATAAGACTTAGACATCGCACCCAGGCACACATAGTGCTGGCTATCAAGCTCAGGGCTTCACACATGCTAGACAAGGACTCAGTCTACTGAGCTGTCTCCTTACCTATCACATCCTAATTTTAAAAGAAACCACATATGGGTTTTTTTTTTTTTTTGGAAAATATAAAGAGAAAGTAAGAAATAGATATTAAAGGTTTTAAAATTTTTTTCAGAGGTTTGAAAAAAAACACTATTTGTCCACAGAGAAGTCTGCCATTCTTACAGTATTTGACTGTTGCAGTAGTAGATAACATGAGTTTCCCATGTGTCCTCATATTCTCTGGAACTCAGTTGGAGGAATAATACATTGTGATATAATTTAATCTTCTTTGATTGGGAATATGCACCTCATACTCACCACACAGAACTAAATTACTCGTTTTATATTATCAAATTTATCTTTTTAATCACAAATACCTTTCATTAATAAACAATAAATATTAAGTCATGTTCTTGAATATTACCTACCAAAATCCCCTAAGCAGGAGAGGAATTGAGCTTTTAATGAAATGCATGAAATCATTGACAACAAAATTCACAATTTATGTATAAAACAGATCTGCTCTTGTTACAGTAGACAGAAAATTCAATTGAGTTTTTCTTCGTGAAACCTGAAACTGCATATAAATTTTTTAATTTTGTATCATTAATGGCAGCATAAAGCTGTCTGAGCTTTCATAAATCCTGAAGGATGTCAGTAACCTGAGCTGTCACATCCTGCAAGCAATAGACCAAAAATGAATCCTCCCTAATGCGGCCAAGGAAAAGTCATGCTTTGTTTTATTGCTTGAGGCCCCTCAAACCATCCAAGATTGATGCAGACTCTGCATATTTTGTCTATCTCTGTCAAGTTCCATAAATTCTTCTTTCAATTCCTATTCTTTTCCCTCCACCCCAGACTAACATATGAGCTTTTCTTGAAATTCTCTCCTTTCCATGGCTCCATCTCCAGTTGCCTCTCTATTCTTCAATCAATTCTTTCCCACTACTAGAATGAGTCTTCTAAAAGAGAGGTTACCAAACCACAGTTTATATGTTAAATCCAGCACTCTGCCTGCCTAGTACTTTTCAAAATTTCTAATTTGGGTACGTCCATGTGATATCTATGTGAGTGCAAGTTTGTGTGTGTGTGCTTGAGAGGGACTATATGCATATGCTTATGTATATATAGACGTGTTTGTGTGTGCAAATGAATATGTGTGGGTATGCTTGTAAATGTATTTGTGTGTGGATTTGGATATGTTTTTAGATGTGATGATGTTTGTGTGTGTGCAAGTAGAGATGTTTGTGTGTGTTCATGTGAATATATCTGTGTACAAGTAGAGATGATTGTGTATGCATGAGGAGATGCTGTGTATGTGGCAATGTTTGTGTGTGTACAAATAGAGATGTCTGTGTTTATCTGTGGAGACAATAGTGTGTGTGCACATGTAAATGCATGTGTGCATGTGGAGATGTTTGTGTGCTTGTGCATATGGTAGAAAAAGGAAAACATCAGACGTCTTCTTCTAACATTTCCCACCATGGTTTTGAGGCAGGCTCTCTCACTGAACCTGGGAGACCACCAGTTTGGCATGACCAGTTGTCCAATAAGCTTTAAGGCTTTTCCTGTCTCTGGCTCCACAGTGTACACTGGTAGATTAAAGTTTTGACTTGACTTCTATGGATTAAAATTTGGTTTTCATTTTTGCAGCAAGCACTTTATTGACTGAACCACCACCCCAGCCCTAATTATTATTTTTGAAATTATCCATTTACTCGCTGTCCAGTTCTGCTTTCAGGCTGGAAGGGTACCAGTAAGTGGTAGCAACAGACAAGATGATCATAAAAACTCCCTAATATTTACTATATGGTTCTCAGAGAAAACTTTTCTAATCTCTTGCGTTTCAAAGTGTGACCCATGGACCATAAACATCAACACTGCCTGAAAATTACCTTAGGCCTGATGAATCAGATTATGTGCTTTAAGGAAAACACTAGTAGGCTCATAGCCTGCCACATTAAACAAGCACAGGCGACTGTCAAAACTCATGTGATGCTAAATCCCTCTGAGACTTAATAGATAGCAGTATGGCATGTGATCTGCATATGTGTCACTTCATTTAAGCCTTTATTGAGTCACAGAGATTCCTTACCCAGCAGTCACACCTCACTGGTAGCCATGCGCAAGGCTCCAAACATCTGTTTAAGCCAGCAGCAAAAAATTTGCTCAAAAGCCCAATGCGTGACAACTTGGATTTCTCTGGATGTAATGGACTGTACAAGAACACACAGGTGCTTACAACATTTGAAATAGGACTTCTACCTTCAACGAACCCGAGTTAAAGATTGAGTGGGTGCAGTGAATGCTGTAGAGGAACGTCCTAAGTCAGGGTGACCAATGTGATCCCATTGCATCACTCCTTCACGAGAATTCTTGGCACCTCACCGAGACAGAGGGTAATGTAACCAGCCATGAAGGTGTCTGAACATCTGCTGCAGAGAAACATCTCACTTGTAAGATGCCTCTCCCAAGAAGCTCATTACAGAATTTGCTCAAACTGCTTTTGTCTTTATCCTTTATTTAGCAACAATGTCTACAGTAGTGGAATACCTTCTCAGGGACTCCTCGCTACCTGTGTTCTCTAGCAGCAAAGCTATGGGGAATGAGACAACTCGTACATTTAGTCATTAGGCAGGATGACCTATTCTACCCAATGTGTGACAACCAAGTGGCTGAGGTCAGATTGCAACAGTGTCCTGGAGCCCAGAAGACCTGGCTGTATTCATATCACCAGGATGTTACTACATGCTTCCTTTCAAAAAGACAGAATTCTGACTTGACTTTTAAAAACAAATATAAAATGAAGACATGTTCAAGGTTCACTTAATCCATTATTCATGCAGAGATTGGCAAGATATTCTAAATTCAAAAGAAAAGTCAAAGCAGAATCCTTCTACAGGGACTCAAGGAATGTTGAGATGAATTTAAAAATAGATGTGAGGAAGAGAGGAGACTAGAGAGATAATTCCACGGTTAAGAGCAGTGGCTACTCTTCCAAAGGACCTGGGAGAGTTCCTAGTATCCAAATGGTGGCTCACAGCCATAGGCAACTCTAGTTTCAGGAGATCCAACACCACCTCTGGCCTCTGTGGGTACTGCATGCCCATGGTGCACAGACATAATGCAGGCAAAAGACACATATATTAAATAAAATGACAAAAAATAGATGTATGTGGGTATAGGAAACTATCCTCCATTGAATTGAACTTATGTATACAGGTAATAATATGCTTACATCACTGTTATTTATTTACAAAATAGTTAGCTACAGTAGGCATGGCAGTTCCACAGGAAAGGACTCAGAACCCAGGCAGCTACACATTTAAGTTTCTGTTACAGTCCATCACAGTTTCCTGAGGACTCCACATTTTTTTTTACTAGGCAGGCATCAGGAAGTTCATCTGGGACACATTATTCCCAAGATGTGCCAACCCCTATGCTCTCCTTACTCAGCATAGAAATTCTTAACCTGGCAGTTACTCTCTTAGTAATGTGCATTTTTTTTTCAGCAACTGACCACAAGCAAACTAGGACTCTTAAAGGAAAATATTGACTGAAATGAAACATGTGCTATGCTTCAGACCCATAACCTCTGTTGGCACAAAATAAATATATACAGAATGGGGATGATACGGGGAGGGGGGAACATGGACTAACAGCCCAGTAAATTTTCAAAGAACAGTGTGAGTTGTCTGTGGACAAAAAGCAATTAGGAGCAGCTTCTCGCTAGAGTGCATCAAACATTTTTACCTATAAGCCCCTGGTGTCCCTGCTGACTGACATGATCGATAGTGAGAAAGAATAAGAAGACCTAGGTCAAAAGCATAACAAAACACAACTGTCTGCAACGTCCCTGAGGGGATGGTGGCAGGCATCCCTGCCAGGGCCTCTTTATCTTCTCTAGCTTCATTGTCCAAATCCCAAAGTTCCTTCAAGGAAACAGTGCAATGTATGTGCGTAGCCTACATATGTCTTCCATATAGTTCACATCATCTCTAGATTACATTGTATGCTTAACACAGCCAATGTATGATGGAGCTAGTATTTACATTGTTTAGAGAAAAATGTTTTTAGAAGTTTTCACATAGCTAATACAGACAGTTTTTCTCAGAATATATTGAGCCTAATATTGGTTAATTGTATAATAACTCATGGACAAGAAGGGCAACCCCAAAGTAGTCTCTAATTTCTCTAGTATTTTCCAGGAGCACAAGTCTGACTTTGACTCCTGGCTCTGGTAACAAGTCTCATCTCTAAGTTCCCTGCTTCATATAGTACCCAAACTTCAACATTCAATACTGATTCCATTTCTTAGGTTAGAGTTCTCCACAAATAAAGTGAGTTTTCCTGATAGGGTCTGGGTCAATGCTACAGTCCTAGCTGATATCACTCTCAGTGAGTCTGATAAGCCCAGCCACAATACCTTATACCTCACTCTCTTACAGCAAAGATACATATCCCACAATACTCCAGCATCCTCTCAGGCAACAACACATTGTATCCTCCATCCATGTCCACCATGTGGAGCTATTTTGACTAAACACTACATGCTCCTACTAAGAACCCCTTTCTGTCACTTCTAGTGGGACCCCAGGAACCTGATAAACTTGAAAGTTAGTTTGCCTTCTTCTCTCTCCACCTTCTCATTCTTAGCAATGCTCTTGATTGTTGTCCTTAGATAATGTGCACATGATTTCAAGGTCATTTTGTGAATATTTGGAACTACCTCTTGGGAAGCTCATGCAGGATGAGTACTATCTATTTTAGGGGAGGAAAAATATCTTTATCATTTTACGTGAATGGCTGAGATTGTATATAACCAAGATGTAGTAGTAAGAAAAAATATTTCAGGTGACTTATGGAAATGAAGACCCAAAGAAATAGAAAATGGGAGTATTTTATATTGAGTGACTTGCTTAGAGTGTAGATAGCCAGGGATACACATGGTGGAAAGAATTCTGGAACCACAGTCCCTATTCCCATCATTAAGTGTACATGAAATGATAGAAAACTTAAGACCAAAAGGAGAGAGATGTTGCCCAGGGTGCTAAAGCTCTGTGTCACAATGACTCTACACACTATGTGCACATATTGTGTGTGTGTGTGTGTGTGTGTGTGTGTGTGTGTGTGAACCTGCATACACAGTATGTGTGGAGGTTAAAGAATAATTCAGGTTCTTTAGATCTTCTGGCTGAGACACGGTGACTCAATATCTGGAAGTTTGCCCTGTATGCCAGGCAAGCCAGCTTAGAAGTCTCCAGAAATCCTCCTAGCACTGTCCCTCATTACACAATGCTGGGATTATAGGTACCTCCACACTCAGCTTTTAAAAGTTTATTTTATGTTTTTTTTTAATTAAAATATACTTATATCCCTTCTCTCCTTTCTTGTTTCTTCCAATCCCTTCCCATGTTTCCCACCCCAAACCATTTCAAACAGATACACTCATTTTCATCGTTATATACATATGCATATATATACTAATTCAACATGCTAAGTCTGTTTGTATTGTCTATGGGTATATGATTTTATGTCTGACCACTTTGTGCTGGTGAGGTGAATTGTCCCTCTCTTAGCAGTCAGTTGTCTAGTGGTGGGACCTCATGGTCATATGCATATGGATATTGTCATGGCTTCGGTCTTGTGTAGGCACCTATATTGTTGCAGTAGCATGGATGAAGCTTCTTCATCATTCCTAGGAGGCACAATCTCATAGCAGATTTCCTAGTCCCCTGACTCTTAAAATTATTCTGACCCTCTCCTGTGATGTTCTTGAGTCTTAAGAACATGAATTGTGTTGTGTGAGCAGCCATTGGGGGCCAGCTCTCCACAGTCTCTTGATCTCTGCATATGACCTATTGTGGCTTTCTCTGTTGGTCTCTGTTTTCTGTAATGAGGTACTTGTTTGATGGACATGAGAGCTGCACTTGTCTGTGACTACAAGGATCAGTCTTGTAATGAAGTTAGGAGTTATGCCACTCTAGTAAGGTGGTGGTAGCAGATTCTCTCCTAAGATGTGTGGGAGTCCGCAGAAGAGGATCTGCTCCACCTTGAGTAAAGGTCACAGAGTTTAGACCTATTCTTGCTCTTTCAAAGTTATATTACAGGAAGTTTGATGCAAGGTGTGGCTACTAACAGGGTCTTTTGACCTAAGGTGTGGTTACTTGATGTTTTGGGTATTGAGAAGGTAATTATGTTGTTATTCTTTATATCTTAGTAAGGCAGTATTTTGCCTTCCCCCTCCTTTTTGGACTGGGGTACAAAATGGCTATAGAAATAAATGTGAGGTGAATCTCAGTATTTATGCAATGTTCTTTTGACTCTGTCTATTGTCTCTTATCTATTTCTTTCTCAATCCTCATTCTTCTCCCCAAAAAATGGATGAACATGTCAGGCCAGACCTGACGAAGATCCATGACCTCACTAGCCCTGGGAAGTTTGGCTAGTATCAGGCATTATTTCCCTCTTATTTTGTGGGCCTTAAGTCCAATTAGGCAGTTGTTGGTTACCCCAGGATATGAGGGCCACTGTTGCATCTTTCATGATATCTTGCCATACTGGTCACTGTTAAAGTTCATTGACATCACAGGAAAAGACCATTGATAGACTTCCTCCCTTTGCAGCCTACATAGTACTTTCTCCTGTGTGAAGGCTAGACCAGAGGAAGCCTTTTAGGTCAGATCCATCTTTCATCTTCTGGGTCCTATGTCAAAAACGTGTAGTGTCTTTAGCAAAAATGACTTACTGTTAACCTCTGAGAGCAACTTAGGACAGCAGCAATAGCTTATATTATTTTAACAGAAGTTTCCTGTGACTGGCCCTGGGATATTTGTCAGAAAGTCTATGGTTCCTGCAAGGGGCATTTTCAGTCCAAGTGGCATAACTTCATCTAACACACACACTTATCACACACTTATATGTATTTTATATGAATTTATGCAAATACAATACAATTCTTTGATGCTTTATCAAAAATCCTTGGTGTGGTTTGTTCCAGACTTAGGAACACAAAAAAGACTCAGCTCAATTTTCCCCCTGTTCTTCTTCATGATAGAGTTGACTGAGACACATTAGAAGGAACTGCTCCTCAGTTCCCAGATCCACAACTTCCCATGCAGCACCCCATTGCTGTGGTTTCAAATCCACCCTCATTTTCTGCAGATAACCTCTACTTGCATAGGTATCACTGTAGAGAGAATCCACAAGAATACGGGGGAGGTTCAAAAGAATTTATTTAGATGTATAATAGGGATGAGCACTCACTGATACAGGACATGTTAGACACTGATCCAGATGTTCTGCCCAAGGGGAAAAAGCACCAACAGCAAGCCACCTGCTCTGCTTCTACCATCCAAGCTTATGTGAGAACAAGAGAGAGTGACCATCCCCCTCCTTCCTGATAAGAGATCATATTGGCAGATAAGAAGCTACGTGCTAACGTCGATACTCCAAATCTATTGGCAGAATCAGTTCCCAGAGCACACCATGAAGAGGGTTAAGGTTCAATATCATGACTGCTTTAATCTTATTTAAAACGAAAGCTTGTTTTTTTTTCCCCTCTCTTACTGCCTCTGCTAAGAGACAGATAGAGCGTTTTAGCCATGGCATCCAGTGATATGAGGAATAAAAATGTGTATTTTACCCATCCATTTATTCACAAAGCAATTGTTGTGTTTGATAGCAACAATAAAATCCTTTGAAAACATTCTGTGGGAGTTTTCTTGAAATACTAATAACTGGTGTTGTTTTCTCTCTGACCATGGCAATAAGCATAAACTGTCAATAATTCATTACAAGAGAAAGAGATTCAACAGCATTTTGCAGCCATTTTATAGAGGTGATTCCCTTCCATTAACATGGTGTTTGCCCTAGAAACAGTATTAAGAAATATATTCGACCTCCACACGTGTGGTTAATTCCATTACGAGACTGCGTTATTGTAAAGCATCAGAAAGTCTGAGTCCCTTGTCAAAGTTAAATGCATGTACAGTCTACCAATTAGTTTTTATTAGGCATTGATTCAATACAAAGTACCAAGTGAGGCACAGATGGCTGATTTTTCTAAATGTGTGATGAGTGTCCTCTATCTATCAGACTGAGTTACAATCATGGGCTATGGAGAAATTCCTAAGTAAGCTGATTGTTTGCTACTGTGCAGCCATAGCCGCAGAACGGAAACAATGCCATCCTGGAAGGATATGAATTATAATTAAAGAAGTAAACAATTCACAAGTCTCAGGATGTCCCTGAACAGAACAAGAATCCCAAGGACTCTCTTTCCCAAGCATTATAAAAACAGTAAGGCTCGCTATGGAGAGAGGAGACTCTGATGTAGTCAGAGGCCTGCAAGTTATTATAGAGAACTCCCAGAATCCAAGTTTCATGAGCTATCATTGCCCCCCAGATTGGAGTGGGATTTTCAGTAATGTAGCTGCTGTTGGGCCACCCACGCTCCTGAAACTAACCCTCATCCACAACCCTGTTCGTCACCCCCAGTAAACTCATAGGTTTTCCCAGTGCCTTTGTCAGTTCCCCATTTGAGGTGAGTGGAACATTTGTTTGTAACTCCCAAGGAAAAGCCACACAACACTACCATTTGCCCCCAGATCACAGGAAGCAACTTAAAATCTCCACAGTTTTTCAAGTCATGAGCATATCTCTCGTGGCAATCTCCTTACAATGGGCTTCTCTCCATTTTAACAAGGTGACTTGGGGGATGTCCCCAGAGAAGTTAAGTTAGTGACTCAGGACAGAGATGGATAGACGGTTAGAGATGGATAGACGGTTAGAGATTTATGTCATATGATGTCAGCCATCCTCCGGGGAGAAGAAAATGGAGTTCAGTAGAAATGGAGTTCAATTTCATGGCTGATGATTTAATCCATTATTATGCCTGCATAATGAGCTCACAACAAAACCTATGGATCTGGAATATGGAAGACCTTGCATGCTTGGCCATGAACTGCTGAGACCATCAAAGTGACAGGAGGCTCTGTGGATACTGTGGAACAGGGGCCAAAAGCCTACTGGGCCCTCACCTCCTCTCCTGGCTACTGTCATTTACATCTTTGTCCTGCAGTAAAACAGAAAGTAAATGGCTTTTCAGAGTTAGTGTGTACTGATAGTGAAGGCTGAAGCCTAAGGGAGAGAGGACCCCCTCAAACCTGTAGTTGGCTGACAGTAAGTGAGAGTGTCCTGGGGCCCCAGCTTTATAGCTACTATCTGAAGTAAGGGAAGTTTCTGAGGACTGAGGACTCACTTGAAGCCCAGCTGAGGGTCGTGTCAGAGTTGTTATAGAAGGAAGAAGATGATGAGAAGGGGAAGAGGAAATCATCATTGCAAGGGGGTTGGAGCAACAGCTTACTAGTGAAGAAAATATACTGTTTCTTGCAGAGAACCCATATTTGGGTCTCAGCAAACATATCCTGTGTTTCTGTACTCCAGTTTCCAGGAGAACTGATATCCTATTCTAGCCTCCAGGCATTGAACTCATATTCATAGACCCCCCAAATATACACACAGAAACACATAACCAAAAACATTTCTTAAAATAGTCATTGAAGACAAGGAAATGAATAGGTCCTAGGCTTTTTGATCTGATTCTAGAGGCAAGGAATGTGATCATGAGGAATGAAGAGTTAATAAAGTATTAATTACACAGTAATGAGTACTGGAGAGATGGCTCAGTGGTTAAGATCATAGGCCTTAATCCAGAGTGTTATAATTCTAGTACCCACACAGCTCACTCCACCTATAACTCCAGGTGATCTGACACTCCTTCCTTACTTGCTTAAATTTTTATGCACAAGTGATGTACAAACATATGAGCAGGCAAAATCCCCAAGCACATGAGATAAAAATAAAACCCTAATTGAAAAAAAAAGAGGTGATGAGATCAGCAAAGAAGTACTGTGAGGTAGGGGAAGTCTAGATTCAAAAGAGGGCAGTGGTCAGTGAGATGGTTCATCTTGGTTTATAGCTCAGCAGGATTTAGAGTCAGTACAGAAATGAACCTCTGCCCACATATGTGAGGGACTTCCAGATTAGATTAACAGAGGTCGGAAGACCACCCCCAAATTGTGGTCAGCACTGTTCTGTGGACTGGTGTCTTGGAGCTCAATTAAAAAAAAATGAAAAGTGAGCTGAGCCCAAGCATTCATCACCGTCTGTTTCCTAACCGCAGATGCAATGTGACCAGCTGCCTCATATTCCTGCTGCCACGCCCCCCTGAAACTGAGACAAATAGACCCTTCCTTTCTTAAGTTGCTTCTGCCTGGCATTTTGGCACAACAAAAAGAAATGTAACTAATACGGTGATTAAGGAGACCTGCACCCTCTTATTGAACTACCAGAAAGAATGATAATCATAAAATGAGTAAATAAGTAAGAGCCAGACAAAATCAGAGTTTAAAAAAAAAAAGTCTATTCCAGAAAGAATGGTTCTCAAATGGTGACTATAAGGTCCACTCTCTGTTGCTTGAGTAGCATCTTTTTCTCCCAGGAAAATCATGAGCAGGAAGATTGATGGGTCTAAGTCAGGGCAAATATGAAGTCATTAAGGAATGGCAGATGAGACAAGAATATGAAGAACTTTCCAGAAACCATCCTCTCAATCATTCCAGTAATGCCCTCTAGGATTCTCGCATGCTCAGGAATCAATGTGAGCAAAAACGGATTTTGCTAAAATGCAGATACCTTGCAGGAGGCCTGAGGTTTTTCATCTGTAGTAAGCAGGGGACACTAATTCTCCACCCCAGAAGGTGGTAGGGTGGGCTTCACTGTTAGCTCACAAACCCCAGTACTGCAAGAAAAAGGGAATGTGAGCCATGGAGGCAAACTGAATATGCTGTTTTCAATTTAATGGTAGCAATATGTTAGGAAAATTAATGAGAATCTGTTCCTAGTGTTACCTCAACCTCAAAATAAAACTATCTGTAAGAACTTGGGCCTGATGGCAATGAACTGTAACCTAAGCTCCACTGGAGGCTGAGACACCAGGTTCACAGGTTCAAGGCTGGCTTAGGAAACTTAGTGAGTCTTTGTTTCAAAATATACATTAAAAAGATGAGGGCTAGAGAAATGGCTCTGCAGTTAAGAGTACTGACTACTGAGTGTTCCTGCAGAAGATCTGGGCTCCGTTTCCGGCACCCATATAATGGTTCATAACTCCTGTTCCAGTGGATCCTTTGCCTTTTTGTGTCCTCGGCAGGCACTAGGTGCACACATGCAGCATATGCATACATGCAGGTACTCACACAGATAAATAAATCTTTGACAGAGGGATTGAGGGTAGAGCTCAGAGGTATAGCACATGCCTAGCATGTAAACAACACCCATCTGCACTGAATAATTGACAGCATAGTGAACTTGATGCTTATGCATTTTTTTATTAGTTTGCTTATTCTGAGACAACCCATGTTGATGTTGAACTCACTATATCGACTATAATCGTCTTGAAAATTGATATTCTTGCCTCTACCTCCAAAGTGGTGTATTATAAACGTGAGTTATCATGATCCTTTCAACGTGATCGGGATCTAATCCATTGCTTCATGCACACCAGGCAAGTGTCCACATCTCCATTCCTTAACTCATGACATGCTGACTATGTACCAGGCTCTGTGGAAAGGCTGCACAGTGGGTAAGGCAGCTGTTAATGTGTCTCTGGCTGGTTGTGACCGTAGAGCTAAGACCCTTTACACTCAGAAAAACCAAAGACATTGACTGTCTTTGCGGAAGCAATTCAATTTGCCGCTTGTTTTCTACCTTATAAGCAACCTTTAAAACTATGTGACAGGGCGACTGCTTTTCCTGTGTCTTTGGTAAATTGTTGATTAACCCACTTTTCCTCTGTCTAACCGAGAATCACACTTGTTATTTAAAGGAATGCTGGGATGGCACAGGGATCCACAGAGAGCTCTCCTCTAAGCAAAGCAGCCTGGATATAGGAAATGGACTCTATTTTTCTCCTTAAGAGTGAATGCTTTGGGTTGTCAGCCTACGAGTCAGCAGGTGATCATTCAGATGCTGGGCTGCCCAGGTAATGCTATTAGCTTCTTTTATCCAAGTTCCACAAGCACATTAGGAGCAAATGAATGCTCTGCTATGCCCCAATTTACAAGCAAACTGGTAAGACAGCCACCATCTATGTGCTCACTCCAACCCTAAGAGCTGTGACTGCGGACTGGTACTGAGAATCCCTCGCTTTGGGCACCTTGCACCACTGCTCTGTTTTCCTGAGGGCATTGAATTTTCTCCCTCAAATTTATTTTTCTAAGTCACGTTAAGCAATGATGCAATGAAAAAAGATCTTGGAATGGGAGAGAAAAGAAACTCTGATAGTCGCTAAAATATGGACTATGCAGATAATCATAGTTGGAACTGGACATCGCTGCAGGTTAGGAATTATCCATCATTCCATCAAGAAAAAAATAGGGCGGTGATCCATACTCAATAGACAGCATATATGGGACAGGAAACAGAATTTTAATATGTGCTTGTTTCTTTGTTTATTGCTAAATTATCCAGGGCAATTAGATTGGGTACCAAAAAATGTCTAAATGTCTCTGTGTTGGAAGATAGCTTAGTGTCAATCAAGTGCTTGCCACATAAGCGTGAGCACCGAAGTTCAACTTCAAGCACACACAGCAAAAAGCAAAGCAAGGTTGCATGCACTTGTCATCCCAGCACTGGGGACGCAGACACAGGAGGATATCTGGGATGCATGGGCCAGATAACCTAGCCAAAGAAGTGAGTCCCAGGTTCCAGTGAGTAGACACTATTGCATGTGCGTGTGTGCACAGTACACACACACACACACACACACACACACACACACACACAATTCCAAAACAAAATATAGGACAGGAACTTTTGAGGAAGTCGCCTGACATTTACTTATGGCCTCCAGTCCTCTGTTGAAGATTCTACAAGACTGACCAATTCAAACTTCATGATTGTGGAGAGTTGAAATGTTGCAGGTCTGGAACCATATTACATTGGTCTATCTTTAGTCTCCTTAAAAGCCATTCATTCCCTACCTCTGTGTCTGACTTAGCAACCTTCTGACTGAAACCACTGGAGATGTGTTAACTTGACATAGACTACTATATCAACCAATCCATAGCAGAATTTTTCCCTACATGATATTTCTACCAGTATACCCTAAAAGTTCATTTTAGCATTATTGATAAAAGCTTCAGGAAACCACATCTGCATTGAAGAATGTTATTGGGGTTACCTGGATTTGGGTTCCTGGGTCATAGTTCATCTTATTTGGCTCAGAAGTAATATACTCTGACTCTTATTGCCTTTGTGATAAGACATAAGTTTCTTGTAAACAACTGGCTAAGAGTACAGAAAACTACAGGTCATAAGGTTAAAAGGATCCTTCTCCCTTAGGTTACCTAGATTTTTTAAAATTTATTTATTTATTTATTAAAGATTTCTGTCTCTTCCGCGCCACCGCCTCCCATTTCCCTTCCCCTCCTCCAATCAAGTCCCCCTCCCTCGTCAGCCCAAAGAGCAATTAGGGTTCGTTTGGATGCTCACCTTACTAGATTTAAGACATATGCTATGACTATAAAAATGGTTCATGGCATTTTAACATTTGCACCTGATCTGTCTCTATTCCACAAAAAGAATTTTTTTTCTCTATCTAGGCAATCTCCATGGACGATATTGTTAATTGTACTGAAATACTTGATTGTCAGCTGGAGAGAGAGTTCAACCAGATTTCAGTACAAGGGTCTCTTTTCGCTTCTCATGTTCTCCTGGCTTTCTCTCCTGCTCACAGGATCACATCTAAGAAGTGCTGGGCAAGCCCTGAACCCTGATCAACCTGACTCCAGATTTTCTATGCTGCTAACGAATAGCGAATGCTTCCTCATGTAAGCCAAAACCTCATGCTGGTATTTCCAATTCTTTTTTTTTTTCTTTTATTTTCTTTTCATTTCAGTTAATTAGTTTAACTTTAAATTCATCTTGGAGCCAAGATACATTCCCAGTGGTGACACACTAGGACAGAGACAAAGAGGTTCTCTTTTGTGTCTGGTCTGCAGTACCCTCTTCCTGTGGGAGCTCATGGTATTGATGTTCTTTCCACCAGCTTTAGTTTGGAGAGCAGTGTTGATGTGCTCCTTTAGTCTCAGTAGAGCATTCAGAGCCAAAGGCAGGCTGGTCATCTGTGGGTTCCTGTCCTAAAGAAAGGGAGGAAGGGAGGAGGAAAGGAAGGAAGGAAGGAAGGAAGGGTGAGACTCATAAGAAATACTTAGGCCAAAGCAGAAGAGTTTCCCTCTCTCACACATTCTACATATGCCCCGAGGATTAGTCCTCTCTTACCCATAGTATTTCACTTAACATGAAGAATCCTTATCTTACACTCTGCACTTCTTTCATCCCTCCTCCTCTTTTTCATCCTCTTCTTCCTCATGTTCCCCCGAGTCTGTTGAAGAATTTGGCCCTCATCTACAAATCATCCCATCCCTACAAATCTGATGAGATCAGACATTTTCAGGGTTATATGATCATAGATCACAAAAAGCTATAGTAGTTCCAAGTCACCATTCCCAGGTCGGGAGAAGGTGTCACATTTTGTCTGTAGCCCCATCTGTAAATGTCTGCTCACTGACCAAAGTAGGTACAGGGCAAAGATGACTGTTCTTCAGAAACTCAGGTTTGTTATGCCTCTTACTGACTGTTCCAAAGTAACTAAGGTAGTTTATCAAAGACAATCTTGTGGTGATGGGTGCCAACAGGAGGATCCAGGTTCCTGGGAGCTTCTACTACTAGTGGATCAGACAATGGCTATGGCGCATATAATGCTGGCACTTCAGAATCTTCCTCGGTATTAATAAACACAGCATGAACTGTTAAAAAAAGCACAATTAAAAATTACAAATATCATCTTCATTGATACTACAACTTCTATTTGTAGAGAACAACAAAGACAGAAACATGCTACTTGGACCAAGAGGGAAGTTTTTTTCATTTTTCTCTTAAAGAATGCATGAGTAGATACGGTGTGAAGCATCATCTCACTTAATCAATAATGTCAGTCAATGAACATCCTCATTCCTAGCATAGTTCACACACAGGACAACCACAATAGGACCAATGTGGAGCCATCCTCCCACTTTGCCCCCTTACCAAGGTCTATTGCTTAAAGCCAGAAGATCCCCAACAAAAGGAGAGACAGCAAAGACCCTAACCACATAGGGTAACTGTCCTCCTGAACAGAGGCTGAACTCTGATATTTATCTCTTTGAGAAAGTCTCTGGTAGGTTTTTAAGATTTGTGCTCCAACTCTTCAGACTCCCTTTTGCATGGAATATTCACCCTGACAGGTTTCAAAAACTGTGAAATGTAAAGTGAAGAATGACAGTGGACCCAGTGATTATAAATTAATTATGAATAAAGATGGTTCATTTTCTGTCCCATATGCCTACAGAGGACCTCAGTTCCCAACTATATCTTCTGAGACTCAGCATACTTCATGTTCCTGCCAATCTCTCCATCTTAAAATGACAGACTAGCAAGATATAGTAAGAAGGGAAGAGAGATAATAACTAGCTACCCACTCCACTTCCTATGCAACTTGCTAAGCTGACCTTAGGTGAATTTAAATTTGTACAGTGTTAGTAATGTATTGGTTTTAGGCACTGTAGTTGTGTTGTGAAGAACAAGACTCCCAATGAGGCAGCGCAAGTGGATTCCTACCTGCCCTCTCTAGCTGCTTGCCCATGGGCAAATGTGTAGTCAGCTCTGTGCTGGGATTTACATATTTCAACAGGGATGATGTCAATTCTCAAAGATTTATGTGAGGATTGGATAAGGCATTAAATTTTTTTTGTTAAATTTACTATTCTGAAACTATACTATTGTTGATATCAACAGTGAGTGTGGGAAAACGCCTGATACTGATTAGAGTAAAGCATTCTGATTAGAGAGGTGAAATGAGGAACGCAAAATGTACATATTCAAATTGATGTGGAAAACAGAATCCATTTCCCAACTTCCTAATACCAGCTGTTAAACCGCAAACTACCAAAACAGCTTGGAGGAGTCTAGGGTAGGGATGTACACCTCTCATCTTTCTAAATAAGTCTGGCTTGCAAAGCGAGTTCAAGCCTAGCCTGGGATACATAGTGAGGAATTGTGTGAAAGGCAAATAAAATGAAATAGCCACTAAGACAAAAACATTCGCTATCATCATGATATCGGGAAACTGTTCTATCTTCTAGCCCTCTGCTTCTCACCAGGAAGTGTTCAGATTGTGTCTTGTATTGAACATGGTAAAGCACAAAAGGTGTTGACCACCATTCTCCAGGGCTGTGTTGTCCCATCATGAACACACAGTACATGTTAGGATTACTAATACTGGAATAACTAGTCCCTGTCATGGTATGTGGTGCTGGGAGGGTCTTTTCTTTAGCACTTTCATCTCTATAAAACCAGCAGGCTCAATTATCCTAATCCAATAAAGACCCTATCACAGTGCTTGGCATGTAACTGCTTCATAATAAATGGAAACTGTTTTCCATAGTAATTCCATAGTCAGAGGAGCATCTTATAGGAAGGTGCGCTCTTCCTTTTCCTATTCTTTCCAGTGAGTTACTTGATAAAGAGAGATATTATTATAATCACTAGTATAATCTTAGAACATAAGAACAATATTTTCACTTCCACTCTAGCCTTCACCAGAATTGTACCATCACTGTGGATTCTGCTCTTGAACTCAATGCTTACCTGGAGTCAATAGCAATTAAACTCATGGAGCAGAGGGAGGTGATGCTGCCTTAAGCATCTCAAATAAACTAACAAATACCTGCTGAGAATTCCTAACTGGTGGGTGTTATGGTACCCCCATCCATTCCTCCCAGCACTAACAGGATGACAGGTTGCACCGTAACTTGTGATGTCACGCTACCCTTTCCATATTTAAATGTTGTCACTTAACTCACTTGGCCTTCAGTATCTCCTCTAACATAAGCACAGTGTTGATAGGAGCGGTGGGGCTGCGTCCCCAGCACCTGGCTGCCCGCACGGCTAGCTTTACCCGAAATAATTACACGGAAACTGTATTCTTTTAAACACTGCCTGACCCATTAGTTCCAGCCTCTTATTCGCTAGCTCTTACATATTGTTCTAACCCATTTCTAGTATTCTGTGTAGCCCACGAGATGGCTTACCAGGGAGGATCTTAACCTGCGTCTGTCTGGAGTGGGAGAATCATGGCGACTCCTTGACTAAATTCCATAAAAATGCTTCCATGTTAAGACATTATGTTTAGGGAGATCTAAATATGTGTTTCTGAGAACACTCATATTTGCTCCAGAATTAACCTAGCTTTTCGGTCCTTAGAGGCAAAACTTTTTTTTGTTTTGTTTTGTTTTTTGGAGATAAGTAACCCAGAATCTATGAGTATCTGTGGTGACCAGCCAAATTACTGTAACTTTTATTTGAGGGACAGTTGTAAGGGTGGAGGCTTTTCTGTCTGAGGCCTGTAGACTTGTAGACTCAGGAGCACTATGACTTTTTAAGCCCTAGCAAATATACAGCAGACAGGTCACACACTTACAGGACATGGATGGGGGTGGGAAACAAAATGATGGCATCACAGACAGTAAAAGACCTCTTTATGCTTTCCCTGGAAGTTGATAATAAGTGGATGTTCCCACCAATCGAAATGTTTTTTTGATACTTCAAGTAATGCTGGGTGCTTTGCATGGAGAACTTTATCGGTTCTCATATTCTGTGATATTTTACAGACAAGAAAACTAAGGTCCACAAAACCTAAGAACATAGAATAAACAGATCAATTGTTTACAACCTGTGAGTTGTGACCTCTTTGGGGCTCAAACAATCCCTTCACAGGGTCACCTAAGACCATTGAAAACACAGATATTTGCATTATGATTCATAACAGTCACAAATTACAGTTATGAAGTAGCAACAAAAATAATTGTATGGTTGGGGGTCACCACAACATGAGGAACTGTGTTAAAGGGTCACAGCCTTAGTAAGGTTGAGAATCACTGAAACAGAAGTGTAAATTCAGGGTTAAAACCATGGTTCTAATGTTAAATCTTATGCTGTTACTAACAAAAGAGTATTAATCCACACTGCAGTTATATCAGTAGGTTTGAATTTTTATTACTCCATTACTTTATGTGTGTATATGCATGTGCCACGGGGTAGGTATGGTTCAGAGGACAAGCTGTGGGAGTCAGTCCTTTCCTTCCACCATGTGGGTCCTGGACATGATGCTCAAGTCGTCAGGTGTGGTAGCGAAGCCAGGTGTAATGGCTCACACCTTTAATCCAAGCACATGGAAGTCAGGCAGAGCTCTGTGAGTCTGAGGCCAGTCTGTTCTAAAATGCAAGTCTGTTTTAAAAAGCTTTGTAACATTTTCTTTTTTCCTAGGGAAACTGGGAATTGACGTGAACTACAGCCTGAGAGCTCAATGACTAGATCAGTGCCGAGAGGAAGCAGTTGTTCTGACTACAAGGAGAAATTATAGCAGAGGAATGAAGGCTGGTGTCACTTAGCCATCACCCAACAAGAAGTGTGGTCTTCTCCTTACAACCAGAGGATTGGCTTGCGGTTCTTTTCGCCAACACTCAGCATTAACCACATTCATTTGCTCCTTAAACTTTCAAAATATCCCACATGATAGTCACAAGACTGTGTATTTTAAAACTTTGATTTTTGATTTTCTGTTCTTAGTTTTTCCATGTTTTAATTTAAATAGAATAATAGAACTACAACACTTCCCCACTCCACTCTAGACCCTCTCAATTAACCTCCTGTGAACTTTTTTTACGTCTCTTACTCTAAATTTTTAGCCTCCTTTTCATTGATTGTATTAGTAACATGTATATACATATGTATACATATATAGGACATATATATATATATATATATATATTGTGTTACTGGTATATGTTTTGCTGCATGCATTTTTGCTGTTTTTGTGTACATGGTTTCAAAGCCGATAGCTTAGTGTTGTACAACCAATAAAGAGGCTTAGTTCTATATAATGTCATGTGTTGTTAAGTATACACAGAAAAGGGAAGTCACTCTGAATACATCACACAGCCATTTCAGGAGCAAGCTGCCACTGCTGATATTATTATTTTTTTATATGAGAAACCTGGTCATTTTTTAATTTTTTATATTTATTTATTTATTTATTTATTTATTAAAGATTTCTGTCTCCTCCCCGCCACCACCTCCCATTTCCCTCCCCCTCCCCCAATCAAGTCCTCCTCCCTCGTCAGCCCAAAGAGCAATCAGGGTTCCCTGCCATGTGGGAAGTCCAAGGACCACCCACCTCCATCCAGGTCTAGTAAGGTGAGCATCCAAACTGCCTAGGCTCCCACAAAGCCAGTACGTGCAGTAGGATCAAAAATCTATTGCCATTGTTCTTGAGTTCTCAGTAGTCCTCATTGCCCGCTATGTTCAGCGAGTCTGGTTTTATCCCAGGCTTTTTCAGACCCAGGCCTGATAGAACATCCCCATTGTCTCAGTGTGTGGGTGCACCCCTTGTGGTCCTGAGTTCCTTGCTCGTGCTCTCTCTTTTTCTGCTCCTGATTTGGACCTTGAGATTTCTGTCCGGTGCTCCAATGTGGGTCTCTGTCTCTGTCTCCTTTCATCGCCTGATGAAGGTTAATTTTCAGGAGGATGACTATATGTTTTTCTTTGGGTTCACCTTCTTATTTAACTTATCTAGGATCACGAATGAGGTTGTGGAGAAAGGGGTACACTCATCCATTGCTGGTGGGAATGCAAACTTGTGCAACCACTTTGGAAAGCAGTGTGGTGATTTCTCAGGAAATCCCGGATCAACCT
Organism: Alexandromys fortis; assembly: GCF_014885135.2. NCBI lineage: Eukaryota > Metazoa > Chordata > Mammalia > Rodentia > Cricetidae > Alexandromys > Alexandromys fortis. The sequence continues at coordinate 1,294,636 of NW_026067943.1, forward strand.
ACCCCTGGACTCAGCAATACCACTCTTGGGAATATACCCAAGACATGCCCTATCATACAACAAAAGTATTTGCTCAACTATGTGTCAGTGTAGTTTTTATGCAATGTTGGAAACAGTTACAAGAAAAATTGAACTGATGTAACTTCCCATGATCAGCAAAGAAAAATTTTACAGGTTCATTAATAAATTTCATCTTATCTACCAACCATTTAGTAAGGCACCACCACCTGCATAAAACAATCAGAGAAGATAACAACAAAATTAAACAAAACCTGCATGTGTCATTGGACCTTTCTTTATCTTTTAATTTTTAGATAGTCTCATGTAGCCCAGGCTTCAAACTCTCTGGGATGAACTTGACTTTCTCACCATTCCTCCAACCCAGTTCCCTGGTTCTAGGATTACAGACATGACCTGTTGTGCCTAGTTTATATGACGCTGGGGATAGAGCCCAAGACTCCATGCAAGCTAAGTTAGCTCTCTTCCTATTGGCCAGTTCCACTTACCCTTTTATTATATATTTTAGTTATCCAAAATAATATTATATATTGTACTCAGCCTAACTCCAGCAAAAATATAGTTTTATATAATAGAAAATATACACATATTATGTAATTTTCAATATAGTTATAGGTCATAAACCTTTAATAGTTTCTATCTAGGGAAAGAAGTGGGAAGAAAAAATGTAAACAATAAACATAAGCTTTTTCAGTGAAGTTTTCTTTCTTAATGCAAAACTACACCAAGGGAAATATAACAAGGTAGTTATGCAAAGGCTGGAGGGATGCCCCAGAGGATAAGAGCACTGACTGCTCTTACAAAGGATCAAAGTCTGATTTCCAGCACCAACATAGCAGCTCATAATTGTCAGTACCTCCAACTCTCGGGGATTCAACACTCTCTTCTGGCCTCTAAGTGCACCTGAATATACGTGTGCACAAACGTGCATACAGACAAAACACCCTTTAACATAAAAGTAAGTTATACAACTGTGTATGGTTAATAGTGTCTTTGTTGCATGCTTTTGTAAGTTATAGTCAATATTTTTCAAGGTAAAACCAAACTTTCTGGAACATGTTCGACTAAAAGAAACAACTAAATGTTTTCTGAACAAAATCAAATTAAAATTTATAAACAAAACTAAATATCTCACCTCTTACTCTGGCATATTGATTTATTTTTGATTTGGCATATGTTTGATGTATCTTTCAATAATTAAAAAGATGCATTGTCTCTGTTCCTGTGGGCTGCTGTTATAAAGTGCTACTCATGGTGCCTTAGAAACTGCAAGAATACATTTGTCTCAGAGGCTGGGGTGTTCAAGATGCAGGTGGTGACAGATTATTGATTTCTTGTTCACAGTCTAACCTGGTAGAAGGGAGGCTATGTTACCAGGTCATCATTGATAAGAAGGCTGTGCTGGCTAGTTTTATGCTAACTTGACACACACTAAATCATTTGAGAGGAGGGAGCTCCAAAATGAGAACATGTTCCCATAAGGTTATACTATAAGCAAGCTTATAGGGATATCCTTTTAAATTAGTGATTGATGCAGGAGAGCTGTAGACCTGGGGTCTATAAAAAAGTATGTTGACCAACCCAGTAAGCAGCATTTCTCCAAGGCCTCTGAATTAGCTCCTGGCACATGTCCTGCTTTAGTTGTTGCCCTCATTGCTTTTGTTGATGAACTGCTCTATGGAATAGAGAGTGAAGGAAACCCTCCCCTCCTCCAACTGCCTCCTATAAATCACCTTCCAGAGGCAGCCCCTTCCCACTGCCCCACTGGTGATCAACTGCCTCCTATAAATCACCTTCCAGAGGCAGCCCCTTCCCACTGCCCCACTGGTGATCAGTGCTCTGCATGTGAATTGAGACTGAGGGTAGAGAGATGGCTCTGTAACTAACTATAATCACTGTTGTTTATAATTTGAGACCACGTTTTCATTTTCCAGCTACCCAGACTCAAGTAATCATACAAAAACTATATTAATTACAACACTGTTTGACCAATGGCTCAGGCATATTCCTAGCTAGCTCTTATATCTTAAATTAACGCATTTCTATTAATCTGTGTATTGCCACAAGGCTGTGGCTTACTGGTAAGTTTCTGGCATCTTTCTCCTTTGGCAACTACATGGTGTCTGTCTGATTCTGCCTTCATTTTCTGCATTCAGTTTAGTTTTCCCACCTAGCTATATTTTTCCCTGCCATAGGAAAGGAGCTTTTTTTTTTTAAATTAATCAACGGCAATAAAACATATTCACAGCATACAGAGGGTAATCCCACGTCAGCTCTTATATAGTATCAAGGATGAGGTCCCAGCACCCACAATGGGTTTCTCACAGGCCTCTTTAATGCCATTTCCAGGGGATCTACAAGCCTGTTTTGGCCTCTGTAGATGCTGTATACATGTAGTGCACATAAAACTAAGCACGGACAAACTTATAAACAGAACACTAAAATAAATATTTTAAAAGATGAATTAAGACTGCAGCAGATTTAAAGACATGTTGTACTAGGAAATGGCAATATGTAAGAAATATGTAACTTAGAAGCAATGACTTATGATAAATGTGACACTTCTAAAACACTGTAAGTAACTATTAATTTCAAGTAAGTATTATGAAAATTTTCCAATGTTATATTTTGTTTTCATTTTTTAAAGATTAATTTTAGTTTTTACACACACACACACACACACACACACATATATAATTTTGTCTCTGCCTTAGCGTGTGCTTGTGCATATGGTTGCCTGGGAGGGAAGAAGAAGATGTCGGCTCCCCTGGAACTGAACTTACAATGGGTTATAAGCTTTCCAGAGCAGATGCTAGGAACTGAACATGGGTTCTCTGCAAGGACAGTAAATGCAAACCCGGTCCCACAATGCTACACTTTTTATTGATACAATAAATAATGTAACAACATAGCCTCTCCCTAGTATGACTATGATTATTCATTTTTATGCCTGTGTATATTCTTGTGAGTATAGTGTATATGTATACAGCACATACAGATGTATAAGCATGCAAGGGTGGAGATTAGAAAAGGACACCTGGTGTCCTGTCCTATCACATTCCACTTTGTTCTTCGGGACAGTGTCTCTCATTGAATTTGGAGCTAGGTGGGCAGCCCAGTGACCCAAACAAACAGTGTTGGGATTATAGGCATGCATACCCATTGCCAGGTTGTTTTCATTTTTCTCTTTAACATGGTTGCCGGGATTTGAACTCAGGTTTCTGTGCATGCACACTAAGTGTTCTTACCCACTGAGCCATCTCTCCAGCTCCACATTATTCTTGCTACCTCACAGTTTGTAAACATCCATATAAATGCCCTGTACCTCATACTGCACCAATAATCTTTTTTTTCAACCAATGCTATGATTTTGTTTGTAGTTTTGCATAGCTGATGACATTTTTATAACCTGTTGGCTTTGTGTCTTACTCTCACTGCAGCAATTCCTCATTTATTGGCTTTGAATGGAAGTTATAGCCCAAGGTACTCATGGCTTGCTTTAAAAACAAAAGATCGATAAAAGCTCAGCTGTCAGCACCATTGTTAAACCTGTCCCTTATCCATCAGCCTGCACTCCACAGCAGCAGGCTATGCAATTATGATTCTTCATAGCTCTACAAACTTTCTTTGACATCAACATGATTATTTCCAAGGAAGCTATAACTTTAAGCAATTCCCAGAACCTCAAACTGCAGGAATCAGCACCTTGAATCCAAGATTTGAAGTGTCAGCAAATCATCCTATAAAAAAAAAAGAAGGTATTTCCAGAGCATTTGGCTTACAAGAAAAGAGAAAAGCCATTCAGTTCTCAAAAAAAAAAAAAAATTCTAGACCTCTGTGGGTTGTTTGACTCATCTGAAAAAGATTTTTTTTTTAAAAAAAAAATCTTCTCAATAAATTTTTAGACATTTCACAGAAAGGCAAGAAAAATAGCAAGTGTATCCTGTGAAAAGAATGAGCAAATCACAAGAGTAAAAGAAGTGAAGAGAATGTTTAATTAGTTAGCAAGAATATGAGTTTAATAAAGTTTTACAGGGACTTGTTCCAGTGAAAAGAATGTTTCAGATGAATTAAAATATGCTGTAGCTTTTCGGAAAGGCCTTCCAAGCTAAGCTAACATTCCTTTGATCTCAAGTTCAGTCATCATAATCTTTCTTTGATGTGATAATCCAATAGCATTATATCAATCAATGGTTTTAAAACTCTCCACAGAGACATGAACCAAAGGCTAGGGATGTAGCTCAGCTGATGAAGTGCTGGCCTATAATAAAGACTTAGATTCTATATTCGCACAAACCAGGCATGGCAGAAAATGTGTATCCCAGGAGATAGAAACAGGATATCAGACGGCCAAGGTTATCTATATTATATATTTCCAGTTTAGGCCAGTCTGGAATATATGAACTCCTGCGTCAAAGGGAGAGGGGAGAAGCAGGGGAAAGAGGGAGACAGGGAAAAAGGGAGGAAGGGGGAGAGAGAAAGAGAATGAGAGAAAGAAGAAAAGCCAATAAGGGAAAGTTAAAGAAAATGACTAAAGCATAGTGTGGCAGAGGAAGGCACAGATGAAAAAAAAAACAGAAAAGAAGTAAAATAATAATAATTTGCCTTGCATCTCTGCCTCTAGGTTAGAAGATACCACTGTCCTCTGAAAACTGTAGAAATGCCAAGCATTTTAAAAGAAACTTGTGAAGGCATCATGTAGAGATGAACATAAACAGCAAGCAATGAGGTGTCAGGGCTGGAGGGAGAGAAGCATGAGAGAATCTTCATAGGGAAGACTCTTGCTTCAGAAAACCTGCTCATTCAAAATGTAGTGTTTTTTGATGGTTTTACACAGTGGTCCATAGTGGTCATCTATAAGCCAATACCCCAAATAGCAGATTCCCACAGGGACACAGTTAAATATAGCAGACATCAAAAGCAGACATAAAATATTAATTAAATCTGAAAATTGGGAAATCTCAGTGGGAATTGAGAGGACACCAACAGCATTGATCTCTTAGTAAAAGCCTCAGACTTTCAGTTCATGTCTGAAGAGATACAGTAGAGCAGCAAGGGCTGGGGTTCTGGGTACAGCTCAGTGGTGGCATGTCTGTTTGGCAAGCAGGTTTTATCTAGCACCACACACACACACTCTCACACACAGACACACACCACAGTAAAGACATCCTAAGGCTGAGCAGAAACACACTACTCTCTGAAATTCTGAAACATTTCTAATCATCTCTACCACAAAGCATACTTAAGGGTTATGTCCTTAGCCTGAAGACTTGTTGCAAAATTAAATTTTACCTCAGAAAAAGACAGTAACAAGGAGCATGATTGAGCAAAACAAACAGAAACTTTTCATATGTTTCGGAAAGTAGAACTAACTATCAAAGATTCGATAACTATGATTCAAGGACTAAAGATGTAAGAAATTCCAGGAAAGAGTTGCAATCTTTAAGAAGATCCAAATGTAAATCATTGAGTTGAAGGACATTGTCCATAATACATAAAACAAGGCTGAAGAAAAGTTGTACAAATTATGGAACTGGTGAGCAAAAGATATTTTAAATATGAAACCATGATTAAAGAACCCTCCTTTAAAAATTATATAAGATTCAACAGAAAGGGATGGAATGATATTTTATGAGAGCTCACCACATCTATGAAGACAGAAAATGTGACATAGTAATATTAGGAGATATATTGACAGTTTTTTTTTTCCTGAACAGAAGACAGACGTTGATGCACACACACAAAATTACTATCAGAGGACAGAAAGACTGTAAAAGTCACAGGTTGTGGAGGATAATGACAAACTAGTGTCTTCTGGATAAACACTCATGAAATCACAGCAACTGAGGTTGACTGAATAAGACCAGCACATGATCAAGCCAGTCCAACATGGAGTAGGGTGCGGCTCCATGCCTACATGAGTTATAACAGTTGATGGCTATTGGTACAGGGAGAGTTCAAGCCAGCCATAATCCAGAGTTTGGCCCCACATCCACGTATATATGAGAAGCTGTTCTGGAGCAGTTTCTTCCCGACTGAAACATTCTAGCTCCCAGGGAGGTACCTTAAGACAAAAGGCAAAAAAATCAAAGTAGCTTCAGGAAGATCCTAAAACTGACTGATCACTAGGCCCCTCTTTCCAAGAGTAATAATAAAGACAGCTGAGGGTCACTCAGAAAAGGCCAGCTGCTAGGAAGACTTGTCACATGATAGCGGCACATACTGTAGTTAGTGGTTTATTTCAAAAAATTAAAAAAAGGGTCATGAAGTTAGGAGATTGATAAGAAGGATAGATCCAGGAGTGGGAGTAAATACTATCAAAGTATATGTGTGAAATTATCAAAGGCTAATTAAACCATCATAATACAATAAACAGACACTTCAGTTAAAAAACAATTGTGAGAGCTACAGAAATGAGTCAGTCATTTAATATACTTACATAAGCAGCAAGCATGAAGACAGAAGTTTGGATTCCCAGACTTTCATGCAAATGCCAGGAGGGCATGGTGGGCTACGTGTAATTACATTGTTAAGAAGGCAGAGACAGAACCCCTGAGCAAACTGGCTAGCTAGACTTCTTGTGAGCTCTGGGTTCAACTAAGTGGCCTCAAGTCAATAAAGTAGAGAACTCAAGGAGGCTCCAACATTAGCTGGGGCCCTCCAAATGTACTCACACACTTGCACATGTGCAATTATACACATGCAAACTGGCATACAAGCAAATGCACATGCCATATACACATAAAGATAAGAAAATATAAGAAAAGCATATTGCCAGGTTGAATAGTTATAATAAAATAATTAAGCTGACAGTTATGCTTTTAAATTAATCACATCATATGGGGAAGGCTATGGAAAACTGAAAAAGTATGATAAGGTGCTAGACAAAGCAAATTACTGTGGTCCACACCCCTAAACTCATACATTGAAACTCAGCACTGACTCTGTGAAGCCTTTGGCTTAAGTTATATTCAAGAAGTTCTCATTTTTCATACTTTTTGAAATATTAATTTTCAGATTAGGAGTGTTAAATAGATACTATGTAAATATTGCATAATAAAACTCAAATAAAAATGTATAAACTGGATATAGTATTGTGCACATGTGTTTTATCACCGCACTTGGGAGGTAGAGGCAGGTGGATCTTTATAAGTTTAAGGCCAACCTAGTTTACATAGAGAGTTCCGAGCTAGCTAGAACTCAACCACGAGACCTTTTTGAAACAATAAAAACAGAAATAACCCCATCTCACACAAATATAAAATTCTAGTTTTAAGCACTCCAAAAACAGTATACATATATCTTACATGAAAGTTATACATTAGGAGAGTAATGTATTATTTGAGTAAAGAAAGGATAATATGTAATATTGACAGATTTAATCCAGCAGAAATATCAGTCCATTTCTGTTTTAATGCAGTAATAGTATAACATAAAATGTTGAATGCCTTCAGGATGACTTCCTGAAGAATGATTACTGATTGAAGGAGAAGACTATGCACAGCAGAAATTATATTTCTTGGCAGGAGTACCTAATAAATACCAGTATTAAGAAGCACCACTGAAGCCAGGCGATGGTGGTGCACGCCTTTAATCCCAGCACTCGGGAGGCAGAGGCAGGCAGATCTCTGTGAGCTTGAGGCCAGCCTTATCTACAAGAGCTAGTTCCAGGACAGGAACCAAACCCTGTCTCGAAAAAAAAACCAAAAAAATAAAAAAAGAAGCACCACTGAGCCCAGAAGTAATCCCCTAAGAACATGATTTTTGTCATATTATTGAGTAAGGTTATGACAAAAGATTAGGCAAACTCAAAATGAGAAACATTCTAATACATAAAATAGAAAATTTAGTCTTCAGAAACAACAGTCATGGGCTGGGGAGTTGAATCAGTGGGTGAAGCTCTGGCCAGCAAGTATGTGGGCCAAATTTGGGATATCCACATGGAAGCTGTGCCCCACAGTGTGTATCTAATCCAGTTTTCCTACAATGGCATGGTAGGTGGGCACAAGAAAATCCCCAGATGCTTACAAATCAGCTAACCTGGTATATGCAGCAACAAACAAGAGACTCTGTGTCAAACAAGGTAGAAAGTGAGGACCAATGTCTAAAGTTGTCCTCTGACTTCTACAAACCCACGTCTTTAGGTACACATGTCACCACATACATACATTATCTCCCACATACTACTCACACACAAAATAAAATAAAACATCACACACATACACACAAACAAACAAAATATAGAGATAATATAGAACCACTCCACTCCAGAAGAGATGAAGGAATCAAATGAATAATTTTAAATCTTGTGCTAGAAGGGAAGGGGGTGTGTCAAAGGACCTGATTGGGTTAATTGTAAAATTATTATCTTTTATCACATTAAAATATTCTATCAAATTCACTGAAGTTGATATTTACACTTGGATTGCAGAGGATAGTATGCCAATGCTCAGGAAATTTAAGTGTTTAAAGGTGAATTTCACAGTATACAGGACACCCTTGCATGCCAACGGAAGGAGATATTGTGTCATCTGGGCAAAAGGGAGGAGGTAGAAAGGGAGACAGGAAATGAAAGAGTCATGAACTACTGACTGAGTCACATAGGATAAAGGATTGGGAGGGACTGGATCAGGAAAAGAGTATAACAGACATTCTTCACATTTGGTAAAATTACTCTAGAAGTTTGAATTTTTTCCAGTTAAATGTAAAAATGTTTATTTCTGGATGATAGTTATGAATGTGTCAACATGCTTGGGCTATGAATATAACTTCTGGGAACAATTGCAGTTTGCAAGATTGCTTCAAATAGGGATCTATAAATGAATTACAGAAATACAAACCACGTTTTTAATACAAAAAAGGCTTTCATCAAATGAGTAGAAACAGACTTGAAAATGATGCAGCCTTCATATAGAAACTCAATACAAAACAAACCACACAAAAAACAGTAGAAAAAATCTTGTAGCTCAATAAATGGAAGAATATGTTATATAGTTTTCTTGTATAAAAGGGTCAAGCCATAAATTCAACTCAGGTGTGTGTGTGTGTGTGTGTGTGTGTGTATGTGTGTGTGTGTGTGTGTGTGTGTAGAGAAAGAGAGAGAGAGACAGAGAGACAGAGAGACAGAGAGATTGATTTTTTTTTGCTGCAGTTGCAACATAACTGTAGACTATTTGGGTTTACTGACACAAACTGCGAAAGATGATTCTATTATAAAGCCAAAAAAATGAAGAACAGTCAAAAATTTAAGAACATAGTTGGTGGGTTTATGCTGATGTCCAGACATGTATGACTCCAGTCATTAAGAAGCTGTGGATGTGGAAAGAGCAGAATACAGAATCGAATTCATAAGAAATCCTTTCATGGCAGAAGCAACACTGTTATATGCAGAAATGACATAAGTTATATAAGTAAAAATGTTTAAGGAATCTTTTTATAAAAGTTTAAAAATATTATTAGTCTCTTGTTTTTTGCACATAAAAAGTAATTTAACATGAGCTAAAATTATTTTCTTTTGTTTCTTTTTTTTTGTTTGAAATAGGGCTTTGAAGGCCAGATTGGCCTTCAACCTATTTTCATTTCTATTGATTTTTTTTCAAGGGCGGATCAATCATATGTAACCCTGAGAGGGTCATATGTTGTCCTCAAAATTGCTACGAAGCGAAGACCAAACTTGTGGTTATATCAGACACAGAAGTCAACAGTCATAATAACGAAAGACAACATATGTTTATTAAACAAAAGAACTTAGTTTATTAAAAGTTCTGCCAAGAAAGTAAAAAAAAAAGATCAAAACAAGAAAAAGGAAAAGATACTTGTAATAGGTATGATTAACAAGTATCTCACAAACAAACTAATTTATGGGTGATATGGGGCAGATCAAATCTCTTGTGATAATGGACAAAGCATTTCACAACAGTAGATATCCAAACAGCAAATTCACACCTGAAAATCTCAAGCTTATCAGGCACCAAAGAAATGAAAATAAAAGCCGGGCGATGGTGGCGCACGCCTTTAATCCCAGCACTCGGGAGGCAGAGGCAGGTGGATCTCTGTGAGTTCGAGACCAGCCTGGTCTACAGAGCTAGTTCCAGGACAGGCTCCAAAGCCACAGTGAAACCCTGTCTCAAAAAAACAAGAAAGAAAGAAAGAAAGAAAGAGAGAGAGAGAGAGAGAGAGAGAGAGAGAGAGAGAGAGAGAGAGAAAGAAAGAAAGAAAGAAAGAAAGAAAGAAAGAAAGAAAGAAAGAAAGAAAGGAAAATGAAATGAAGGACATACCCCAGCACACCCAGCTAGACTGTATGAGAAGAGATCAACAAAGAAGTGGTGGGCAACAAGTGGAGGCCATGCAATGCTGACAGGAGAGAAAATGTGTAGACCCTGGAGGAGAGCAACTTTGAAATGTGTACTAAAGGTGAATATGGGCATATTTGGTACATACCAAGAAACTGAAGAAATACATGGGATCTCCAAATTCCATACATTAAGACACATACTAGGGCTCAGAGACAGCTTAGCTGGTAAAGTGCTTGCTGTGTTGCACCTATGTAAAAGTCAGTTACAGTGGTACATGTCTATGCCCCCTGATTTTCATAAGTCATTACAGGCAGATTCCAGGAGATCCCAGGGCTAACTTGTCAGCTAGTCTATAAAGAAAAGCAGTATTCAGGCTCTATGAGAGTTGGTATCTCAAAATGTAAGATAGAGGAAGATGACTAATATCAACTATTGACCTTCACACATGCATACACCAAGCGTACACAAAGATAGGGCAACAGCAACTATAAGGCATTTGCAGTTTTTCTGATAAAATGCCCTAACCAAAGCAATTTAACGGGGAAAGGATTCATTTTGTTTCGGATTTCTTGTCCATTGTGGTGGGGAAGACATGCTGGCAAGAGCATGAGGCAGCTGATCAGACACATTGCACCCATCAAAGACAGATGGTTGCTGCTGCTTAGATCACTTCTCCTTTTTATTCAGGCCAGGGCACCACTCATAGGATTGTGCTGCCCACAGTTGAGGTGGGTCTTCGCATCTCAATAAACCTCATCTAGATGATCACTCAGGGGCATACTCAGAGGCTTGGCTCCTTGAAGATTCTAGATCCTGTCAGGCTAGTCATACTAAACATCACACAGCACTATTTGCTGCAATCAAAACCAAAGTGATCGTAGTATAAATTATGATACATTCATTTAAAAATTCACATATCAATAACACAAATGAGATATCTTATAAGCAACAGGGTAGTTTATATCTCATATATGATGCTGGTAGAAGAATCCAGATGTAACAAATTGCATAATGGAGGGTTTAGATTCATTAAAATGCTAAAGCTAATCTATCATATTTGAAAGCAGTACATGGGTTATTCATAGAAAACAGATGCCCAGTTAAAAATGAGATGGTAAATGTAGAATTTGATTGTTGGGATATTCTCTTTATCAGATGGACATCTCATGAATATGTATTGTGTATTATAAGGCCTTAGGATGCATGCTCATGAATCCTCCATATTTCTATTACAAAACTCTCTATCATCCACCAAGCATAGGGATGTGACCATGAATACTATAGACCAAGTTTCATTGTACCAACAACCCTCAGATCTCCAGGGTATAAGAAAGCATACACTTCTGTCTTGTTCATGGGTGTGGTGGTTGGAGGTTGTCTTCTGACGACATATGTACAAAAGGGTTATGAAAGGCTTACAGAATGGCTCTTTCTTCCCACTCCAAATTGGCATACCACACTTCATGATCATGTGACTACAAATATTCTCCTTTCTGCTAGCTTCCCAGACTGGTTTCTCTTAACCTACCAGGTCCCCCTCACTAGCTCCTGCAGCTGCTTATGAATTAACCACTCCAAGGGTTAATATTAATTACATACACCTTTGGTCTATTAGCTCAGGCTTCTTATTAACTAACTCTTACATCTTAAATTAACCCATTTCTATTATTTTATATTTTACCACGAGGCTCATGGTTTATTACCTCTTGCTTCTTGGGTGGCTACATAGCATCTCCCTGACTCTATCTTCTTTCCCCCTCTACCTCTGCTTGGATTTCCTGCATTAATTTTGCTCTGCCATAGGCCTAGACAGCTTCTTTATTAACCAATGGTAATAAAACATATTAATGGCATACAGAGGGGAATCCTATATCATGATCACCTTGTACTGACCATAACAGATCCTAAGAACAAGCACTACATTAAGGGACTAAAACACAAAATAGATTTATTCCAGGAGCTATGGTTCATAAGAAGCCCCATCAACTTATATTGCTACATCAGAAGCTTCTTCTGCTGTCTTCAGGGCTTCCAGCTCAGGTACATCATGGCCCTTTATATTCATCAAACACAGTCTTCACTTCCTTTTCTTTGCCTTCTACTCCACCCCTTCTCTACATGGCTAAATGCTACTCAAGGCTCATTTAGATGAAGTTTCAATCCTCCAAGTCATCACACTCAAATTTCTTGGTCCTCCATGTGCCACCAATTGATCCATCACTGGAGACATAATCCACAAACAGCAGGTGAACCCCACAATGTGCTTCCTCTCTTTCGCAATATGAAACTTGGACAAAGTGCTGTTTTATGGTCCCCATACTATTTACCTCTACTACTGTACACGTTAATAGCTATGGTATTTGTTTACAAGTGGTCATGACCACTGTACTATGGGCAATTTAATGTAAAGATGGGTCTTACTACATTGTTTCTCTAGTACACAGTAGATGTTCACTAACTTGTCACTGAATGCTGTATGCTTCAATTCACAATGACCTAAGGCAAAGCTTGTCACATATAAAGGGCACAGTAACTATTGTCACCTAATGCTATATAACTTAGGCTTTCTATTGTATTAATTCATTTCCTTTCTAAAGCATTATTATTTTAAGGCCAACTTTTTCTTTTAACTTGGCTCTAGGTCTAGCATGCATAGCAATCATAGACAGTATAGATACTTAATATGCATAAAGGAAGAGAAAAATTGAATTACTGGAGTCTAAATTGTAGCTGTTCAGATGTGGAAACAGTGAGCTGAGATACCTTCTATTATCTTTCCATTACCCTCACTCTCTGTCCTGTCCCTTAAAAGAGCTGCTAAGAAAAATTGCTCATGTGGGGATATTTGAAGTCAGTGATGTATCTTGATCTTGGATGTGCTAACTCATAGGGGATGAAATTGATAGCAAGTGACCACTATAAATATATATCTCCTGCCTCCTCTGAACATAGGGAGTCATTTCTGAAGTCCAGTCCATCTTCTGGGTCCACCACTTCAGTTGATAGGGGATTTTTCATCACTCCCTTACTACACAGTATGACTTTTCAACGCATTTTGATAAAAATGAATGAGTAGTAAAATGCTTTGGGTGATGATACTTGCTGCTTACTCTTGGAAAGGTTACATTTTCTCTCAGTTTCTCCTGAGAATGACTGTGAATTCCCTTCCCTCCTCCTACTGATGTGAACATTTTATTTCTGTTGCTTTCTGTTTAGTTGATGAAACTATCTCCAGACCAGTAGCTTTGCTGCTTTCTGACTTCAATTTGTCTTGCAGAGCTTAGTTTTCAATAATTTCCTTGATCAAGTCTCATTTTAAAGCCAAATTATCAATAATTACACAGGCACTAACACTTAACAACACTCACTTCTAGGTATTCCACACCGTATGTGTCTACATAGTTCACACTTTCTGCTTCTATATACCCCACACAATTCTTGTCCTCAACAGTCTTTCCAAGTGATATTATTCATGTGCTTGCTTTTAAGACTTCTCCAATTAATCTAATTTTGACTTTAGGAAATTCTTTATGATCTGAGATTACCCTCAGGAATCTTGAAGACTAGTGGAGCCTACAATCTGTGCTTATTTATAAACAACTGCATGCATGTGATTTTTTTCTAGACATACACAGACAGTTTGACCCAAGCATGGGAAACAATTATATCCTTTGAGATTATTTACTAGTCAAAAAAGGAAATTATTTCCAACATTCAGCAGAAGTGTTAGCAAAAGCTCAAGTCCAGTGCTTTTCACACAATTTTAAAAATAAGAATAAGAGTTAACAACATCCTTGGCTCTTCCACCTCCAAGCTACTGTGTAAAAGATATTTCTGTGCATCACCTCAGATAATCCTCAGGTCAGCCTTTGAGCAGCCTTACACAGGACAAACTAAGGGCAAGAGTGATGGGTCAGCAGTTAAGAGTACTCACTGTTTTTGAGGAAGACCTGGATTTGGTTCCCAGAAGTCAGATCAGGTGTATCACAGATGTCTATAATGAGTCCCAGAGGATCTGATGCTTTCTGCTGACTTCTATGGACCCCAGTATGCATATGATAAAAGCACATGTATGCAAGAAAAACATTCACACACATAACATAAACAGATTAATTTTAAAGTACAAAATAATAACATTCTATATTTTACGTCACTCTTTTTTTCTACTTCTGTTTATGAGGTCAAAATGTGAATAGTAATTGGGTATGGAAACCTGAAACTGTAATGCCACCCATCCATGAACTGAGATAAGAGTATTGCAAGTTCTAGACCAGGCTTGGCCCCATAGTAAAACCTTGTCTGTAGAGGGGAGGATAGAGAGGGGAGGGGAGGATACAAGAGAGATGGAGGAAGAGAGAAGATTATAGTAGTAGAAGGGATGATTTTTTAATATTTTATCTTTCTACCTCCATTCTCACTCCTTTGTCCTCCCCACCCCTCTTTTCCCTTCCTTCTCCCTTCCCATTATTTAACAAAACACTATTTTTATTTTCAAATGAAGGACACTTAGCTGTCCTTATTAACACACTATGCATGTTCCCTCACTAGAAACACAGTAGACATATTGTGAGCATAGATGCTACTTTATGATGTCATCCCAAGACAAGTAGAAGGGAAGGGAAAAGTTTTAGAAAATACAGATGCATGCAATCTAAGAGGCACTGGGAAATCACAAGACGCGTTTCTCAGAATGTCTGAGGAGTAGACAGATGCTCTCCCACTTTGCTGAAGCACACGAGCTGCCCCTTGTTTTCCTTCAAAATCGTTGCCATGGGGAGCAGCAATGTCAAGGAATCTATCTGTCTATGGCAACCTCATCTTCTCACCCAGGACATATTAGTCTGTGCGGCATGATAACTTCTGTGCTGTCAAAAAATATGACATTCAGCTAACATTAAGGAAAATTGCTACTTTCAAAAACATAGATTCTCACATCCCAGTTCATGAATATTTTTCAAAGGGTCTCTAATCTCAAGATATCAAATATAGAATTCTATGTAAGAGAGTATGCAAATTTTCATTTGAGGGAAGACAGTATCTATGATTTTTAGTTGATTCTCCAAGGTGTCTGTGGTGAAAAAAGAGATCATAAACTACTGTTCTTAAAGAAAAAAGATTTTATAAATATAGAGAAACAGAATCAATTAAATTTCTCACAAATAATCATCAGTTTTTCTCTAATGCGCAATACACTTATGCACACACAGGCAGAGAAAGCAGCACTCTCTTTTTCTGTCTTTTTAAAGATTTGGTTTTGGTTTTGTTTCTTTTAACACAGGGTCTTAATCTAGAACCCAGGGTGGCCTCAAACCTACCAATAATCCTCCTGCCTCAGCCTGTTGCAAGGAGAGTACCCGCTTGTTTGTCCTGGCTGCCTGGCTAGCTTACTCCTGAAATAATCCTACAGAAACTGTATTCATTTAAACACTGCTTGGCCTGTTATCTCTAGTTTCTTATTGGTTAATTCTTGAATCTTAATTTAACCCATTTCTATTAATTTGTATATCGCCATGTGGCAGTGACTTACGGGCAACGATTCTAACTGGCATCTGTCTCAGGCAGAGGATCCATGGCTTCTCCCTGACTCTGCTTTCTTCCTCTCCAAATTCGGTTCCATCTCTCCACCTACTGAAGTTCTGCCCTATCACCAGGCCCAAAGCAGTTTCTTTAGTAACCAATGAAAGCAACACAAAGACAGAAGGACCTTCTACAACATCAGACTCCAAAATCAGTCTTAGAGATGTGAGCAGCCTTCCCAAATGAAAATAACTCTTTTCATTTACTCTTGTGATTAATCTCTTTTTTCTTTTTATTAATTTTTATTGAGCTCTACATATTTCTCTGTTCCGCTCCTTGCCTCGCCCCTCCTCCACAACCTTCTCCCAAGGTCCCCATGCTCCCAATTTACTCAAGAAATCTTGTCTTTTTCTACTTCCCATGTAGATTAGATCTATGTATGTTTCCCTTATCATGAACTAAAATTGGGTCACTTACCATACCATATTAGAAATGGCAGCAAAAATCTACAGCCATGCCATTCTGGATGTGCCCCATCTTGTATATTTTGGAAGCTAAGCAAGATCAGGCCTAACTAGCATCTACATGGGAAAAAGTACTACAGAGGACACATGTGATGATTGCTCATGGTCATCCCACAAAATCATCCACACTCTGTGGCAGAAAAAAAGAAAAGGTATTAATTAAAGCAGAAAACCAGATTCCCCGAGCACTTTATGATACTTGCAACAAAGCAAAGCAAAACCATGTATCTTCATCTTAATCTTTTTGCACCAGGCAGGATTACTTGTACCTCCATTTAACAGATGAGAAACTTCCACTGTCTTTCAATCGTGTATGAAAATGCTTGAATTTCTTTAAATAGAGACAGAAGAGTAGGTCTGAAGGGATGACTCAGAAGTTGAGAGCACTTGCTGCACTTGCAGAGAAATTTCTTGGGTTCTCAGCACCCATATCAGGCTCCTCACAATCATCTGTAACTCCATCTCTGGCACCCTCTTCTGGCCTCTTCTGGCATCTGCACTCACATGTACATGCATACACTGATGTGGATGCATAGGTAAAAATAAAATAAACCTGTTTTTAAAAGTCTTAAAAGAGATCAGATAAGAGAACTCAAGTTGTTTCTTTTAACTGACTAAATGACTGACCTGAAAGCATCAATCTGAAGAACATAAGGAAAGCCTTGTAACTCACACTACCTCTCAAAGGATGAAAGCTAATTGAAATTTGAAGCAACAACAATATAAAAATCAAACATTTCTATCACTTACAATTACACAGTCACATGATGCATGTAGAAAAACCACTCATAGATGTAAAAGTTCAAAACAAATCTTCAGAAGTCACACACAGAGCTATTAACATAACCAAAATCAAATAATAAAGCTAACAAAAAGAAAACTACAGGACAAAGAATATAGACAAGTTATGTCATCACTGGGTCAGAGCTACGAAGCAGCAGAGACCCCGGGGCACAGGTTGAATCAACAAAGTAAAGGAAACCTAGATGGAATCACAAGAGACAAATCACACACTCTAAACTAATCTGTAAACAGATAAGAAAGGACACTTGTCCAGAACAATCTATTTAAAGACAACTGAATCACAAAGGAAAATTCCAGCAGCCCTTTATCTGGTACAAAAATTGAGAAAATATCTAAAATTTCCTTTTTTTCTTCCATTCTGCTCTCCCTTCCTCCTCGATCTCTCTTTCTCTCTATCATCATGCCTTTCTCTCTCTACCTCTCCCCAACCCTCTCTCTGTCTCTTAGTTTCTCTCCCCCTCTCCTCTCTCTCTCTCTCTCTCTCTCTCTCTCTCTCTCTCTCTCTCTCTCTCTCTCACACACACACACACACACACACACACACACAGAGAGAAGCAAAGAAAATCAGTGGACCAGTAAACCCATGTTACATGCACTTTTCCAGGAAAAAAAAGGATTATGCAATGATTTTTGATGGTGTTGTCTTGGTTATAAGACCCATCTTGATGAAGACAATGATGCAAATTATATGCCAATCTATGTTCATGCTTATAAATTTATCTAAAATACTCTTAAGTTTACAATAATAAAGAGAACAGTGTAATATGCAGAAAGTAATATTCTGAAGCCAAGTGTAAGTTATCAAAGTGATACAAAGTTAAAGAATTAAAGTTAAAATCACTACTAATAAATTTATTGAATTAACATGTAAAAAAATATAAGTATTTTACTATAAGAAAAAAATTGCCCCTACCCATCAATGCCCAAGGCAGGTTAGATGACCTAATGCTGAGGTCATAAGAGCTGGAGAGCTGCTCCTGTCCCCCACCAGATGCAACACTTGTAAGAACAGACCCTACACCTCACCATTAGGACTAACTCTGCTCTGTGGGAGAACAGACACTGAGGACATGAAAACTGAAGAACTGTCCCTGCCACTTGGTCATCACTGCAGGGGGTGAACTAGCCAGGAAAATGCAGGAGAGTTCACCCTGGTGGTGAGGACAAGGGAGAACTGTCAGACTGATTAACTGTACAACTACCTAGACCCAGAACCACGGTTATAAATTGGCCCATCAGAACATCCATCCCATCTATGATTTGCTAGAGCACATGAAGGGACTGGTCACGGAGACTCAAAGCATCAGGATCTCCATGGTGGCACAGGGCAAAAACAGAATAAACAAGGGCCCAGCATTGATAGTGTAGCAGAAACCAGCGGTCTCATACAGGACCAATGATTGTTGGCAATGAGCACTTGCAAGTAAAGATGCAGGGATAAAAGGTGTTACTGTGTGACTCATTGTGTCACATTGTGGCTTCCATGACAAGACTGTTTTTCTTCTTCTTTTTTTCCTCTTAAATTATTTAGGAGGGGAGTTGTAAGGACAGAGGATGGATATAAAAGGATGGGGAAATGAATGGGACTGAGGTACATGATATGAAAGATACAAAAAAGTAAATAAAAAAGAAAGTTAAAAAGAAAAGAGAAAAAATTCCATAAACTTCAGAATCAATCTATGAATAAAAGGAAAAACAAATCAGAAAAGCTACCTAATTCTGAACTAAAAATAGAAACTTTAATCTACTTTAATGCCTGCGAAGTTTAAACTTAATTTATTGTCTGAAATCTAAGCTATTACTGTTACAAGATGCATCCCAATGAAGGAAAAATATGGTACTGATTACCCTATATTAATCACCCCATCCATAACTGCAAATAGAAAATGCATAAAGTTGAGAGTAAGCACTTAGCAGGATTTGTAGCAGCTTAGTGTTTCTATAACATCCAAATGAAAGATTTTATAATATAGATCCTTAATTGGTTAGCAACTAAATGCCATCAAAATGACCCGTCACTGTTTTCTTAAATATTGGCCCAGAGAACAAGCTTGGAATTTTAAGGCAACTATGAGTAAATGATGCAAAGGATGCTTCCTAGATACACAAAAAGAGATGGAATATTGCAAATCGAACCGTGTTAAGCTGGCTGAAGCTCAGCTTTGAATAATCTGGTCATGTTGGAAAGGATTCAGAGGTCAGAGTGGACTGCCGGTGACCCTCCATGATATTCCTTGGCCAGGAGTGGACTTGTACCACCAAATTCTAATGACACTAAAATATGAACATGGGGGCCCTGACCCCTAAAGCCCACTGTGAAAGAGTGAAATCCCAAGCATTCACTGTCCCCTGGACCTGTACCATCTGTCATGCAGCTCCAGGGAAATCATATTCATAGGTTTGCACAGAATTAAAGCTGGAAGGGAAACAACGCTCAGCCATGAAGCTTCACCCCGTCACATTTAGAGCAGAGTGAACCAGTTCTGTGTGACTGAACAACTAACACCAGTGTATTACAACTGGGTCCATGGCCTGGTGAGGCTAGGACCTAGGGCTAAGACCTATGAGGCGTTGGTTTAGAGCTTAATGGTATCTGTGGTCAACTTAAGCATGAACGGTAGCCACCACACGCTCAGATACTTTCTTTTTTATCAGTTAACTCTTCTCTGCTGAGGCAGCCACAAAAGCATAGGCCCTGCTGCTAGGTTCCAGATCACCCTATAAAATAATCTTAGAAATCATAGCAGTGTAAGAATGGGAACCACCATGTTTTAGCCATCATGAGAGAATGACAGTATATGACAGATGAGAATTTAGGTTGAACAGTAGGTACTAAATACAGGGATTTCTGAACCTTTGAATGATTGTTGTATGACAAAGTCTACTCAGCTCAGATAGGGAAAAGGTGACATAGCAAAGTATGGATGCCACCAAAGTCCAACTGAGAGAACCAGTGAGTTTTACTGGGGCTACTTATAGGAATGTGGGTGAGAGGTTACTTAAGTAGCAGGAATGACCCAAAGACAGCTACATCACCAAAGTCTACCCTAGCTTTAGCAATGGGTCATGAAAGATAGCAACCTGGGACACACTGTTTAGGCAGAAGGCTACCTGACAGTTCGGAGAGTCTCTAGTAGTTTGATTTGTCTCTGCTTCTTCTAGGTAGCTCAGCTTCTCTGAGAACCAGTTGATACTGTTTCTATCATGTAGATTTTAGGAGTAGAACTAAGCTGCCAAGTTTGGCTGTCTTTACCCACTGAGCAGCCCTGCAGTTTTGTGTTCTGTGCTCTGTGGTGCTCATTGTAATGTTTCTGAGAGTACAACTTGAGTAGCAACACTCATTAACAGTATAAAAAATAACTGAAAGACAAACAAACTTGTCACAAAAACATAAACAAGCATAAATGAAAATGGGATTGTACTAACACACAGTGAAATCCATACAAGAACAAATGGCCAGAGATGGAAAGAATAACATGTTGGGCATAGAGATTTTCAACAAAGCTCTGCTGTAACTGTTAGTACTAGTTGGATGGTCTTGAATGTATCCCTTCCCATTTCTATGTCATTATTTTTCTGATTGTGACTATGGAAAGGTCCCTGCATCCCTGTTTTTTTATTTATCCAATGTTGATTCTGAGTCAACATTCTAACTTAGCCTATGATTAATGAACCAATTAAAATCTGTAAGACTCAGGATTTAATATAAATCAAAAGCAAATGTCGGTGGACTGAAAGATCAGCTGTAACATTGTGGTCAAAGACACAACTTCAAAATTGCCTGAACATTTGACAGCAGTTCTCAATTTTGTGTATTATCTCTGTGTGAGTACATGCATGTGTGTACTCTGTACACAGGTACCCATGAAGTCTTAAAGAGCTGGGGTTATAGTTGGTTGTACCACCTGACATGGGTACTGGGAACTGGATTTGGGTCCTCTGAAAGAACAGTACAAACTCTTAAGCACTAAACTACCTTGCCAGCCCCAACATCCTCACTTGAGACAGCTAGTTACATTATTTTGTCAGGTTTAGAACTCAGTGTGTAAATTAGTCTGGCTTTGAAGTTGAAGTTATCCTTTGATCTCTGTGCTCCCTAACTCATCTCATAGGGTGGTTTTTCTCTTTGTCTGCATTTATTTTTGGCAGCTCTGGGTATTGAATTTAAAACCTATGAATGCCCCACAGAGGATGTACTTCTGAGTATACCCTCCATCCCTGATGACATTCAGTGTCTACCTCATCTGGGCAAAGAGAGCATAAAAGCAAGGCATGGGAATGATTGGCGGAGAGGATCATTATTTAGCTCTGCATATAAGAGCCCCTATAGGTAATTTCCACACCCTGAGCAGACAAGGCAGTCTAGTTAAAGAACAGGTCACTTCTGTCATCCATTAGCATGTACACAAACAAGCACACACATGTTTAATGACTTTACAGGCTGCAGTTGAAGTCTTGGAAACACGGTAGATGGCACTGCTGTAGGAGTTCGAATGAGAAGGGCTCTCACCCAATGAGACGAAACAACTCCCCGAATGCCCCCCCCCCACTTCCTACACAAGTTTATTAAGCTTTATCCATTCATGGACCACATTTATTAAGCAAAACTATTGACTCAATATGTTTCTCTAAATTACCTTACTACTGTAATTTTCACAAATGGGTACTTTATAGCACTGCTACGAGTGGAAAACCAACATCAATGGCCACAAATAGGTAACTAGAAAATCAAACTGAAAATGAGCCAAGTCTGCCAATTAGAGTTGAACTGTTTTTGCCTACTCTAGCATTAGGGATCAAAGCCCAATCTGCTGGATAAGAACTTGACAGAGTTAGGATACTGAAGACCCAGCAGCTTCAATCACAGACTTGCCATGGAAGCAATTAGGAACACTGTAAGATAATTTAAGATGACACCACAGTGTACTTCAGTGTTTTGTATAACCAGTTACATAGAAAGACTTGGTTCCATAGGAAGACTGAGATGTCTCAGCAGCTAAATGTATTTGCAGACAAGCTTAACAATCTGAGTTCAAGCCTCACAACTCACTTGATGGTAGGTAAATTCCCTTGGTTGTCTTCTGACTTCCGCACAGGGATCCGGTCACATGGACGTATACACAAATGTATTATTCAAAGATGTTAAAGAAAAGTGCAATGGTATTCTTCCCAACTCACAAAGACGTGCAAGAAGAACAAAGGGCTGCGTATATGAACCAATTTCATTACGCCCTTAGGTAACTTCCTTCTGAATGCTACATCCTGTATAAAAGTAAAGGGAGAGAAAGCCAACTCCAGTCTTTAGCATCTCTTCTTTAAGACATTTCTTAGCTTTCTACCTTTATCGATTTCAGGACTTGGGTCTGAGAGATGCTGAATAGGTGAAGTCAGTAATCAGCAAGCTAACAACTTGAGTCAAGTCCCCAGGAACCACTATAGTGGGAAATAATTGACTCTTCCAAGCTGTAAGTCATCCTCTGATTTTCTCTCTGAATAAATGAATAGAATTTAACATTATATATACACACATACATATGCACATACACAAATATATATGACATATATGTAAAAGGACGTGATCTGTTAATAGATTTAAACAGCAATATTTACCAACTATCATACTGT
The DNA here is from genome assembly GCF_014885135.2 of Alexandromys fortis. NCBI lineage: Eukaryota > Metazoa > Chordata > Mammalia > Rodentia > Cricetidae > Alexandromys > Alexandromys fortis. The sequence continues at coordinate 1,317,419 of NW_026067943.1, forward strand.
CCCAAAAGGCAAAAGAACTCTTTCCTCATGTGTGTGTGTGTGTGTACAAGTGTGTCTGTGTTCTCTGTGTGTGTCTTTGTGCTTGTGTATGCACATGTGTGTTTACTAGATATTAGACTAGGGGTTTCAATACTCCACCACCCGTTTACAATCCCAGCCACTACCCCTACACTTTAGCAGGTGACATCATACACACACCCCATGGTTTCTTACTGCTGGCTTGCTTCTTACTCCATGGCAGCAGTGAGGTCTGGTTTGTGTGTGAGTGTGTATGACCATTTCATTTGTCCTTGCAGGAATCCATTCTCTAGCATATCTCTAGCATATCTAGCTATCACATTTTATATTGTTGTTAAAATATATGTGTACTTTGTGATTACAAAGGGAATTCTGCCTATTATATGAAATACAGGGAAAATAAAAATATGGAAAACTTTTGCAATTATTTACAAACTCTTAATGTAACAAAAATGATGACTCTCGGTTTGCTGAATTCTTTCTTACACTTTCTAAAAATGGAGGGTTTTTTTTCTTGGACAATTTTACTCATGTATACAATGTATTTTGATTACTCTCTCCCTCGACTCTCTCATCTCCCTTCCATACCCATAATTCCTCTTCCACCAACAACCCCCTCCCCACCTGCCCCTTTCTCAGCTTCATGACTTTTACTCTTGTTGTGTGGCCCTTTAGTTTAACCAGAGATACTTGTGCGACATTGGATCATAACTGTCCATTGGAGCTGGCAAGTCACCATACTTGTTGAGAGCTCAATGACTGTGTACTTCCCCAAGCAGGCATTCCACAGTCCTTCTCTCTATTCTGGCTCTTAGAATATTTCTCTCCTCCTTCCACAATGTTCTCTGAGCCTTGAAGTAAGTGGTGTAAATGTTTTGTTTACAGCTAAGCTATCAATTATCACTTATTCTCAGCACCTCTTTCAGCCGTAAGCTGCCTTCATCAGAGCTCACTGGAAAGAGGGGGTTAAGAATATAGGTCATATGTAGAATATGCATCAATCCCACATTAATGTTTTATATGTACTCCCATAAAACTCCATTTTATAATACATATAATAGCATAGTTTTTTTAATCAGTTCATTTGCTTTTGTATTTGATTTAGATGAGGGATTAATTTCTTTCGTATCTGGGAAAATGATTTTTGTTTGTTCATTCATTTCTTTTTCAGTTTCTGGGCTGTGAATTGCTAGACTCTAGTCTTCCAAGGGAGGTAAATTCCAATTTATCTGTAGAGTTTAATCCATAGAATGTGCCTGAGGGCCATCAGAGGAGGCTGGGCCCTGGTACTGGAGAAAATTCTTGGTACTAAGAGGATAAGGTTCCTCTCGGTGACCAAGTAAACAAGACTGCACCCCTGACACCCTCCCTGCCCTCAGTGGTCACTGCTGCTGAGTTGGGAACCAGAGTGAATTCTGGGCTGTGATTTTTCTGACACATGAGCAAGCACCAGAGAAAGATCCTGCCTTTCCTGGAAAGAGAGAACTGACAACATAGTCTGACCTGAGGTCCCACCAGGCTTCTTTTGACAAAGCAGTTCTGGCAGATGTCTGAATGGAGTCATGCCACCAATTCCAACCAGGAAGGAGCTCCTACCTCCCACTTTCAGTTACATGGGCCTCCTTTGCAGAGACTGTCACAACTGCCCACAGTTCAACCCATGCCTCTGCTACAGTATCCAATAAGGCATTATTTCTCATGAGATTAGCTACAGATTTTTCTTCACTTTTACCGGAATGGTTTTCAGTAGCAGGCATCCAAGGACTCTGGGCATCTTCTCAGCAGGTCTTGAGTAGAGACACGCATAGGTGATAGCTATTCATGATGCTCAATAACAAGCTGAACTCCAGCGATGTTGGCTTAAATGATTGCAATGATCTAAGCAGGACTGGGGGGAATTAAGCGCTATGCTGGCTAGTCTTGACTGTCAACGAGATTGAGCTGAGAAGTACCTGGCTTCATAAAGCAGGCTTCAGGCAATGTCTGTGAAGTATTTACAGAGATATTATATGAGGAAAAAGGTCAAATTGAATGGAGGATGCCCCATGCCAAAGGCTGAGGATACATAAAAGGCCATCGATGCAGTCACAACTTCTTCCTGACTGTCCTGAGGTGAGCTGCTCTGGCCCACTGCATACAACCCATAGTGCTCTGTCTCACTAGAGACCCTGAAACTAGAAAGTCAGAAAGTTGGATTGCCTAAAATCATAGACCCTAATAAGTCTCTTTTCTTTAGGCAGTTTGTGTCAGGCATTCTGTTGCAGCAATGAAAACCTGACTTGCACAACTTCTGAATGCAAAAACTGGGAAGGATTGATCCTATGTTGGGAAAGGTTTACTCCAGCACCCTTGGGTTATTCTCCAGGAGTACATGGTAAGGTGGGATTCTACCATTGCAGGCTTTGATATCACACACACACACACACACACACACACACACACACACACACACACCAGTATTCCTGTCCATACTCTCCCTTGGTTGCCTGATGAGCTCGATCTGGAGACTGCAAGTCTTAGATTCTTCATTTATAAAACAGGTGTTTGGGGGCATTTGCCTCACACAGAGCCTTCATGAAGATTACTGAACTAATTCCAACAGAGTCCAGTGCTTGAAGTTGGTATGATATAGGCATAGGCAGTATTGTGGCGACCATCTCCATTGCAGAGAAGACAGCCTCAGCCTTTGCGAGATTCACTAGCTTGTTCCAGACACACTTCATGCCCTTGTCTGATCTTATGTCCACAAAAGAGCAAAGCAGTGTGCTGATTCCCTGCTCCACAGCGACCCAGCAGCCCACTTCTCCTATCCTTCCTGATGTTGTCCTTTGGAAGTTTTTGGCTGTCATACCCTGTTCCCCATTTCTCCATTTAAATCCTAGCCTTAAAGGACAAATTTATTCCATTTCCATGGTTGGTTTTTGTCTTCAACATGACACAACATTGAGAAGCTTGACTGAAGAATCATCTCCGTCAGACTGGCCTGTGACATTTATAATATGAATGAAGTGGGAATGACATGACCATGGAGGTCAGCACCATCCAGAGGCATGTAGACTGGTATAACAAAGTTAACTCAGCATGAATAGGGGAGTGGGTTAGTAAGCAGCATTCATACATCAGTCCTGCCTCTGTTCCAGTTTAGCTCCTGCCTTGGATTCCCTTAGTGGGAAATATACCTTTATCCCAAAAGTCTAACTAACTCTTTCCTTTCCAACTTTCTTTTGGTTATGATGTTTATCACAGAAATAGAAAGCAAACTAGACCACACACCAAGTGGGTTCATCAACTGTACTCCATCATGATAAGGCTATTGTTTCAATTTGTCAAAATTCTTTTTCTGCTTTGATTACTCAACACTGATCAGGTCATCTGCCTCTACATTCTCCACAATGTTGGTTGCTATGCTACCAACCACCTGGCACAGGCAAGTGTTAGACAGATGGAGTTCTATTGAGCATCTCTCAAGGACAACTTTCCACCTCCCAATATGAAGCCTTCCCACCATCCTTCACAAATGAGCAAACAGGTCCATTTGTTCACAGGTTAGATAGCAGTGCAGTACTCATGTCTGCTGAGCTAGTGAAAGAAGCACACATTTCTATGGAATTTATAACTAATGAGCATATTCCCATTAAGACTTTTACTAAAGAATCTTTTTAAATTAAAGGAGTAATAGCACCAGTAAGTAATCTTTTACTGGAAAGAAAATGTACTAGGGAGACCTCAGAGTTGTTTTAGTCTGTAAAATGCTTGCCATGAACAATAAGGTCCTGAGTTTGGGTCCCCAACATCTGTAGAAAAAGCCAGGCATGGTGGGTGCCATTCTAATCCTATCACCAGGGAGGTGGAGACAGAGGATTGCTGAGGCTTGCTGGCTAGCCCATCTGGATGAATCATTAAGGTTCAAGGGCAGTGAGAGACAATTTCAAAAAAATAGAGTGGAGAGTGAGGATAAAACACACTGGATATTGGCTTCTGGATTTCAAATGAATGCAAATACATGTGCATGTGTACCTGCACATGTGAGCATATAAACATGAATTTACCATATAAATACATTCACACACACATGCACATGTGTGCACATGCACACACACACACACACAAATGAAGTGAAGTAATCTGGGTGTGTGGAAATCTGAATGCCTACTAAATTCTGGGGTGGACATAAGTGAGACTATCTCTCTGCCCTCAGAAGTTAGGACCCAAATCCAGTTGGGATAATGATATTTTTTCTGGCTTTTTATAGCTCTGAACAAATTGAGATAACAGACCTCTAATAACCAGAAAGAATAAAGAGTTTCCACAAAGAGATGCTGTCCTTCTATGCCCTGCTGTCTATGGGTCTCTTCCCAGAATGCAGCAGCATTGGGTGGGTTAGCATTAGGCCCTGGCAAAATTACCAAATATTCCCTGTCCTGATGATTATATGTTTAATGAAGTAAGCAAGATTCGTCAGAAGAAAATGAATGCACAACCTCAGTTATTTCTGCCATGACACCTGTATCTTGAACTCACTAATGGCAGAGCCAAATGTTCACCTAGCATCCTGGGAGGACTGGAGAATTGGCTCAGTGGTTAAAATCATTTGGTGCTTTTATGGGAACCAATGTTTGGTTCCCAGTACCCACATGGTCGCAGTCTTCTATCACGCTAGTCTCAGAGGATTGAACACCCTCTTCTGACCTTCACAGGCATCAGGAATGCAGGTGGTGTACATACACACATGCAGACAAGACACCCATAAAACAAAAGCAAATGATTATTTAAAAGATAAAAAAGCATCCTGGAGAAAGTTGCCAACATCTCTGCTGAGAAGCAGATGTCCAGTCCCTGCTATCAGGGTGACCCTGCTATTGACACTGTGAAATACACAGCAAGAACGATGCAGTCCCAAGACTGTTCACAAACTACAGATCTCATTCCGAAGTTCTCACTTAAATAGGACAGTGAGTAACCAAATTAAGACAAGACTACATTTTCTTAGAGCACAAGTTAGTATTTTTAAATTTAAAATTATTATCATTTACTTATTATATTATATGATTTATTTTTAGATTGTCTACATTTTTTCCTTTATAGTAATAATGATGATGATGACAATATAGAATCACACTATGTAGCTAGCATGGCTTCTCTGGAACTCACTATGCAGATCAAGGTGACCTCAAATTCACAGAGATTCACCTGCCTCTGCCTCTTGAGTGTTTGGATTAAAAGCATGCACCACCACACACTGTAGTCAGAGGCTGCTCGTTCATTCCCGGCCACCAAGACCTGAAATAATCACACAGAAACTATGTTATTTGCAGTAATGTTTGGCCAATAGCTTTAAGCATATTTATAACTAGCTCTTATATTTTAAATTAATCCATTTCTATTATTTTATAATTTATCATGAGGCTCATGGTTTACTGGCAAGGTTCCAACAGTCTGTCTTTTACTGCAGCTACATGGCATCTCTGTGACTCCACCTTCTTTCTCCCAGCATTCAGTTTAGTTTTCCCGGCTAGCTCTATTTTGCCGTTTTATAGACCCAAGCAGCTTCTTTATTCCTTAACCAATAAGAGCAACACATATACAGAAGAGGGCTTCCCAACCAACACACTAACTTTTTATTGTTATTTTCTTTGAGTGTATATGAACATGTATTTGCAATCACATGGAAATCAGTAAACAACATTCAGGATTTGATTCTCTCATTCCATCATATGATTTTCCAAAATCAAACTCAGGTCATCAGGCTTGTAGAAAGAACCTCTACCCACTGAGTCAGTCATAAAAATAATAAAAATTTGTTGCGGGAGGTCTTCCCACCCCTCCAACCAATAGCTGCTGTGATACCAGCCCACTGGGGCGTGGTCTCTCTCCCTTTAAAAAAGCGGCTATTTCCTCTGCTCTCTCTCTTCACTTCCTGCTCCGCCGGAGACTAGACTCCCTTCCTGGTTGTGCAGATGGCTGTTGTCTGAGACTGTGATCTGTAAGTTTTCCCCTTTAAATAAACAACACCCTATTAATCATAACTCCAAACTGGTGTGGCCTTGTTCGTGACTTACGCCTTCATCTGGCACCCGAACGTTTGGCTTTTAGGACCTCTCCTTCCCCCGCTCGAGTTTGGCTTGGCACGAGCCCTCCCTTCCTTAGCTGTGGCCTGTGCCTTGTGGCGGCCGTGTGGCCTGTGCCTCGCGGCCGTGTGGCCTGTGCATTGTGGCAGCCTTGTAGCCTGTGCCTTGTGCGTGGAGCCAGCAGTTTAATATAAATTATCACGCACTGGCTTTTCTTGCTGCAGTTCTTTATATTTTTTTAGACACCTCAGATTGACTTCAAGTCCCCACGCACCCTATCATCTGCTTCCCCACGTGGATTGAAACTCCACAGGCCCGCGTAGTCTCTGCCTGCGTGGTTTACTCTTTTCTGAGTCGTTTCTAAATCTCCCTTGCAAGTACAGCTCTTAAGTGGTGTGAACCAGAGCACGCGGTTGCCAGTTGCAGAAGCTACAACCCCTCAGGGTGACCCTGTCACGTGGAGGCATACACGGCTTCCTGGTTACTCTTCTCTACCCCTGGATTCTGGGTTTATGGTTCCCTGCACGCCGTTTTTTGTTTAGTTCGTGACTTAGGCCAAAGTGTCGAGTCCGAGATCCAAAGAGGCAGGACGATCTCTGAGGCCGACCTGGCGGTGGTGGTGCACGCCTTTAATCCCAGCACTCGGGAGGCAGAGGCAGGTGGATCTCTGTGAGTGCCTGGCCAGGCAGTGGTGGTGCATGCCTTTAATCCCAGCACTCGGGAAGCAGAGACAGGCAGATTTCGGCAGACCCTCAAACAGGAACCCGTTATTGTCGAGACTTGGCAACAGCGCCACCTGCTGGATAATAGGTAATATGGCAGTTTTCGTTTCCAACATGAATATAACTGTTTGGGCTATCAATACAATGGGTCGTATCATGCAAGGTTTATATGACTATGAGGATAATTTAATTTACTGGCCACTAGGGTTTAGTATTCTTTTGCATATTCTAGCATTTAGGAAGAATATGGCACTCCAAAGAACCATACTATCTTTACTAGAAACATATACAGATCAGGAGATTCAGGATTTAAGAGAGACAATGATAAAAAGATTTGAAAAGATTGAAGAAATTATTGGAGCTGGTGAACAGAGTAAGGAGG
>NW_026067943.1:1326938-1335658 GCF_014885135.2 Alexandromys fortis
AAGTTATTTATTATACAAGACCTAAGCTAGTTAGAATAGGATATTTGTACTTATTGTATATAATTTCATAGTAGGTTTAGAACTCTCTTATTTAAACAAAAGGGGGAGGTGTTGCGGGAGGTCTTTCCGCCCCTCCAACCAATAGCTGCTGTGATACCAGCCCATTGGGGCATGGTCTCTCTCCCTTTAAAAAAGCGGCTATTTCCTCTGCTCGCTCTCTTCACTTCCTGCTCCGCCAGAGACTAGACTCCCTTCCTGTTTGTACAGATGGCTGTTGTCTGAGACGGTGATCTGTAAGTTTTCCCCTTTAAATAAACAACACCCTATTAATCATAACTCCAAACTGGTGTGGCCTTGTTTGTGACTTACGCCTTCAAAAATTCATAAATAAGTAATAAAAATAAATAAATAAAATAATTTATTTTTGTTTCTCATCTAACAGTAGACTGGTATAGAGATTGCCACTTGCACAGACCAGGGTTAGTAAGGCATGGATGTTCTCCTATGTGTTAGTACTGCCAGTTACATTAACAACACTGTGAAGGCATCTCACAGAGTCCAGAACAGTCACTGTTATCACAGAGACATCATATCAACTGATGTGCCAGGAAACATCACAGGCCAGGTGGTACATACAATCCAGAAAAAACAGAATGAATTATTGCCTTTTCCATGGTTCAAAGAGTGTGTCTAAAATACAGTAAAATTAACACAACATACATTTTCTGTAACTGGATAACTGTGAAATTACACTAAAAATTAACTTAGGAATTTGTCTTATTATTTGGGGACAGTGGAACCTTGGTCGTTTTGTTTTGTTTTAAAATTAGTATCAAATATACTCACATCTATCAATCAATATCAACAGCAATGACATGGGAATGAAGACGTTAATGAGAAATGATAACATGACTTAAAACAGCCAGAGGGGTCTACATAAAAATGAGATATCTATGATGAAGGAATCACTCTGGGTGGGAAGCACCACATCTGCTCCTCAGTCCAGCTCAGATAGACGGAAGAAATCAGCAACCCACTCAGTAGAGACTGCATGGCCATTCCCTTTGTTGAATGGCCTCTCTGGATTCTTCTCCTAAGTTGTTCTCAAGTTCCATCCATATAGTCTCACTGCTTCCTAAACAGCCTCCATTTTTCACAACTCTGTAGCTGGAAGAGCCTTTCTGGATCTCCGGAATGTCTCTCTTATCATGCAGGACTTAGGGATCAAATCCCACTTGGCATTTTGAAACTTAACAACTTGGTTCAGATCGGGGTGGTCCTGCTCTATTCACATCGGTCACAATCACCTGGTATATTGCTGGACAATTAATGGTTGATTGTCCAGCAACCATTAATAAGGGAGATACATATCCCAAGGGCATCAAAATCTAGGTGTCTGCTGGTGTTTGGAGAGTGTTAGTGTACTATCACAAGAGCTGAGTCTCAGTCTGATGTGGGAGTGATTTCTTATTAATAAACTGCCTAGGCCCCTTGATAGGCCAACCCTTAGGTGGGTGGAGTAAACAGAACAGAATTCTGGGAGAAAGAAGCTTAGTCGAGGAGTCGCCATGATTCTCCCACTCCAGACAGACACAGGTTAAGATCCTCCCTGGTAAGCACCTCGTGGGCTACACAGAATAATAGAAATGGGTTAGAACAGTATGTAAGAGCTAACCAATAAGAAACTGGAACTAGCCAGGCCAGGCAGTGTTTGAAAGAATACAGTTTCCGTGTAATTATTTCTGGGCATAAGCTAGCCATGCGGGCGGCCGGGTGCTGGGGACGCAGCCCTGCCGCTGCTCCTAATGCAATATCAGTCTTTCAGGCTGACCATGAGTCAATGTCACATGCATAGCATAGTTCCATCAGCCTCACTGTAGGTATACCACAGCACTATTAAATGTCAAAATCCTCCTCTGAAGCAGTAGATGGTAAATATAGAACAGTTTATCTTTGTTATTTGATATGCTAGTTAATTTTCATTATCTACTACTGCCTGACTCTGCTCTTCTTTCTCCAAGAATTCTGTTCAGTCTACTCCACCTATCTGAATTCTACCCTATCAAAAAGCCAAGGCAGTTTCTTTTTTTTCAATGAAAGTAACACATAGACAGATGACCCTCCTACATCATTTTTGAAATCAGAGCATCATCATTCAGCATGACATTTTCCCAGTTCTCAAGCCCTATGCCAGCCTCCATAGTCTTAATTCTTAGCCGAGTTAATCATAAAACAACTTGTGAGGCTTTCACCTCAGCTGCTAACTATTTGCCGTTTACAGAGGCTTAGTTTAGTGGTTTTTACTCCATTGTTGTACCTTTCCCATTGTTGTTCCACAGAACTCCAATTTTGATTTATAAGATCATAGGCAGTCAGCCCTAAAGCCCCCGGTTCCTCAGAAACTTTATTCATCATAGCCAAGTTCTTCTTTGTTTCAGTATAATTATTTTGCCAAGTTTTATAATTAGGTAAAAAACAATGTCTGCATTTTTTCTCAAATTTCCCCCAATTCTTTCATCAGTCATAACCTGTTTTATAACTTTAGTGCCTGCCTGCTCTATCAAATCAGGAAGACTCGTTTTGTCATACAGCACGTCCATATTTTCAGAAGTCACTGGTGTGGAAAGAGAAAAAGAACATGAAGAACAAGTACACTAGTAAAATTGCTTTAACCAGAATCGTCTGTAACTTTGCCAAATGCATATGCAGACACCATAGAAGCAGTCCCCAGGGCTCATAGGTGTTTTCTCCTCAAGTAACATGCTCATTTAGTTGCCATTGGGTTGCCTGGAAGGAATTGCTTCCTGCATCTCCGGAAACACATGTGGAGGGGGGCTATGCCTTGCCATCTTTGGCAGTGTGTGTGTGTGTGCCATGTGTATACAGGCATCAGTGGAATCAAGAATAGGGCATTGTGATTCTAAGAGCAGAGGTATAGAGGATTGTGAACTGCTGTACATGGATGCTGTGAACTGAACTTGAAACCTTTGTAAGAACAATAACTACTCTTGGCAACTGAGTTCGTAATGACTGACTCAACTCTCCAGCCCCAGCTACACTTCTCTTAGGTAGGTATTTTCAGTCAAGACATTGACCCAGCAGGCACTTCACTCAATAAATATTAGCTGCTGTGACTAATATGGTTATCATGAGTATTGATTGTCATGGAGCCAAATGAGGGAGAGAGACATTGCAGACTACAGCCAGTCCAACCCAGATATGCTTTAATCAGTTGTAATTGACTCATTATTCAAAATAGAACATTCAGTGAATAACATCAAGTCAATTCTTTAACAAAACCTATGGTATTTTTAAGAGTTCTATGCTGGGTTTGATACCCCACAAGAAGATAGGGAACAATACATGAATGTACACACCAGGACTATACTTGACTAGTTGAATCACATTTGGCAAGGTAGTTGAATCTCCGATGTGACAGTTTTTCATTAGGTGACACTCAAAATGTTCCTGGGAGGTCTGTGCACACTCTGTGAAAACAGTGGCTGACATGGAGCTGACACATTGTGGGATTCTCAGTCAAGGCTCATTTCTTTCCCTCCCTGTTTCTTTCTTAGGAAATAAAGAGTGTCTAACAGGCCGTGTGCTCTGTGAGCTTTCTGCACACCTCTCCTTTCCCTTATTTCTCCTTAATTCCTCATTTAAACTCAATTTGTTTCTCAGCACCAGGAGTGAGCATGGGATGCAAATATGTTCATGATTACTAATGACAAAGATCACAATGTGGAAGACATATGCTACCAATAACAAAGAATTGGAAAGGCCACAGGCTGAGCTAGTTTAGAGGGAAATCATGATGAATGTGATCTCAGACAGGAGAGTTCTAAACAATGATCCTCTGAGGCAGGTAAGTGGAAACACAGCCAGGCAGCTTAAGAGAAGAAAAGTGAGGGTGCAGATTGTGGGGGTGGCTATGCACACTTGTAATTGCAGCACTCAACAGGGTTAGGCAAGAGGACTGGTGTAGTTTGAAGCCAGACTAGACTACAAAATAAGACCTAGTCTCTAAAAATTAAACAACTGAAAGAATTAAAAGTGAAAAGTAAACGAGAATGAAGATGTGTCAGGACTTTTACCAAGCAAGGCAGTGCCAGAAGAGACGAATAAGGGAGTGGAAACCTTAGTCTACTGCTAAGGCATTAAAGTGGGGCTTCTGGGGTGTACCCACTATAATCATTAAAAATACAGAGGGAAATCTGGTTAGGGAAAAATAAGACATATAGGTGAGACTAAGAGAGCCAGTGGGTAGGAGAGCATTGCCTCAGAAGTCTATACTTTTAAGAATGTCTCTACAGACCATTCCTAAATATAATTCCAATAGCACAGCCACTGAGAAAAAAGTTAATAAATAGGACTTCCTGAAACTTAGAAACTTCTGCAAAGCAAAGGACATAGTCAACAAAACTAAGCAGCAGCCTACAGAATGTGAGAAGATCTTCACCGAGTCCATACTGGACAGAGGACTTATCTCCAAAATATACAAAGAACTCAAAAAACTTGACATCAAAAGAACAAATAATTCAATAAAAAATGGGATACAGTCCTAAACAGAGAAATCTTAACAGATGAATCTAAAATGGCTGAAAGACACTTAAGGAAATGCTCAATATCTCTAGACATCAGAGAAATGCAAATCAAAGCAATTCTGAGATACCATGTTACATCTGTCAGAATGGCCAAGATCAAAAAAAACTGATGACAACTTATGCTGGAAAGGATATGAGCTAAGGGGAACACTCCTTCATTACCAGTGGGAGTGCAAACTTACACAGCTGCTTTGGAAATCAGTATGGTGATTTCTCAGAAAATTAGGAAACCACCTTCCTCAAGATCCAGCAATACTACTTTTGGGTATATACCTCAAGGATGCTCAATCATACCACAAGGAAACAACCTAGATGTCCCTCAACAGAAGAATGGATAAAGAAAATGTGGTACATTTACACAATGGAGTACTACACAACAGAAAAAGAAATGACATATTGAAATTTCCAGGCAAATGGATGGATGTAGAAAAAACCATATTGATTGAGATAGCCCAGAAAGACAAATATAATATATACTCATTTATAAGTGGCTTTTACACATAAAACAAAGGAAAACCAGCCTACAGTCCACAAGCTCTAAAAGCTAGATAACAAAGAGGACCCTACAAGGAAGGAGAAAAAGAAAAGATCTGCTGAGTAAATTGGGGACATGGGGGTCACAGGGGAGGGTAGAGGGAAAAGAAGAGTAAGGGAGGGAAGCAGAGAAAAATGTATAGCTCACTCAAAACAACAAAAATAAAAAAGTAGACTTTGAATAAGGAAACAAAGAAGAATGTCTCTACAAATACTCACCTCTGATTCTAATTTTAAATGTATTCCAGGTATGTGGAGATGACTAAGTGGGTAAAAGTGCTTGCTTTAGAAACTGAGTTTGATTCCCCAGCAACCATGCGATCCCAAAGCCAGGCATGGCTGTGTGTGCCTATAGTCCCAGCATTGGGGCTCAGAGATGGGTATACACTGAGAGCTTGATGGCCAGACAGCCAAGCAAAAAAGTCTAGCTTGTGCTCCAGTGAGAAATCATGCCTCGTAGCAGTCAATTGGAGATCCATAAAGGAAAACATCCGACATGCTGCTCTGGCCTCTACAAGGGACTTAATAGGTCTCAGATGTTTAGGCAAGAGCTAGAAAGGCATTTCTGTTAGGGGCCAAATAATTTAGGCTCTTCAGGCTATAAAGTTTCTGTTACAGAACCTCAGTTCTTTCATTTTAAACTATGTAAGCGACTGATTTTTGTTATGGTGCAGTAAGAAAAGGAAGCTAACTGGATTTGACTCTGAGCTTCTCGTTCATAGCCCACTGATTTCAATGAACAGGAGAGTATTGAAATGAAACCCATGATGTCATGACTGTTCTGTTTGCCTCTATGTTCCTAAGAATCTAATAAGGTAGCTATGACAACTGGCTCCGTGATTTTCAACTTGAGTTTAGTAACTCCAAATAGTCATTTAAACTGTAGTGTAAAGAACTGTCAAATAGCTTTGAATCAAAATCTAAGGCACAAATGGGATTCACTAGGCCTGAAGCTCAAGCAAGCAGACTAGAAAAGTGCTAAGTGTGTGGTCATCTACAAGCTTCCCAGTACCCACCTTTAAGTGTATGGACACTGACCTCTCAGCTTGTAAGCATTCCAAGGTCAGTACAGCAGTCCTTTACCAGATGGGGGCACAGGGTCCTTTGCTTTCTGGCTGTCAGATGAGTGGTCTGCTGTACCTGAAAAATCATTATTCTCTTGTCCTTATATCCAGATTTCATTTACCTGAAAAGTACATGGGTCCCTACCATTGTCCCTTCTACCTGTTAGGCTCTGATCAGCAGCTAACAGAAGCTGAGAGTCTATGCCCTGAGTCTCAAGGGATGCCACTTCACTCTTCTGCCAAGCACAGATGGTTGGGAAAAAAATGATGGCTTCCAGTCTACATGGCTGGGCAAGATCTGGACAATGGTAAGCTTTAGATATCATGACCTGGCACCTAAAATACTTATTGAGCATCGTTAAGAAATAAAACCAGTTCTATGGCTCTTCCTCTGGAATAAATTCTCTTCCTCTGGACATATCCCACTTCCCCTACATTCTGCTGTCAATTTTGTTTTCAACAAAGATCTTCAAATGTTCATGGTACAAGAGAAAGCCTTAACCTTCTAAGAAAACTATTACTCCATACCAGCATCCTACCACTCAACCCAAACAAAGTCTCAAAATATCACCAGGATAAGGTTAAGTGTCCTTAGTTTCTTTTAGTTTAGTCTTTTCCACAACAAAAGAAGTTTCTTTGATGAATAGATGGAAAAGCAGATCAATAGATGAAGATGAATACATACAAAGGCAGAATAGAGAGAATAGAAGAATAAGATGACCACGCCTCTTATCTATTCTCTGACTTTTTTCAGTCTTTTTGAAAATATCCATGTAAAATGTCAACAAGAATGCTCAGAAAGTTAAGTTGTCTGCTGGCAAGCCTAATGGCATGAGTGTTATCCCTGGCACTCACATGGTGCAAGGAGAAAACTTGACTTCCAGAAATTGTCCTCCGGCCTCCACATGTGTGTTATGGCACACACACATCCATGCTCACATACACATCACACACACACACACACACACACACACACACACGAATGAATGAATGCTAATCCTAATAGAAGCAGGTGTGGTGGTACATTCATGTCTCTAATCCTAGAAATTAGGATAGTAAGACAGGAAGGTCAAGAGCTCAAGGTCAATCTCATACATATTTCTTAGATTCTCTTATGTATCTCTGATACATAAGGAAGACCCTGTACCAAAACAATAAAAATAAATAAATAAGTAGATAAGCAAGACATTAGGCAAAGCAGCCTACTAGTAGCCCATCCCTACTTGATTCTGGAGGGGCATACTTTTAAAAAGTCCTAGTGCTTTGCAAAGTCCCCTTTTAGGGGGGTACTATTGAGATGAACCTACTAAGGTTTCCAACAGAACCTTTATGTATTAGTTACTGTGACACAATACCGGATTAAAGCAATTGCAAGGAGGAAAGGTTATTTTGTCTCACAGTAAGAGGGAGCATGGTCTACTCTGGTAGTGACAGCCTAGAGGAGGGGCATGAAGAGAGGAAAGTAGGAAGGAAGAAGGTAAGACAGAAAGAGAAAGGAAAGAAGGAGGAAGAGAGTGAGGGAGGAAAGAGGGAGGTGCTGTAAGAAGTCTTACAGCCAGTGGTTTCCTGCCCACTGGGGCATGGCCTCTCATACTATATAAGCTCACATCTGACCTCTTTTCTGGCCCCTCTTTCTGGTGACTGGATTCGGTTTTTGTTCTCCATTCAAGCAGAGGATTCTGATTTGTGAGTTTATCCCTAAATAAATAACCATCTATTTCTCAATTCTGAGCTAGTGTGGGATTTGTTTTAAGTGTTTTTCCATAGGGAGGAACAGAAGGAGGGATAAAAGAAGGAAGGAGGAAGGAAAAAGGAGGGTTTAAAGGAGAGAAGGAAAAAGGGACAGAGAAGGAAGGAAAGAGAGGGAAAGAGAGAAAGAATGAAGGAAGAAAAGTATGGCGGGACAAAGGAGGGAGGGAGGAGGGGATGGAGGAAAGGAAAGATTGTTACACAGTGAATTATCTGTAAGCACTGTGATATAAAGAAGTCAGTCATTTTCACCCAGGGTGTGGGTTGATGTCAAAATCGCCACTTAGACCTCATTTCTTGACTTTCAGGTTCCAGGTGCTCGACATGCCCAGCCTGGCTTCTATCTATGAATCTATGAAAATATGACCCAGTTAAAACTAGAAAAGTTAAATTTATTTTTAACAACATCACTATTACACAGGTAAGACTTTCCCGTACAGGTATTAATATCTGTGGCACAGGACAGTTCGAAAGCATTATTTCAATAGATGATCTCTAGTGACTGCAATTAATAGCAGGCTGTCTTGCACTGGCAAGGAAACAATAGTGGTTAAGTGCTATGTCTTTCATGTTCAATATGACACAGTAGCTTTGAGGAGAGCGGACAGTCATTTCCCAGTACCTGAAATACTATCAGGGAGAGAAGAGGAAAGGAAAGGAAAGGAAAGGAAAGGAAAGGAAAGGAAAGGAAAGGAAAGGAAAGGAAAGGAAAGGAAAGGAGAGGAGAGGAGAGGAGAGGAGAGGAGAGGGGAGGGGAGGGGAGGGGAGG
>NW_026067943.1:1335702-1369591 GCF_014885135.2 Alexandromys fortis
GGGGAGGGGAGGGGAGGGGAGGGGAGGAGAGGAGAGGAGAGGAGAGGAGAGGAGAGGAGAGGAGAGGAGAGGAGAGGAGAGGAGAGGAGAGGAGAGGAGAGGAAGGTGGACTACGTCACTTTCCTGTCTAGAATTTCTTACAAATTAGACTTAGCAGAGGAAGACACAAATGGGATCCTATTTCAGTACTGACAGCTTCAAATTTAACTTGTGTTACACACATTAATTATCTTTGAAAGCTTCTTACATCCATTGTTTAGACAACACATTATTCCATTCCTCAAGAATGGCTTGGTTTCTTTTTCTCTCACAGTCATGTCAGTTTTTGTTTTGTTTTCCTATTAGTATGATTTAAACATAAATTAAGTCTACCTCAGGATTTCCAAGAAGAGCAATCAGAAAATTGATCAACACATCAACAATTAATACAGACTTCTCCCCTCAACTACAGCCTACCCAAAGTAAGAAATCAGGCACTGGCTTTGTGGCAGTGTACCAAAATGGATATTCACCATTGCTCAGGAAACAGGTGCAGTGACAGCGATGGTTGTCAGAATGATTCACTAATTGCAACTTGAGTGGGGCCAAAACAACAACAACAACCAAAAATCTTGAATATCAGCACTTTCAGAATGGTTTCAGATGATATTAATACTTATATTTAAATAAGGAATTTCTAACTACTCATCATTAAAGACTTCAAGGAATCAGTTCAGTTCAGTTCTCATTACAATTCTTTTATCTTAGGGTTTTGAAAAATTATACTTTACCTATTATTTTATGCCATGTCCATGTATATGTGTGTTCACGTACATGTTTGTGCATAGGGGGCAGTATATGCCATTGCACATGTGTCAGTATCATAGGACACCTTACAGAAATCAGTTTTCTCCTTCAAGGTGGTCAAACTCATGCTTGGCATAGGTGCCTTTACCTGCTGAGCAATCTCGCAGGCTCATTACTCTTTACATTGGTATCAGGACTTTGTAACCTGTCTGCTTCCAGTGCACGTGCACTCAGTAATCTCATGAGCTTGATGGAAGCCACACTACTATAGGTTTCTTGAAGCAAAGATTTATATATGCCATCCCAGTTCTAGCACCTGGGTCATGCCTGGAATCTACAAGATAAGTTACAGATACAATGCACATGTTTTGTAACCATCAT
This sequence comes from Alexandromys fortis, assembly GCF_014885135.2. Taxonomy (NCBI): domain Eukaryota; kingdom Metazoa; phylum Chordata; class Mammalia; order Rodentia; family Cricetidae; genus Alexandromys; species Alexandromys fortis. The sequence continues at coordinate 1,336,870 of NW_026067943.1, forward strand.
AACAAAATAGATACAAATACCAGAAACTGTGTGTGCATGTGAGTCTATGTTTGTATGTGCATATATGTTTATGTGTGTATGTGGGTGTGAAAGCATATAAATATATGTGTGTATGCGTGTCCATGTCTGAATGTGAGTAAAAGACAATATTGCTGGGTGGTAACTGTATATAGCATGCTCAACTGGGTACTACTTGTAGATTTACAATGGGCATGATGATATGCACATATTTGCAATGGTTATGGTTATGAATTTTTGCCACAGGGTAGCAAAAGATATTCTATTTTCTGTTTTCTACCCTTTTGCTCAGTGAGGGGAGAGCACATTCACAGTTTTAAATTAACTTAACTCTTCCACCATGAAAATGAGCACAGCCTTTTTGTTGATGTGACTGTCAGGCACAACCATGGAGGACAGTGAATACACAGAGACTAAAAAGCACAAAGTTAGTGCTAGGTAAGGTAAATAGAACAAGAGAATGCTGTATGAGGACTGTACTTAACATGCTATGTAGAAGTTTGTTAAGAGTAGATCTTAGGTCCTCTCCCAATTACATACAAAGGTAAACATGAAAGATGATAGATATGCTAATTTGCTTAACTATAGTAATATATATATGTACATCTAGACATTGTGTCATATACCTTAAGTGTGTATAATAAAGCTATTAAAATTAATTTTGTTACTTTACTTATTTTTATAATAATATTAAATTTTAATATAATATATTCTAAATGATGAAAATTCAAACTAAATATAGAAACAAGCTAATTCCACAGAGTATGTGCTTATCATTAGTGACTTCTCAGAATATAACCTGAAAAAAGATCCTAAATTTTTCTATCAATACCACTGAGCAGAATATGTGCTTAAGATGAACTTGGAACAAACAAGGGGGGTCTTTTAAGGAAGAAATATGGCAGGGACGTACAAGGGAGCCAGAAATGGTGTAATGGGAGGAAAGTGAGAGTCAATGGTGAAGACAGAGCAGTCTACATGCAACTCCTGTCTTTTTGAGAGCTCTCATCATGGCGTTTTACAACTTCTCAGTGAAGAGTACCTTGCAAATGCATTATTTACTGAAAGAATAAATAGTTTTGATTTCATAACAGTTGACATAGTTGACTCCCTAGTGAATGGTCAGCCACTGAGGTCTAGTTCATTTGTTAGATTTTAAAAGACCCTGGGTTAAAGAATATTATCCAGCCCTGTACTGACAGGATTCAGTAAGCTCTGATTAAAATATGAGAACCTACATTCTTGTGTCTGTGGAGAAAATTATCCATGCCCCTCATGAAAGGATGCCTTGACAAGCTCTTAAAAACACAGGGCTCTTCCATGAATAGCATACTTCTCTATGGAGACTGAATGACTAAGGCTTCAAATGATTCTTTTAAATGTTCAGGACACTGAGAGTCCACTGAAGGCCAAGCAACTGATTCATTTTGGAACTAGCTGAGGGAAAACTGGAAATGCTCACAACATACATAATTGAAATTATACACACACACGTATGTGTGTGTTTGTATGTATGTAAGGTAAGTGTGTGTGTACATGTATTCATATGTATATTTTGACACATTCCATTCTATTTCGTCTACAAGAGCAAAACAGACCTGAAAACTTCATGAAGGCAGATGTTAAAATTGTCCACTGTCAGCAGACATCTATAAAATCAAACGGGTGTGAAAAATCAAAAAGACATCTCAGATTGCTGGGAATTTAATTTAAAATGTAGGTTGAAGATCTATGAGAGAAAGGAGGATGACCTTGCCCTCTCAGGTAAAATGTCTTGCTATTCATCTTTCTATCACAAAAACAGTTATGAAAACCCTAGTTTTAGTTTTGTCACCTATGAAGAATTCAGGGAGAAGGGAATTAGAAATACCCTTTACTTTCCAAAGAAAGTTTTGCTCCATCACCTGGCACCTGGCATTCTGGTACGTTGGAGGATTAGATAGTGTAAGGAAATGGCAGGACCCTTGCAATCTCGAGTCACATGATCTACTGCCATTCCTGAGCAACACTTAAGTGTCATTTTATTATCTATTTCAATAAAGACTATGACCAAAGGCAATTTAAGGAGCAAAGGGCTTATTTGACTTACGTGTCCAGGGTGACAATCCATTAAAGAAAGGCTTGACAAGAACTCAAGACAGGAACTGGAACACAAACCACTGAAAAACATTGCTTTTACAAGATTGTTCCTCATGGCTTGCTCAGCCTGCTTTCTTATACTACCCGTTACCGCCAGCCCATGGATGGAGCTATTCACAGAGTGTTGGGCACTCCCACCCCAATTGTTAATCAAGCAAATGAAATGGCCCATAGACATGCCTACAGGTCAGTCTGATGGATGAAAATTCTCAGTCGAGGTTCCTTCTTCCCAGATGATTCTAGTTTGTGTTGTTGACAAACCAACCAGTACACTCTCTTTATCACAGTAAGAACATCTGCATCATTCATGTCCATCACTATAGTTATTCATGTGCCAGGGATGCTGAAACAGGATGCAGTTGATGGATTTGCTTTAAGCAACAGAAATGTTCTCCAGGTTCTAAATGTTGAAAGCCCAACAATCAAAGTTGGCAAGATTGATTTCTTGTGAGGCTTCTCTTTCCATTTGGCAGATGTCGGCCTTCTCTAGTGTCTTTATGTTATACATTTTCCTGTGTGCACATGTTCCTGGTACCTCTTCCTGTTCTCATAAGGACACCAGTAGTACTGGATAAGGACCCTACTCCTATGCCCTTATTTAACCCTAGTTAGCTTCTTGCAAGTGTCACCACCATAGAGGTCAGTTCATAGGAAACCAATCAGTTCAAAGGAAATTCAATCTGTGAACACTAATCAATAAAAAACTACTAACATCAAAAGGCCATGCAGAGGTAAACTTTCTGCCATGCTGTTATTATTTATTATGGTTTTCTAAATGTCTTTCCAGATGTGACCTAATAAAGAATACAACTTGGGTTTTGATCCATCAGAATTGATGCTGGAATCAGGTAGTGGAGGCTCCAGGGTGGTAGAAAGCCACAGGGATAGAAAGGAACTATGCAAGAGAAGCCACTTGGGGGCCTGTGGACACCAGAAAGAAATACTTTTGTTTTTGGAAACATGAAGTATTTCCTCAAGACCTCACACAAAGTCTTCAGAAGGAAAGAACTCTGTGCTGTCTTTGTCCATGTTCAAGGGGAAGTCCTTCCTCTATTCTTTTCTTTGTTCACTTTAAAAATCATTTAACTTTTAAAACACACAAATTCTTTTTTTGTATGTTTTTGATTTTATTTTATTACTTAAAAAATACTAATCCAAATTCCCACTCACTCCCCTCCCACTTCCTCCACACACCCTCCTACCCCATCTCCCTCCAATCCTAAGAGAGGGCAATGTATTCCACCCTGTGGAAAGTCCAAGGTCCTCCCTACTATATCTATGTTGAGTAAGGTATACATCCAAAGAAAATAAAATCCCCAAAAGCCAGTACATGCAGTAAAGACAAATACCAGTAAAACACACAAATTCTGATCCTGGAGAATGGAAACCAGTCCTACATATATATACATACCCACATATATAGTATATTAGTGTATGTACATATGCATTTGACAGCAGAGCTCTAGGTCACATACTCTCATTTAAGAGAAGAAAACTACAAAAAAAATTTGAAAGAGAAAATGAATATGGCAGAGCTTACCAGGAGAGCTGGTGCTGGTATCACTGACATAGGAGAACTGGTTCTGCCCTCGCCAGTCCTGGGAGAGTTGGCCTTGGTGGTGTGGGGGTGGGGAAGCTGGCTGGATGACCAAGGCTGGGGAAGAGATGTCATGGTGGAGGCCTGGGCTTACTAACCCATGTTCCCTCCAAGCCCACATCCAGGGCCATGAGATGGCACACCCAAATATCTAACCCATCTATTTGGAGCACGGGAAGTGACTGGTACTGCAGAATCATAGCCACAGGATCTCCATGACTGGGGCAACAGCAGGATACCTGAGAGAAGTTTCGGTGAAGGTCCAGTGTTGATAGTACAGCAGAAGCCAGAATCTTTGAACCAGACCAATGCCTCAATGCAAAGAATATTCTCGAGTAAATCTGTTGTGTCGAAAGGATTTAATGTGTGACACACTGCAGCACCAAGTGTTACTATGACAAATGAATAAGTGATGGAGAGGCAGGAAAGATGGAGGAGCGAAGGTATTTTATTTTTTAATTTTTATTTCTAATTTTTAAAACTTTCTTTTGTGGGAGAGGCTATACAAGTGTAGAGGGTAGACGTGGAAGGACTGGGCATGAATAAAATTGGGGTGCATGATGTGAAATTCCAAAGAATCAATAGAAAATTTTACAAATCGGGACAAAGAACATTGATAGAAATTATCAACATAGCCAGAAAGTTTCTTGGAAAATATGACTTTAAACTGTGTTTTTTTTTTCAGATTAAGGCTTGAATTAAAAAGATTTACCTCTCATGCTATCTTGTACAGCTAAAGACTATTCCTGAGTTGAGTAGCTCATTTTTTTGACAAAGTGTGTATTACTCAGAAGCACGTGTTTTTTTGCGTTCTTTTTTTTTAACACATGCTAATTAATTCACTCTGTTTGTTGACCCCATAGGCACCACCTGTGGGAAACTGCAAGCACAAAACTGGGAGACACTGAAGCCCAGACCTTGACACTCGTCAAGTCCAGGGCAGGTTATCCAAAAGATTTTCTTTAGAAATGAGGGAAAACAAGATGACAGTTTTGTAAAAGTTGTTTAACCTTAGGTTTATATGAGACTGGTAATAATGGATTCCCTGGAGACTTGTGGGAAGAGTGCATGAAATAACAGATTCAAAGAGGGTAACAGATTGCTATTATGAGATTCATGTCTAGGTCATGGTCGAGATGAATTGTACAGAGAAAAAAGCGCTTTTGAAAGAAGAAAATAATAGAGTAATAGAGAATAGCTTGAAGAAGAAGGTGGTTGGCAAGAGGGCTTATTAATCAACCAAGAGTGAGGTGGACAGGAAAAGGTACGATTTAAACAAGGGTAGTTCAAAGAAGGTTCCATTCTTTGAAGTTCCTATGTGATAATTTGTTACTTGTGATTCTTGACTGTGCCATGAGCATTGTTGTCTTGTCCCCAAGACCAAACGGATTAATTGGGACATTCCTTTTAGCACACCAACTATCCATGTGCCTCCACATAGGACGACAGGTGTGACTCATTCAATCGTATCAACAGCTGTGTAGTGTCAGAATATTCGTCTCCTGGCTGCTACCCAGTTGTACTTCCTTCCTGACAGCTTTGAATTACCATGCATGTGAATAGCTACTTAGGTTAAGTTTTTCTATTACAACAAAGTTTCAGACTTAGTCAACCTATAAAGAGAAAATGTTTAGTTTTGACTCATGGTTTCATCAGTTCCCATCAAGAGCAGGCAGGCAACAAGTACTGTTGTTAGAATTCCAGTGAGAATATCATATAGCAATGGCAAAGAACATTTGATTAAATAAACCATTTCTTTCATGACCAAGAAGGAAAAGAGAAAAGAAAAGAGAGGGAAAGGTACCCACCATTAAAAGTACAACAGCCTTCCCATGACTTAAAGCCTTCTGATAGGTGCCACCTCCTGAAGATCTCACCATCTCTAAAGGGCACCAATCTGTTCTAAGCCTTTATCATACAGGCCTTGGGGGCATCCAAGTTCCAGACTTCGGTACCACCCCATAGTAGTTTTAGTTTTCTTTTGAAAATTTAATTTTTGTATGAATGTGTATGTATAGAGGACATGCATGTGTCACAATGTGCATGTTGAAGACAAAGGTTAAGTTTCAAGCACCAATTCTTAACTTCCACCTTGTTGAGGTAGGGTCTCTCTTGTTCCTGTCACTGAAGTCACATCTGTCTTGTATATGGTATATGGGGATCAAAGTCAAGTTACTAGATCTATTGTGCTTTCTTCCTACCCCTATCATAATTAAATTGAGTAAATAATGTGGTATGTTTACTGGCTGAGAGTCACATAGTGGGAATTAAAAAAGTGATGAGCAGTATCAGGGCAACAGGACATGGGGCCATAGTCTGTGACAGTGAGGGTAAAGTTGCTACTGACTTCACCTCATCTTCCCCGGTGTCATGACAGATTTGTCACTTGCCTGTGTCTTGGGTCAGTAGGAATCCCCTGAGGTGAGACTTTGGATTTGTGAATTCCTACTCATTCTATGTGTACAGGAAGTAGTTGCTAAATCATTCAACTAATGAAAACCAGTATCTGGTGATTTTAGGTGTTTTCTAAATATAGCATCATGAGTCTTCTTAGAAAATAAGAAAATAGGATTATGTCACTTTGCCCCTGTAACAGTGATGAAAATTATGAAAGAAATGAAGGGACTCTGGCCAGCATGAGCATGGCAAGTGTGGTTCTGGCTGGCCTTGCCCTTTCCCTCATTCCCTTTGCCACACTAGAAACCATTAGAGTACACTTCTAACGCTAGCCATCAAGGTCTAGTCCCTTATTTGTCCAGTTCCGGCTCCTGAAGCTGACTAACATGGTCCAACTACAAAATATTGAAGCCCAACAATCAGAAACCTGCTTTGGATCATCTAATTCCATGCCCAATTAAAATTAAATACCTAATCCTAACAGAGTTTCCCATTTTACCTCTATCCAGAGGAAGTCCTTTTAGCCCCTCCCCTGGGATGGGGGACAAATACTCCAGATCCCTCTCCCTTGTTCTCTTCCCCCATTCTCCCTAGTCCTATATCTCTTGTCTTTGTCTTTTATTCTCTATCTCCAGTCTCTCTGGGGAAAACAAATCTCCTTTGTGCTGAGAACGTGGCCTTGCTGTTCCTGAGCCAAGAGTAAGTCATGAAACACCTGCAAATGATTCATTGCAGAGGACAGTGACCAGTAAGAGACTCACAAATGAACTCTAGCATGGCGTTAATAAGGAACTGTAACCTAAAGGACTTGTTGATAAAGTCTAGAGGACTAGACTTAGGCTCTCCAAAATCTGCATAAAAACCCAGGCACTATTAGTGGCCACCTGTAATCTGAGTACTCAAGAGGAAGAGATCATAGTTGACTAGCTAGAATAGTCAACTCAGAAAGTTCCTGAATAGCGTGGAGAGGAACTGAGGAAGACATCCAACATAATCTTCAGCTATGCACAAGTATATACACATATGTGCATCAATTCCCCAACATACACATGTATGAAAGCATGGGACACATACATACCTACACTTTCTACTTTCATGTTGGAGATTAAATTACATGTTTGAGATTAAAAATCTTCTGAAACGTAGATGGAAGTTGAGTTAAAATAGCTCCAAAAGTATCCACCATACCCTCGAAGAATATTATGAATATTTACAATCAGGAAAGGAAAGAAATTAGGCTATGAATCTAAAAGAAGTATTAATAAACCGTTTCCTTCTTCCCCTCCTTACGCTGCTCTTCATCCTTCTCCCCTCTTCCACCTCTGCCCCCACCTCTTCTTCATTTCTTTCTTCCTCTGCTTCTACTTCCTTCTCCCATCTCATTTTCACACATACCTACACACAGAGAGGTAGGGAGTTCATGGTCAGTTATTTCTGAAGTCTGCTTGAAAAGTGATACAATGTGACTTGTGTTTCCCAAATTATCAAATCTACCAAAACAGAACAAAGCCAGTCGCTTATGTGTTACACAAAGATGAGCAAACACTCAGAGAAGGAGAACATGAGATAATGCAATCAAGGCCATCTCCTTCCATATTGCTGAAAGACATTGAAAAGGGTGCCCCCTCTTGCAGCAGACAAGCTTCTGAATCTACCACAGGGATTGTTAAGAGCCCCACATTTGCAGACAATTCAGTGTGGCAGAACAAATGGGAAAGTAAACAGTATCTTTTATTCCAGCTCCCCAAGTCCTAGTTCACAGCTCTGTAATTCTTTTCCCATGACCTCCATTTCCCCATGTGGAAAATAAAATATGTGGCCTCATTGGGCTGCTTCCCATGGAGCTCAGGTAAAATCTTTCTTATTCACCTCATTCCAGCTCTCCAAGGTAGATTAAATCTGCTGAAATATAGTCCAAGGGAACTTTCAGCTCCCATATGACTGAACCAGAGTTGCAATAGGGACGCAGGTTCACTCAAAACTCTTATTTCAGTAGCCCCTCAGTCTGAGTCCTTCTGTGAGGTGAGGGGGCCAATCTCCAGACGAGGTACAAGACGACAGTGAAGACTCTGGCAGTCCACCACCGATGTTCGAAGCCTCCAGGGAAACAGACCTCTCATGTGAGATACTGGAATGCATTGCAGGATTCTCAAAATGTGCTTTGTTCAACAACTCAATTCAGACATAAAATCCCCAACACAGCTCACAAGAACTCTGCTCCTTTGACTTTAGATTCCATCTGTAGAAAATAATAAATGCTATTCATTGAGACTGGTGTCATGAGGGCCAGGATTTTAATTAAAAATGGTCTTTTCGGTAGATTTAGCATATAATTTCTCCCTGACCACAAACATAAATGCAAGCCATTGGTCCCAAATCAATCTGGCAGGATTCTCAAAGGTGTAGACAGTAAGGGGAACGCTTGCCAGAGAGGCAAAGTGGTAAGAAAAATGCTGTTGGCAACCTTCAATATGGGTTCAGATCTCCTGGCCTTCCGAAGTAAGAGGCCAACTGGGAACTATGGACAGGCTCTGCTCTCTCCATGTACACAAATGGCTCTTCTCCGCTTCTAGTTTGAGAATGTTGTTTATGTCTCAGGCAGTCTTTGGGGAAAAGAAGTAGCAAATGGTGAGCTCGGTCTAAAAATAACAAGAAACAGTTGCTTCAATTTTTTTTTTAACTAAATCAAAAAGAGAAAGAAGCCCAGGATAGTCCTCATACGTTATTGGCAAATAAACACTTGCCCCATGAATGCAGGACAGACTGATGCCTAGTAGCCTTCACATTCACGGAAATACATTTCAGTATGTCCTGTCCATAAACCTTCTGTGACTACAGAGGAACTAACTACTATGAGAAGTCAAGGACATCTCTAGAATTTTAAAGATGGAGAAAGGCAAAGCATTAGTGGGTAGAATGTTGTTCTTTTGTTGTTGTTTTTGCTTTTTTATTGTTTTATTGAGCTAAATATTTTTTCTCCACTCCTCTTTCTTCCTCCCCCTCCCCTTATACCCTCTCCTATGATTTCAATGCTCCCAATTTACTCAGGAGATCTTGTCTTTTTTCTACTTCCCAAGAGATTAGATACATGTATGTCTCTCTTAGGGTCCTCTTTGTTGTCTAGGTTCTCTGGGATTGTGAATTATAGCCTGGTTTTTCTTTGCTTTATATCTAAAAGCCACTTATGTATGAGTACATATTGTATTTGTCTTTCTGAGTCTGGTTTACCTCACTCAATATGTTTTTTTTTCTAGATCCATCCATTTGCCTGTAAATTTCAAGATACCATTTTTTCCACTGTGTAGTACTCCATTGTGTAAATATACCATGTTGTCTTTATCTTTGGGATGGAAAATAAGTTCTGATATCCACAGGGCTCCTGACTGTTTGTAAAGAAATTTTCTCTTTACCAAAAAGCCAAATAAGATAAACTGACAGAGACTGAGGACAGCAGAGATATACAAGCCCATATGGAGACAAATGGGCATCTCCAAATCTCAGAGGTTTCAAGTCATACTTCCTGTCCTCCAAACTTGTTTTGCAAATGTCCTTCTCATGTTCCAAGAGACATCTTCATAATCACACAACTTAAGCAATTTTTTCATTGTGTTTTGGGTTTTAGAGCTGAGAGAGTTGAGGACATTCTAAATACACATTAGCTCCAGGAGAGAGACTCAGTACTTGCCAGAATGTGAACTCCGTTCACGAGCTCATCTCTTAGAAATCCTGCCTAGCCTATAACTACCCTACGTTGAGCTCTTGGTCTTTCCCCAGACACCTTCTGTGGTTTCTCAGGATCAGTTCATCACACATGATTTTTTTTATTGATTTTTATTAAGGTATACATTTTTCTATGCTCCCCTTCCTGTGTCTCCCCTCCCCCTTCAACCTTCACCTAAAGTCCCTATGCTCCCAATTTACTCAGGAGATCTTGTCTTTTTCTACTTCCTATGTAGATTAGATCTATGTAAGTCAGCAGTAACAAGGGAGGCCATCCTCACTTAACTTCTCTTCAACCCTGACACCTGGTTTTCAATTTAGTAAAATTCTATCAGGCTCTGGGAGCTGTCTCTGCACCTGGCACCTGCACACGATCCATTCTCTGCTCATTCCCATGCCCGCAGACTTGGCCTGGTTTTGATATGGATGCAATTACTTATGTGTGGACTTCACCAGACTGTGTTCATTGCACATGGCTAATACGGCTTCCTGGCAGAAACTCATAAGTATTTGTTGAATGAGTGGTTAATCAATGAATGCCTCAAGGTAAAAATTGACATAACTGGAACTAACTAGAAGTGAGTTTTTTCTAATTCACTAGAAGTAAATTTTCAAAATTTAGGAGTATTGAGACTTCGTTATTTTCTTGATTGTTTGTTTGTTTTTAATCAGTTTTCTGGCAAACAGATCCCATTGGGAAGATTCCAAAGCCATTAGGACTGGCATGCCAGGAAACAGGGAAAAGGCCAAATGTGCATTTAATGACATCACATGTTCAGAATATTCTGGACTATACTTTGGCTTCTCTCTTGGTCACATGTTGGTGACATAGATGTTAACTTGGTTCCTGGTCCTTCCTACCGCAAATTTTGTATACTGCCCAGTTCTCTGTGATAATGTTCCCTCAGAAGTAGAGGTTACTGGGGCTGAAGAGATGGCTCTTGCTTAAGAGCACTCAATCACTGGTCTTCAAGAGGACCCAGGTTTGATTCTAAGCACCGACATGATGGTTCTGGAAAGATTCTTACTTCAATCCTAGCAGATTCAATGTCCTCTCCAGATCCTGCAGGCATCAGGCATGCATACAGCACACATATATGCATGCAGACAAAATATCCATAAACATAAAATTTCTAAATTTTTTTTAAAAATGAAAAATATGAAGAAGTAGATGTTATTATGTGTAAGAACTCCCATTACCAAACTCAGCATTACAGGCTTCACATAACTACAAAAGCTCAGCCGTCAGTCATCATAATAATCTGTCTTGAAATAAGAGATGGTAAAATCAGGGTTTGGGCAGCTATGCCAACCCACATGTGCCACAAGTGAATAAGAACTGTGTTAATGAGATGTTGGGTTCTCATGTTTAAAAAAAATACTTCAGAAACAGACTCACAACCAATGGATAAGCACAGTAAAAACATTGTGTGTGTGCATGTGCATATGTATGTGTGTGTAAATAAAAAGATGTAGATTATATATAGTAACAAACCATGGGATAATTGTAGGCCATGAAATTTAAATCCTATAATATTAAGCAATAGATATTATTAGAATATGTCATTGTGTGTTCATTAACCATACATAGAAAGACAACCCAAATCATTATCGCTTATATGTGGGAACTAAAACACGTTTATTTTTTATAGAAGTAGAGGGTAGACTAGAAGTTGTGAGAGACTAGAAGGGTGACGAGGAGGTGAAGAAAGAAGGGGTTGGCTATTGTTTAAAATAAACAGGTGGGCAAGAGGTGTGGTGATAGTAGTTATGAAGTTACTGTATACTTGGGGTTGGTGACATGAAAATTAGTGGACATTGAAAATAGAAATTCATATATATTAAGAAGTCTGCCTCCATCTACAGAAGAATCAAACAAGCCTTTTTATCAAAAGTAAAATGTGAAAAACTGAGGGATAAGGAAAGAAGAGAAGGACTGAGGGAGGGCAAAGAGTCTGGAGCCTGACAGACTTATAAAATATATTATTTAGAATATTTTTTCTCAGAAGGAGATTGCCCCTCCCCCCAATTATTCACAGATCATGCTTCCTTGAATATTTATTTTTGAAGAGAAGATTTCAAAATGGACATTAGTGAGGCAAGAAACAGATGGGGAGAGGAGTCCTGGAGGGAGCAAGATGGATGGATGGAGACTGTCAGCACTGGGCTTGGGAGCCGGGCAGCATCATTCACTTGCAGGCAGCCAGACAAATGCATATTTATACATTCCCTGAGCATTCTCTATTATTTAAATTCACCTAATTTGGGGCTTCCTTTTACCTCTGAACATATGCTATTTATCTCTAGACCTTGAAGACAGCCCTTTGTTTAGGAATTAAGGTCTAAATAGCAGTCTCTACATTGGTTCACAGGAAAAAAAAAAAAAAAACAGGCAGTTAGCTGCTTAATTTAGGCTTTATGCTTCAGTGAATTTCAAATAACTCTCTCATGCTTCTGATGACTTCATTTCAGTGGGTCTTTTCTTTTGATTTCATATCTTTATATATCTTAATTGTCCCAGTGTTAGACACTGGTTTAATGTTCACCTGAGATACTTAGGTATGCTTTGGAGGAGGATTCTGTCAAGGAAGTGACAGCTATTCAGCTATTAGGAAGTCAGTGTTGAAACTTCAGGAATACTATAGCAAGGCAGGTTGTATGGCATCTCTCTGGCACTTATGTGAGGATTTGCATATGCAGTGAGCCCATTCCTATTCCTCCCAATTAGTTCACAGTGTTACATGGAGAATTACAGATAAAACATTTTAGAAACCATATAGACTAGGTTGTTAAGATTGCTCAATGAATAGAGATGCTTGCTTCTAAGACAGAGAAGCAAAGTCAGCATCCAAAGACACACTTGGAGGAAGAAGAGACCTGACTCTGGCAAGTAGTCCTCTGACCTCCACATGTGTGCCATGTTATAGCATTATACCACACACACACATTGAACACACACATACACTGCATCACACATACACACAAAGCAAAATTTTAGAAAAGAAGCCATCTGGACATACATGATCCCTCATTTTTTACATTATTGCCTTAAATAGAATCAAAGGGGGAAGAAGCCACTTAATTATAGTCACACCACAAGCAGGTGACCTATTCTTTTCTGTATGTGTGAATACATCCAAAACAAACACTCATTTCCCCCCACTGCTAAGTCTCTCCACAGTGTGTACAGGAGAATGAGGCACCTGAAGACCCTACCCTGCCTTAGGTCCTGTGATGATTAATCTTGATTGCCAACTTGATGGAATTTAGAATCACCATGGAAACAGGTCTGTGGGCATGTCTGTGGAAGACTATCTAGATTAGGTTAATGGAGGAGAGATTACACACCCTCAGTATGGGCACTGCCATTCCATGGATTAGGACCCTGGACTGAATGAAAAGGAGAAACACCAAGCATTCATTGCTCTCAGCTTCCTGACTATGCATTCAACATGACCAACAGCAACCTTCATGCCTTTCTTATCACATTACCCTTGAACTGGAAGGCAAAGTAAGCCCTTCCTTCCTTAACATGCTTTTGGCAGGTGGCTGTCACATCAAAAGAAGCTAACTGACACTCTTTATAAACCTTAACAACCTAGCATTAAGTGAACGAAAACATATACATTTCTATAAAATTAAATGTTATTTAAATATCTTTACCCTTCATAGAAGCACATGAAGCCATTAATGTTAGGGTGAGTGAAGCAGATGATTGGTGAGCAGTGAGATCCAACATGGAAGATTTTATTTGTTTTGGTTTAGATATACAGGGATGCACTAAGGCACTGGGTCACGAAGTAAATACAAGATGAGGTGCTAGATTTGTTTCAGGTGGTGGTTTCGTGAATCTTGAGATACACACTACTAAAAACAGACACTTCAACATGGTGGGCGGTGTCCATAGAACCAATAACTCAGCAGCCTGTGGCAAGAGGATCATTTTGGCATAGGAGGTCAAGATCAGCCTGAACAACATACTGAGACTCTCAAAACACCTACCAATCAACCAAACTGACAAATGAATCAAATGCACAAAATAAACACAAGAAACATGTATGGACTGTGTGTGAACCAATCATTAACTATGACAATTCCACACAGCTAATGGTTGACTTTAATGCAGACATGTTTTCTCTTAAAGTTCCTTCATTTCAGAGAATGAGAAATAGATTTGTTCTAAAGAAGAGAAACCCCTTTCCTTAGCCCTGACTCTTAATCTATGTCATTATCTGGAAATGACCATCTACTTCCAAAATCAAATAAAGGAAAAAATAAAAAAAAATGAAAATAATGGAAAACCCTTTTGTGAAAAGTCAAAGACTGTCACACAGGGGTTACTGAACTATCCATTGTATCTGTTACACAAATCATAAACTAACCCAGGGCTTCCACAACTGTTCCACTCATATCTGCTTTATGCCTAAGAAACATATATGTGATACTGATCATATAGATACATGCAGAAGGCATAATATCTAATATATATTTTTAACAAAGTATAAAGGAATATATCTTAGAATGATTATTTGTTAGACATATAATTACTATTCATTAAAGAGGAAAGAAAAATTGTCTATTAATGAGATAATTATTCTTAATTTTATATAAGTATAATTTAGTTTGATACTAGAGGCCAAAGAGCATTCCCAAACTTTCTCATAGTTGATTGGTATTTTGGTAGAGTCATTAAGACCACAGAACCTCCCACAAATAGTACAAAACAAAGAATGTTTAGGGTGGGGTTAGAAATTGTTGGGACTTCTGTCCTAATTAGAATTCAAAATTAATTTAACATTTTTTTTAAAAATGAAACTCAAATCAACAACTCAAATATCCATTAAAAAAATAAAATATTCTAACACAAGGCAATTTTAAGAGATACCCATGTACATGCTGAGGAAGGTCAAGAGGAAGCTATGTATGTGCCAAGGAAACACCCCAATTTATAACACAAGCACTTCTTTCATTGCACACATGTCCTTCTGCAAGCTGATACTGCTTCAGAGGATGGAAAGGCCAGGCAGACTCAGTGGCTCCCAACCATTCCACAAGATTGTCTTTCAAAGCTCAGTAGGACAGTGGACTTGACTTACTGTATACCCCTGACTTGTTCTGGCTCTCTTCAGTGCCCTACTGTGGTTAGGGTGGGATTGCCTTATGGTATTTTCTTCCTTCATTTCTTACCACCCATCTTTGAGTTTATTCCAGTTGTGATCATTTCTGGGGAGTCCAGGCACGGATAGTTTTGTTTGCCTCCACCTGTGCTGCAGTGTTGCTTTACTTCACTGAAGCCTCATGTGTTATTCTAAATGCATATGCTATCACACCACAAGGGAACACTGACTGAACCACCAAGAGTCAGGTTAGAGATTGTGTTAGTGAGGTAGCCACATTGGTTCCCTGCTGTCGCTGATTATCTATTTCTTGTCTATAAACAGGAAGAAGTGTTCAAGGACAATCTGCTTGGGAGATATTAGCAATCTACAACACTCCATGATACACATGTAGTTTATTCTCAGATGGTTCTATAGAGGAAGATTGGCTGTCAGCTTTCCATTTTTCTTTTATATTGGAATTCTTTTTAAAATTTATTTATTTATTAATTAAAAATTTCCACCTCCTCCCATTTCCTTCCCACTCCCCTCTCCCCCTTCCTCTCCAGTCCTAAGAGAAGTCAGGGTTCCCTGCCCTGTGGGAAGTCCAAGGCCCTCCCCCTCCATCCAGGTCTAGGAAGGTGTGCATCCAAACAGACTACGATCCCATAAAGCCAGTATATGCAGTAGAATCAAAACCCAGTGTCATTATCATTGACTTTTCAGTCAGCCACATTCAGAGAGTCCAGTTTGATCACATGCTCTTTCAGTCCCAGTCCAGCTGGCCTTGGTGAGCTCCCATTAGATCAGTCACACCATCTCCTTTGGTAGATGCATCCCTTGCAGTCTTGACTTCCTTGCTCATGTTCTCTTCTTCATCTGTACCTTGGGAGCTCAGTCCAGTGCTCCAATGTAGGTCTCTGTTTCTATCTCCATCCATCATCAGATGAAGGTTCTATGGTGATATGATGGAGAGGATGTGGAGTAAGGGGAACACTCATTCATGGCTAGTGGGAATGCAAACTTGTGCAACCACTTTGGAAATCAATGTGGCAGTTTCTCAGGAAATGGGAAATCAACCTACCTCAGGATCCAGCAATTCCACTCTTGGGAATATACCCAAGAGATGCCCAATCATACTACAAAAGCATTTGTTTAACTATGTTCACAGCAGCACTATTTGTAATAGCCAGAACCTGGAAACAACCTAGGTGCCTCTCAATAGAATAATGGATAAAGAAGGTGTGGAATATATACATATTAGAGTACTACTCAGCAGTAAAAAACAATGACATCTTGAATTTTGCATGCAAATAGATGGAAATAGAAAACACTTTACTGAGTGAGATAACCCAGACCCAAAAGTACGCACTCATAAGTGGATTCTAGCCATAAACAAAGGACATTGAGCCTAGAGTTCACGATCCTAGAGAACCTAAATAATAAGGTGAACCTAAAGAAAAACATATATTTATCCTCTTGAATATTGGGAATAGACAAGATCGCCAGGCAAAAGTTGGGAGCGTGGGAGTAAGGGTTGGTGGAGGGAAGGGAAGATGGGGAGAGATAAGGAAGAAGGGGAGGATTGAGGAGAGCTTGGTGGAATGGGATGGTTGAGAAGGAGGAAGGGTGGATATGGGAGCAGGGAAGAAGATATCTTAATATAGGGGGCCATTTTAGGGTTGGCAAGAGACTTGGCTCTAGAGAGATTTCGAGGTGTCCAAGGGGATGTCCCCAACTAGGTCCTTGGGTAGCAGAGGAGAAGGTACCTGAACTGGCCTTCTCCCATAGCCACACTGATGAAGATATTGACATTCTTTCAAAAGAATAAAGAAGATACACAAATCCCATCACTCTCACAGAAGCAAACCACAGAGAACTTACAATGAAACAACAGTGCCACTGGAACAGTGGCACAGATGGGTATTTAGGACTAAGGTGCTTATCATGTTGATGCTTGAAAGACTGAGGCAAATGAACAAGAAAAAGGATGCTACAGAATTCTCCTCACAAAAATCCTCCTGTATTTTGAGCTGGAATTACACTGAGAACATAGATTCTTGGTTAGTTTATTTTCATAACCTTAATCTTGTCGAAGGGGGAGCTCTTCAGTGGAGATGGCAGCTACTAGTCTGTTTAAATGTGATGGAGAGAAAGTCTTTCAATTGCCTGCATTTGTTTGTAGAGGAGAAGGAAAGTATCCATGGCAACTCAAGGAAAGGGCAGATGAGCTTTGGTTATATGTGATCTGTTGAAGGATCTAGTCATCACAAATATCTCGGAAAAATACTCAGAGATGCTATGGTAATTTACAGTTGTGGTAATTCCTTTCTGGGGAGGACCTGAATGACATCCACTCCCTCCTCATACAGTCCCAGCAACAAACCAAAGTACATTTCCATCACATTTCGCCCTGGGAAGCCAGTGTGTTTGTTGAGCTGATGCATAGATCCTAAGTAAATGGTTACTGGAAGGAAAAGTGGTTTCTCTGCACGACCTCAAAAAATGACATGAAACGTCTTCTTTCAGAATGGGTGACAGCTTCTCCATGACCACCTTCCTCTGAGACCACAAGACTACATGCAATTAGGACAGAGTTGTACATAAACAGCTGAAAGGAGTAGGGGGATACTCAAGTTAGGGTCCAATGGTCCTCCTCTCCCCAACCCTTCTTTTTAGGAGAGAATGTCTACAGTCCATAGGCCTAATTTTGACACACTCTCTGGAGTAGACACAGCTGATCTCACAAAAATGGCATCCCTTTGACTCTGAGAACAGCACACTATAAGGTCAGTTAATTGGAAAGCGTATGTCAGGATGCTTGGAACAATGACAGACACTCAGTTGGTATTGCTGCTGTTCACTAAGTGTTGTTCCTTCTGGGGGTGTGTCTAGAAAGAATCCAGTAACAACAGAGATGTCATTTTCTTCATTACCAATGTCTGGAAGAAAATCATTTCTTTTACATTTGGGAAAGACTAATGTGGGAATATAAGTCACCACACCACTCGTGAACAATCAGGAAATTGGTTTCTTCCAAAGGAACAAAAGACATACTTCATGGGAATGCTTATTTAAGACCAAACACAAATTATTCCTTAGTTCTTTTAATAATATAAACTTGGAGAGCAAAGGCTTGGAGGGAGAGAGGAGATAAATTTCAGTCAGTTGGACCTTCCTATGAACCTACAGCCTGGCTATTGTTGTGCTATTTGACAGAGAACAGTTTAGGTAAGTGGTCCCCATGTGAGAACTCTTTTGAGGCAGTAGAGCCTCTAAGAGGTGTGACCTAGTGGGAGTTCTCAGGTCACTGGGAGTGTGTCAGTGAATAGGATAACAGGAATCGAGCACCTTTATACCTCTGCCACTTCCTATGACTAACAACTGAACATTTTCCTCCACCGTGCACTGCTGCCATGAAGTGCTGCCTAACCACAGGCCCCAAAGTCATGGAGCCAATTGACCATAGACTGAAACCTTTAAACCTCTAAGACCAAGTAAAACTTTTCTCTTTCAAAGTTGATTGTCTCCGTTACGTTGCTGCAGTAACAACTGTTAGCCAACACAAGACCTAAATCTGTACACTATTCAGAGCCCTGAGTTCTTTTCAGCTATAGCAACTGAAATATGTAAATATCATCTGTCTGAGTAACGATAACTACAACAGCAATGTGTGAAGACTAATGCGACTTTTATGAATACTTTTAGACATACTTAATTTCAACCTTTCAAATATCCAAAGAGAACCTTTATTCCCCTTCTCAGTTATATAGATGGGAACACTGGAGTTGGCGAAAAGATCAATTGCAGCATCTGGCCCTGGAATCTCGATCACAGTAGTCAATGCCGTTCTAATGGAAAATAGTGATTGAATTTATTATTAAAGCAAGTCTTCGAGCAAAAGTCTATCAGCCTCATGGGCAGGAGAAAAAGCTGCCTAGTCTTGATAAAAAACAAACATGCATAGCCAACGACCCATGTTTTGGGGCTTCAGTACCTCATCAGACCTCACATAGGACAGAAACCATGGGCTATGGATGCAAGGGCAGCCAAAAATCAGGTGGTAATGAACACCCAGAGGGCTCTGCTAGATTCTGGCCTCTCCAAAGGTTGTGTGTTTCTCAGATGCTGCCCATCCCCAAATCTCCCTTGAGTGTGCAATCCAACAAGCCTGCTTACAGAAAACCCTAAATGAAAGAAAGCCATTTCTGGATCCCCTCCTGTCAGTGACTCCTCCTTCCCCATCCTCTTTTGAGGGCCAGGAAAGCACTCTCTAGCCAAAGCCTGCTGCTTGGACAAGAGCAAGGCCACCTGCAGGCACACTAGGCAAATTCTCCATGACTGGCACACACCACGCAGCACAGGACCATCTGCTAAGATGGCTTCCAGCCTGCTGGGAAAATGAGCTACTTCCATCCAAGCAAGGAAGCCAGAAAATGAGCTTGCAGAGGCTTTGTTAAGCTAAACCTAGTAACCCTCTTCCATTCTTCCAACATTAGGGGTACTAAATTGTATCCCACTACAATGATGAACTGAATGTTAGAATGCTCTACACCTCAGGGATAAAGGTTGAACTTTGAAGTTCAATAAGTCTACTTGACTTCTGCTTGCTAGCAAGTTGACCTCACAGGGTGTTGGACACTATCTTTCCTTTCTACCTGGTGCCTAGAGTAATATCCAGTACATATGAGCCACTTTGTAAAAATAATAAATATAGTGTGAGCACATACTACAAAAGATTTTGCCATTGAGATAGGCCAGTCAACAGCCTGTCCCAAACTAAACACCCCAACTTGTCCTAGCAAAGGTCAGAAGAGTACAGTGCTAGACCTGGAATTACAAATGGTTGTGAGCCAACATGCAGGTGATGGAAATGGAACCCAGGTCCTTTGCAAGAGCAGCAAATGCTCTTAAACACTGAGCCATCTTTCTAGTTTTTTCTATATATTTTTAAAAGATGAAAATAATTTTTTTAAATTATGTGTATATGCACACCTGTGTTGTGTGAATATACCCATGAGTGCAGTGCTCACAGAGGCCAGAAGAGGACATTAGATTTATTTGGAACTGGCCTTTTCAGTGATTATGGACCATGCAATAGGGGTATAAGAGAAATAGATGCTCATAACAGCTGAACCACATCTATAGCACATTTTTCCATATTTGGAGAATCCCAAAATATTAAAAAGGAAGATACAGGAGGAACAGCTTTGTGAAAGGAGGATAGAAAACTTTTGAGTTACCATCTCTATACTACCATCTGAATAGGATGTGGTGGTACTTTAGAGGATCAACACACCCATCTCAAAGCAAGCATAGTTTCAATTTGCTGGCATTATAAGATGCAAACATCTGAGGAGGCACCATGTAGATGGCATCTACAGCACTGTTTCACTTGGATGAATGGATAAGTAGTTTCACTCGTACTTTCCTGTAAGTAGGTGTATGGCTTGGTACATTCCTGGGAGAGAATAAAGGGATGGGTATAATGATCAGGTGGATTGGGTTTGACTGTATTGCTCCCCATAGGCTCATGTGTTTGGACACTTGTTCCCCCAGATGGTAGCTCTGCTTTGGAAAAACTATAGAAACTTATGGGGCAGAACTTTGAAGTGGTTCGCTGAAAGTGGGAGCTGAGGTTTTGTAGGCTGGAATCACTTTTCATTCTGTTTCCTAGACAACCAGTCTTCCAGTTCTGCCACTACGCCTTTCCTGAGATGCTGGAATGTATCCCCTCATACTGTGAACCAGAGCAAACCTTGCTTACATTGTTTCTGGTCAGGCATTCTTGTCACAAGGAGAGTAGCTAATACAAGGTACAGGTCTGATTCCCTCCCTTGCCTTTGTTTTGGCTTGATTTGTAACATTTATTTTTCTACTGATTCCTTGCATTAGCCAGTAACCTTCCAAGAGACACCTGCAGTCACTCTCCAAAGTGAGTTCTGGTTATTATCAAAGAAAAAAAAAATGCTAGTTTTCCTACTGGCCATTAGAGCCACATTGTTTCCTGGGGGCAGTGTTTGCTTTGAAAGGAAGAACCAGGTACTGACATCCTTTATAAATGATCAGGTGATGGCTCAGGGTTGTTACTACCTAACTCTTACATTTAAATTAACCCATATATCTTTTCTGCCCTCTGCCACATGGCTCATGCTGGTTACCTCATTTTCTACACATTCTGCTTCCTTGGCTTCTGGCTGGCATCTCCTCTGACACCACCCTTCTTCTTCCCATCATTTTCCTAATTTGATTGTACCACCTATAATTCCTGCCTGACTACCAGTCAATCAGCTTTTTATTAAAGCAATCCAAGTGAAATGTCTTTACAGTGTACGAAAGGATTATTCCACAGCAGAGTTGTGGAATCCTAGGCAATGTATTCAACCTTTCTACATCTGTTCCATTTCTCCAATGTTATCCATCTTTCCATCTCTGAAAATAAGTACCAAACAAAATAATACAGAAAATTAGGTCCTACTATATCAGAAATCAGCACGGTGTTGAATGGATATTTTATTACATGATTTTAAAAGGCAAAATAGCGATCTAAATAATATGTACAATAGAGAAAGTAAATACAAACAGTCTGTAAAGAAAATTTGAAACAAGCACAGTGGCACATGTCTGCAATCTCACTGCTTGAGAAGTTGAGGCAGGAGGATAACAAGTCTAAGGAGTCTGAAATACACAGAGAGCTTGAGTACAGCCTGGGATACATACTGAAAGTCAATCAAAAGGAATATCAAAAAGGTGAACATTTCTTAAAATAAAATATAAGAGCTTTATCTTCAATAATTCCACCAGTGTTAGAGCTATCTAAGTAAACGGCCTCCTTCGGAACCCAAACCCACTCGGGATGGTTCTCTTCACAGCTCTTTTAATACTACTTTTATATTTCTGTAAATGAGTTGGGAACCAAGTTGAATCTTGGTTATCAAGCAGTACTTAAAAGGCTTAGGTTCAAAGAGCTGATTTGCACTTGAGTGGATTTTGAAGGCTTTGGTATTTTCTCTCTGGATGGGGACTCCTGTGCCTGCATCTCACAGTCCTAAGCAGTGTGAGTGAATCTCAAAAGCAACAGCTTGCTCTGCTTTCATCCCTTAAAGGGCTTCCCATTCTAGATTTAGGCAGCTAGCAGCTTGCATACCTCTGCCATATTGATCTACCAGGGATACAATCTTCTGTAACAGCCCACGAATGGGCAAACCAAGCAGATGTTGAGTGGAAGACAGAGCCAAGCAGCTTCTGCACCTATTTGATGTCTAAGAAATGACAGAGGGCTCCCATATATATCAGACAGCCTCAACCACACAAACTTTTAGCTTACTTCTCCTCTCGTACCATCCCCACACCAACATGATGACAACTAAGTAAACTCAGATTAGCTGACACCTTCATTTTCTTTTTTTAATTTATTTATTTATTAAAGATTTCTGTCTCTTCCCCACCGCCGCCTCCCCTTTCCCTCCCCCACCCCCAATCAAGTCCCCCTCCCTCGTCAGCCCAAAAAGCAATCAGGGATCTCTGCCCTGTGGGAAGTCCAAGGACCACCCACCTCCATCCAGGTCTAGTAAGGTGAGCATCCACGAAACTGCCTAGGCTCCCACGAAACCAATAGGTACAGTAGGATCAAAAACCCGTTGCCATTGTTCTTGAGGTCTCAGTAGTCCTCCTTGTCCGCTATGTTCAGCGAGACCGGTTTTGACCCAGGCTTTTTCAGACCCAGGCCAGCTGACACCTTCATTTTCTATGTGGAGATAAACTACATGCTGCTAATGAGCGTCTACAAAATGGCTCGTACAAAAACAGGACTGCGAAATGGCAAACAACACTTTAGAAGGGAGGGGAGATGTGGCATACACCTGTTCACCATCTTGGTGATGCATCCCAGGGAAGAAAAGTCTACACTGACAGATAACACTTGCTGTTTTATGAAAAGAAAATAGTCAAAATATTTATAAGATATCTTTTAAATTGTAGAGATAGAAGTAGTTGGATCTCAGTTCTGAGACTCCCTCCATAAAACACCCACCTTGATAATGTATTTCTGGTTTGCCAGACAGTGATCTAAGTGAATTAAAGGGAGATATTTTATTTATTCTTTGTTTCCTTTAAGTCCTACTATTTTCCTCTTTTTCAAGAGAAGGAAAAGATTTAGAACACATCAAGAATTTATCACCTTTCTGACCTTAGCAAATATGAGAACCAGGGTTTGAACTGAGCCCTACATGATACACAGTCTGAAGGTCTCCCAACCCCCAATTCTGTGGTGTCCCAATGATTTGGTCCAACATCACAGTTGAAGTTTTTTTTTTTTCTTTTTAATTATCGTATAAAAGGAACTTGGCAAATACTCCCCATTCTTATTCTAAGTCAGTGGTCCTCAACCTTCCTAGTGCTGCAAGACTTAATACAGTTCCTCATGTTGTGATGACTCCCAACCATAAAATTATTTCCTGGCTGTTTCATCACTGTAATTTTGCTAGTGTTGTGAATCATAATGTAAATATCTGATATGCAGGATATCTGATTTCAACCCACAGGTTGGGAACTACTACTCTAAGCCAAAAAACACTTAAGCAAGAGATGAGACAACCTGGGCTTGAAAGCATTTGATGCTCTTGCAGAGGACCCATGTCCAATTTCCAGGACCCATGTGTTTATATCTCCAACTCCAAGGTATCTGATGTCCTCTTCTGGACTCTATAGGCTCAGCACACATGTCATATATAGACATACATATAAGCAAAATAACCATCCACATAAACTGAAAATAAAGGAAAAATAAAGACAATTAAGTTTTTTTCTGAATGAAACCTTTACAAAATGCAACATTCTACCCAAATTCCAGAAATTCCAATTTAGAATTGAACCTGCTCCATGGTAACAATATTTCAAAGTTCTCTATTATGTAAAATTATTGCACATAACTTTAAGCATCTAAAGGTTATTATTTGCCAAAATATGCTATGATTAAACCAGTGCTTCCCATTTCATGCCCCTTCTCTGTCAGGTTTGCCTCCTAGTGATGTCGTCCTCTCAACAACCACAACATTTTCTTGGAGACCCTAAAGATGCAGAGGAGATACAAAACCCAATAACTAACAAAAACCAACACGAAGACTTTCCCTTCTCATTTTATTGTTATTTCTGATTATTTTGATAATTTTAGAGAACAGAGAAAAACTAGGACCTTTTTTTTAAAACTTACCTCATAATGAATTATTTTTAAATGAGAAATCAATTTTATGAGGGAATTCACTCTAGATATGAAAGCATAAACTCAGCTGATCTTAAAGTTCATTATCATAATCAGGAAGATCAATTCTGTATAAATAATATATATGCTTTATTTGTCCAGGAACTGCCTATTTAGCAAACCTGTTGTGTTATTCAAGCAGCTAGGAAAGTTGAAACAAAAACATGTGAGCCATGAAGAGTCGTGAAAATGACAAGCACACAATGACTAACAGGGCTGACAAAAGCTGCTACTGAGTCAAAGATGCTGAAAGCAAAATATACCCGGGAATCAGGAATCAAGGATGGAACTTCTGAAGTAGACAGCCATCACTACACTCCGGTGAGTCTTTTGCTGTGTAGCAATATGACAGAGTTATGGGCTTCATGTTCAAACAGGGATTATAGATAATTCAGGCAAATTTTTCTCAGATTAGGAGACGATGGATGTCCCTAGACAGCCTTTGGAATCAGAAGTTGTAAAGATGTTTCTGAGGGGGTAAAGCCCCATCTATGCCATATAGATTTAGCAAGTCTTCTGATTTTCTCATCTTGGCAATTTGGTAACATGACTGTTATCATTGGATAAAACAAAACTGAACTTCAGCATGGTTAAACACCTTAACCAAGACCATTTATCTTTTGGCAAATGACAGCCAAAAAACAAAATCTCAGATTGCTGTGAACAAGCTCAATGCTCTTTTAGAGGAGGAGGGAAAAGCAAACACTCATATACTCTCAATTCCAAGCCTAAGAGAAAAAAAAAAAAAAAACAAACAAACAACCAGAGGCAATTTTAAGCCCATGGCTGTTGAAGTCCTTTTTCTGGGACTCTGTGGAGAGAAATTTGCATTTCCATCACCTGGGCATCCCTGTGACATGCTCTTCATCTATAGTCAGAGATAAGCAGAGAAGATAAACATGCTGGCGTCCAGTATGTTGGGATTAGGAATTATGACTAGGAGATGGAGAGCTCATTCTTCACACTCCCCATTTGCAGATTTATAAACTACAACTGCCATCAAAAGCAGAGCAGCAGCCTATCAGCTTAAGCAATGGTCACTGAACTACAAAGTAGAAATGTCAGACATTACCCCAATGTGTACTCTGTCTGACAAGATGAAAGGAGAACCGCGAAGTTCAGGAAAGCAATTGCTCAAGACCCAATCAGAAGGATAAGGTCATAAGGACTCAGTCCCACTTCAGCTATTACTTAAGATTTTCCTCCTTTGCTCTTAGGATGTTGAGCAGGATTTTGTGAATACTTCAGGGAGACAAGCTCAGATAAAAGAGAATTCAGGCTATGGTGTTAATTTATGACCTGGAAGAGGCATTCTATAACCTTTCGCTTGTCTGTATTCATTTACAAAATGGGCATTGGAATAGTGCCTTTGCAGCAGCATGCATAGAAAACATTGAGCACAGAATCTGATGCAAAGATGCTTCGTAAGTGTTAATGGTTTATTTTCTTTGCTTACAAAAGTATATCATAAACTACAAGCAATCTTTTGGGTGTTACTTTTTATTCAACTTGATGTTCCTTACAGAGCTATGTACCTTTCAGTATAAATCTATTCTTCTTTATACAGCCTAACAGCCTTCAGACAGTTGCAAAATTATCTATAAACCAATCTGTGCTCATATTTTCATATACAAGAAATGCAAACTGCTCACATAATCACTCCTAATATTTCTACATACGGCAGTCCAGCCCCAGATAGTAAACGTCTCCTTTCAGAAAGCTGCAGATTAGCCAAGAAGACAAATGGCCCTCCATGACAATGACATTTATTTAAAACACAAGTGAAAGATGTGGTGTAATAAAACATAGGTATTTGGGCTTCATCCTCCCAACCTGACACAGAGCTTTGAAAATTCTCAGGACTTTCTAAGCAGTCAAAGCATCCTTTATGACTTCTACTGAGCCTTTTTGGATATCATGTGAATGAGATACCTGACTACAAGAAGCCTAAATAGGGCCCAAGGTGTGAGCTAGTCACCAAAGGAATACAAACCTATTCAGAGACCAGACCTTTCAACCCTCCACTCATCAAGTCTCTGGAAAGGGGAGTAGGACTGGAGATTGAGTTCAATTATACAGACATGATTTATAACATCACTCTGCCTGTCATAAAGCCTCAATCAACCCAAAGGGCCTGGAGAGGTTCCTAGGTGGAGAACATACACATATGCTGAGAAACAGCAGTGTCAGAGCAAGTGGGAGACCTCGGGTCCTTTTTCCCTATATCTTGATTTTTACATCTCTGGTGCTTGGATTTTTCTGAATTAAATCCATTCAAATAAAACCATAACCACAGGTGTATTTCTTTCCTGGCTCAAGGGAATCATTTCAGCAAATTGTCCGACCTGAAGGAAATTTCAAATTGAGCTGAACAGAAGTGTGAATAGTTGGATCTGTGGGCTGGCATTTTAAAGAGGGATTGGCTTGCCTGGAAATATCTCTGTGTATGGCAGCAGGAATCCACCATGCTCTCCTGCCGGTGCACACCTAGCAGACCCGATCTTGCTGCTTGTCCAGGCTGGGGTGATGAGTGGCAGGCATGCTCTCAGCTACTTTTTCCCTAACCCCAGCTGAGCATACAAGAATCTGAGCCCACATACCCTATTCAAATGTTTGACATTCTGTAAGAGCCAGAGTTCATACTGGCAGCATGAACCAGGAAGCGGCTAACATGTTTTTTTTTTTTTTTTTTTCCCACTAAAGCTAAATCAGAAAGATTTCTCTTAAAGGAGTCATGGCACCCATATTTACTGCTAGCAAACAGAGCCCATCCCTCCCAAAAATGCTAGCTACCAAGAAGCCATGCTTAACTCAGTTCTTTTGTTGTCTAGAATTCCTTTCCAAGATTTCTCAGGTTTTAAGTGGATATAATTGACCATGTTAGTGCTAATTTGTTGGTAGACGCTGCTCATTTGTTTCCTGGCCACCCAGATCCGAAATAATCACACAGAAATTATAATATTTGCAATAATGTTAGCTTATGCATATTTCTAACTAGCTCTTAAATCTTTAATTAACCCATTTCTATTAATCTGTGTATCGCCATGTGGCTGTGGAACTTTACCAGGCAAAGTCCCAGCGTCTATCTCCTCCAGAGACTACATAGCATCACACTGACTCTGCCTGCTTTCTCCCAGCATTCAGCTTAGTTTTTCCCATTTACCTCTATTCTGCCCTGCTGCAGGCCAAAGCAGCATCTTTATTAATTAACCAATAAAAGCAAACACATACAGAAAAACTTCTCACATCATTTCCCCTTTTCTGTCTAAATGAAAAGGAAGATTTTAACTTTAATGTAGTAAAATTATATACAATAAAACAGTTACCAAGCAGGTCTAAGATTTGAACATCTGAGTTTGGGACTCTGGGATCAACATTATTTTGTTGTTGTTGTTGTTTTGTTTTGCTATGCTTTTTGTTTTCAAGACAGGGTTTCTCTGTTAACAGCCATAGTTGTCCTGGAACTGGCTCTTGTAGAACATGCTGGCCTCAAACTCACAGAGATCCACTTGTCCTCTGCCTCCAGAGTGCTGGGATTAAAATTATGCGCCACAACCACCAAACTTTGGGATCAACATTCTTAAAAGCATGCCAGAAAGTGGAAAGATCTCCCATGCTCTTGGGTAGGGACAACTTATGCTGGAGAGGTTGTGGGGTAAAGAAAAACACTTCTGCATTGTTGGTGGGAATGCAAGTTGGTACAGCCCCTTCGGATGTCAGTGTAACTATTTCTCAGAAAATTAGGAAATAACTTTCCTCAAGACCCAGTAATACCACTTTAGGATATATATCCAAAGGATGCTCAGTCGGTCGTGCCACAAGTACATGTGCTCAACTATGTTCATAGCAGCTTTGTTTGTCATAGCCAGAACCTGGAAATGCCCTTCAACTAAGGAAAATGTGGTACATTTACAGAATAGAGTACTACACAGCAGAAAAAATAACAACATCTTGAATTTTGCAGGAAAATGGATGGAGCTAGAAAACATCATTTTGAGTGATGTAACCCAGACACAGAAAGACAATTATCACATGTACTCACTCATAAGTGATTTTTAAACATAAAGCAAAGAAAACTAGTACACAAATCACAATCCCGGAGAACTTAGACAACAATGAGGACCCTAAGAGAGACATATACACATCTAATCTACATGGTCAGGAGAAAAAAAAATCTCCTGAGTAAATTGGGAGCATATGGGAGGGCTGAAGGGGAGGGAAAAGTCAGGGAGGCGAATAGAGAAAAATGTAGAGCTCAATAAAAATTAATTAAAACACACACACAAAAGCATGCAATATACACCATATTGGTAATTGGTCATGCATAGTTTGGGTGCACTGAGAAACTGACTCTGAAAGTAGGGGTGCTTCTCATATTATAGATCCAACCACACTTATCTCAAAGTGTCTTCCAAGGCACCTTGTCTATGTGTGGGCAGCTCTCCTAACTCTGTAATAAGGAGGTAAGAGAACAGCAAAACAGCCCACTTGTAAAAGCATCGTCTCCTTAAAATGGGCTGAAGCGTAAACTATTTCCAGCAGGTGTTCCTGTTGTCTATCCCATGATATAGAATGCTTTCAGGGAGAAGAGATGCTAGAAGCTCAGCCATGGGACATTCAAGCATGAAGGGAAAGCTCATTTTGGAATTGCGGTCGCCTGCCTCAGCTTCCATAGTTGAACTCTACTTGATGTTTCTAAGCACTCGAATTGATTTGATGATGTTACAGTTCTCCTTTGTATTCTGTTCTCTTACTGGAAAGCCTCATTTGAGGTGATATTGCTCTACCCAGAAAGCTCTTATCATAAATTCCAGCTGACTGCCTCAATAGGGATATCCCCAGTCAATTATTATTGAATGTTCTGCACATGTGATTTGATGATGCTTTGTTTATTTATCACATGCATGTGTCACTTGGTATTTATTATCTTACTTTGTCTTTGTATGTATTATAAACTTCACTCATTCAAAACTGAAAATATCACAATCATTCTCCTTAAATGATTCTGATGCCCATGAAAAACTGGCACTCAAAGGCTGACATTTCGTTTTATGATAGTATTTGGGAGCAAGAATTCTTCCACATCATTCAAGGTTGGACCAGATTATCAGTCTTTTGAAGCCATCAAAAAAACCAGCAGTGTATCGTCCAGGGATGGGACATCTTCCTCAATAAAGCTAGTGAGCTAAAAATCAATATTACTGTCATGTGCATAGCAGAGAGTTCTCTCTGATGGCCCCTTACTGTATGACTTCATCTTTATGACTGTTTCTTCTGTGCAAATTTACCTATAGTAGCATCACCTTCCCATTTAATTGATCCACAAAATTCTGATCTCAGTAGCACATTTTTCTTCTGATTACTGATCAACCTATTCACAATCTTCTTTGCAGTAATTGATGCAGTGATTTCAGGTGATGAAAAAATACATTTACTGAGTAAGCACTATGATGCATTATTTGAGTCATCATAGAACCCCATGAGTATCTAGTGGAGCTCCTGGACCTCAGGATTAGTATTGACCTCTCAACCAATCTCCCTCAAAGCACACCAGCTTTGCAAAGCTTCAGAATGTAAATTTTTCTTCACTCTCCCTTTTATACTTTCTTCCCTCCCATGTAGCATTTGGAACTGAATTAGTAAAGATCATTGGATTTTGTTGTTGTTGTTTTTCATCTTAAACCACCTGGCTCATGCACAGATCTGTTTACATTTTAAACACTTAGAAATCTTATACTTTGATATTTTTTTCATTTTGAAAACCTTTTCAAACTGGTGAAAAGCACAACATTCCTTAATAATTCAAAGGAAGTCCTTTCCCCTGTCCCCCATTTAAGTGGCTGCTATGTGGAGGCTTTTCTGTTTGAACAATGAGCTGCTTGACATGCACAGGATAATTTAAGGCAACCTCAAGTTGGCTAGAATAAAATACATTAAGAGCACCAGCCACAGTTCTGACAATGTCATTTCACTGGAGTATGAGGCTCATTGGAGTATTGCTCTGCATTGTGTGGGACAGGGATGTCAACTACAGGGACCATGAGCTTCTAGGAGAGCACTTCTCAATTCCCGTTCTATAGCATTTTAAAATGAAACTGACTTGGTGGGAAGTCTGGCATTTTGTGTAGAAGGAAAGGCTGCATGCAAAATGCATAATTCAGTGCCCGGTCCAGGAGCATCTTTTTGGACTTCCTAAAAGTAGGTTATGGAAGTTCTCTAGCCTAATTGCTCAATCAAATGGTTCTTTAGGAACAGGGCTTTCTGAATTAATATGAGGAGTGAGGGGTCAGTGAGGGGTCGTCTAGCAGACTAGGACCTAGAAGAAGAACAAAAGATGTATTTTCTACTTAAAGAGCCTTCACAAATCAGTGGAACCACAGTTATTCATAAGACCCACACAATATCAAACCAGTGCAAATCACACCCCTTCCTGAGGAGCCACCAACAGGTGATAGGTGCTAAGGAATGAAGAACCACTCTTTTTGTTAGAATGCAGCCATATGTAGGGTTCCAATGGTCCCACAGATGCTTTCACACCCATTAATAAATGAAGAACACTCACAGGATTTCATGAGTTACTAAAAAGAAAAATGAATGACAGAAGGTGGGAGTAGGAGCATGCCGGTGGCATATGGGTGAAGTTGAAGAGAAAAATCAAGGATAGATATGATCATATTTCATTGCATAAATATGTACTAAAATTCCACAAGATAAAGAGATTAAAACACTTTTCCTTAAAATCAATAAGACTTTTGAAGTTTGTGACTAAAAATTTGGCCAAGTACTTAGTAATGATTATAGATCAATGGTAAAATAACTACAATGACAACGGAAACCAATAATTCACCCAAAGCTACTCACAGAGAGCCCGTTTTCAAGATGGTGTTTTATCCAGGGATAACTCAAGACATGTACAGATGACACTGGGGAAAAGAAGGAACATACTACTCTGAATCGAGAAGGCTGCATGCCTCCCTTGAGCATTGACCTAGGATGCTCAAGGCCCTGTGTTCTAACCTTGATACTGAGAGGAAAGGAAAAAGGGACAGAGACAGGGAAGATAAAGGAACGGAGGGAAGAAAGAAGGGGTCAGGGAAGGAAGAAAGGAAAGAGACAGAAGCCCTTGCAAACTATGAGAGACAGAGAGAAAGACAGAGAAAGTGTGTGTGTGTGTGTGTGTGTGTGTGTGTGAGAGAGAGAGAGAGAGAGAGAGAGAGAGAATGAATACATATATTCCAAGATCATGCGCCTTATTCCTGATAATGCATCAAGACCACACGTACACACACATATGCGCGCACACACATACTTACACAAACACACACACACACTAGCCCTTCCCTCTTCACCACCCTCTTCTTCACTCATTCTTTCTGTTCCCATGGAATCTAGCTCTTGCTTTCTGGACCTGACTCCAGCGTGCAACACAACTTTCACTGCTGTGGCAAGCTGGAATCTAATGATGATGAGGCTGACTCAAGACAGGGAGAACTGCAAAATGCTGTTCCTGTCAGATCCACAGAGGGGATAGAAGGAGTTTGAGAGCTGTGAGAAGGAAGAGGTCAGACCCCGTAAACAGAAGGCAGACTGGGGAGAACCTGGGGAGGCAGGCTCTGGAGTGCTATAGAGGAAGAAATCTCTAAGGAGTGACGACAATATCCTCTGTGATTTGGATCCAAAGGTCCACTCAGGGCTTAAGCTGATTCATAATTTAAAGATGGGGACACATTATATGAAATTTGTTGTTAAGCATTTAAGTATGTATTGTGCAATGAGACAGCAACAATATCACTACCCCACATTATTTTGTGGGATGACTGACCTATGTGGTTCACCATTGGCCCATATGCAGCACATGACTGCACTGAACTTTCTAGAAGCACAGACATGTGTGAGATGCAGCTATTTACTATGTGACTGGATCCACTCACTGGAAAATTACAGGTCAACATGTAGATTTACATTCAGTAGAAAATATATTCTCAGATATTAAGGTGCTAATGTTTTATTGCCCCTTGGAACATTAACCACCTTGGTAGCTAACCTATCAAGCTTAAGGTAACAGTTTTCAATGTCTGTAAATGCTACATTCCTCAAAGGCTCTGGCAATCCATCAGTTTTATCAGCTCATTTATCCCCTTATTAATCACACAAACTGACACTGGTTTCTATTAAATATGTACTAAGGCTGTGATTTTAACTAGTTGAACATTTGGCTTTGACTAAGATTAAGAGGGACCACTTTATGCTGTGAGCACTGACATTTGCCTATGTTTGTGTTAAGAGCTTATC
Source organism: Alexandromys fortis (assembly GCF_014885135.2). Classification (NCBI taxonomy): domain Eukaryota; kingdom Metazoa; phylum Chordata; class Mammalia; order Rodentia; family Cricetidae; genus Alexandromys; species Alexandromys fortis. Next base: position 1,369,388 of record NW_026067943.1, read on the forward strand.
AGTGGTGGGGTGGGGGTAAGCTAGAGGTTAACGACTGAATAGGATTCTCAAGTGCTTCTCTATCTTTATTTTTTTTTTTTTTTTCCATTTTATTATTTTATTGAGAATAAGAAAAAAAAAGATTCCGCCTCCTCCCAGCCTCCCATTTCCCTCCCCCTCCCCCCACTCTTCTCCCCGTCCCCCCTCTCTTCTCCCCCTCCCCCC
>NW_026067943.1:1377093-1441925 GCF_014885135.2 Alexandromys fortis
GGATTCGGTCCTAGAGCCCGAACAGGCTGGGCTGGGAGATGTTATGTGGTCAAAGAGGGAAGGGAGTCAGACGGAGGGGGCGGGGAGGGTTGTGGATGCAAGCTGGGTGGGATAGGAAGAGAGAGGAAGTATCGGGCAGAGTAGCCCCTGAGGATGACCAGGAAGTGTAGGAGGGGTGTCTGAGTCCCCTGTCCCGGGCTGCTGCTGCGGTCAGAAACTCACTCACCCCAGAGATGTCTCTCCTGGTGCCTGGACCGGAACTCCTTGCTGCTAGGTGTCTCTTAAACAAAGGCTCTATCTTTATTTTTATTTTTATGTCTAAAATGTGTGCTAAGATCTGAGAAAACTTACGGAGACAATAGTCTCTTCCCCCTTTGACATGGATTCCAGGGAATCTAAACCAGATCACGAGCCTTAAGTGGAAAATGCCTTTACTCACTGAGCCGTCCTGACAGCCTCACCTTAGTTGTTTATTTTTAATTATTTTTTTTTGATAGAGTTTCTAATTGACCTGGAGCTCACCATTTTAGCTTAGCTAGCTGACTACTGAAGACCCCAAAAAGCATTTTTTGGGTGCTTGGATTTGAACTCAGATCCTCACGCTTGCACAGGAAGCTCCTCAACAACTAAGCCATCTCCTCTCCTTGGCTCCTGCCATTCGTTTTTGTATTAAATCTTCAATTTTCTTTTATCTTTTCCCCCCAGCTGATCAGCTCTTCCTTTCAACAAAACAGTGCTTAGTCTGGCTTAAAACAAAGATGACACGTGTATTCTCAGTCCATCTGTGCTCTGTCTGAGTGACAGCTAAACTTGAATGGCAGTTGCATTGCAAGACCTGCAGGTAGGAGGTTCAGCTTCCAGTTCCTGCTTTGCCTAACATTCTAAAGTAATTGAAGGTCCAAGCTGACTTGGGATTTCTTTTGTTCTTTTTTCTTATCCATATGCACCATGAAAGATATGACTTCCAGAGGGCCCACCAAATTTTTGCATGCCTGAAATCTATTCCAATTTGTTTTTATTAAAAGACTGCTGTGTAGACCTTTTCCTTTCCTGGTGTTCCCCTTTTGCTGCACCAAGGACAAGTGTCACCTCCACAGGCTGAGCCAAGTTGCTACACAGGCCAGTCAGCACACACTGCACCATGACCACACAAAGGAGGCTACTGTTCCAGTCACAATAAGGACCACCAAGAAAACAATGGTGAATCCACAGAAAACAAAGTGGTGCGAGGCTCTCCACCTGTGTGCATGTTGACAAATGCTTTTATGTTCCAATCTGGGAGAGGAAATAAGAGAATTCCACTGCTATTTCTCATAGTTTATAGTTAAGTGCCAAAATCAGCAGAAGCATACATGGATCTGAACTCAGTCTCTAGTTATCTGGAGTGTTTGTATCTGTTGAATACGTGTTATGAACTTAATGCTGATTGGAGCTAGGAGGCAATTTTAAATGAAATGTATTTCACTGTGCCGTAGGGAAAGCTATATGTAGGAAATAAATTATCTGGCAAATCGAACCTGCAGCTGCTTTCAAATATCCATTTCTGTGAAGATTTGGTTTTCTGATGCTCGGCTGTGTTTCCTCCCCCAAGCCCAAGGTTGTCTTCCTATGGGGAAAACTAGTGTGAATATTGGGAGGAAACATGAATAGTGAGGCAAGACCCTGCTCCCTTGCTGTCCAGTGTGCCCAAGGCACTCCCTCCTCTCAGTCTTCCCATCAATAAATAAATAGCATATTAGGAGATACATGTACCAACACTTTGTGGGTTACCTTTGGGCTTATGAGACTCTAGTACTGTGTTTTTTAATTAAATTAAATTAAAAAAATGAAAAGTGCATTCAATTAAGGAGCATGGATTCAAATCAAGTTAGTGGGGGAGGAGTGAGTCCAGTAAGGGGGATCAAAATTCAGTTCCCACACCTCTTTACTAGGAAAGACCCAATGGATTTCAGTCCCTGAAACAAATCCCTCAAATTTTCCGAGTTTCTAGTGAAAGTTCTTCTTTGTGTCCTCAATCTCCTCTTAATCTGTACCTTCTCTCAGAAGACTGTGCCAGCCACACGACATTCCAGAAGATGTTGTTCTCCATTTCCACCTCTTCTAGGCCCCAGGAAGATCATGGATATTACCCAGAATGGCATCAGGATTGAGAGAATAAGGATGGAGAGTTTTTGTAAAACCTGACCTCAAACAGGTCTTTCTTGATGATGCTATTGAAATGTGATTCTCTGTGGATGTTTTCACCTTCAAGGTTTGGGTTGGTGCTCCCCAAGCATTGGCTGACTCTGGTAAAGAACAAATACTGAAAGAGACTACTGGAAAGGGAGAGGGCATTTCAGGGTCAGATGGAAACCGGGTGCAAGGGAATCTCTTAGGAATCTACAAGGATGACCCCAGCTGAGACTAGCAATAGCAGATGAATAGCATGAACTGGCCACCTCCTGTGACCAGGCAAGACTTCAAGAAGGGAGTGTAGAAAACCAACCCACCACGTAACTTTCAACCCATAGCCTGTCCTGTCTATGGAATATGCTGGAATTGGTGTTTGGTCAAATCATCACCAGAGAAGCATCATCCAGTAACTGATGGAATCAGATGCACACCCACAGTCAAACATTAGGCAGAGTTGGGGGAATCCTGCAGAAGAGGGGGAGGAAGGATTGTAGGAGTCACAGAGGGTCAAGGGCACCACAAGGAAACTCACAAAAATCAACTAGCTGGGCTCATACAGGATCCCAGGGACTGAACCAATAACCAGAGAGCCCATGGAACTGATCTAGGCACTCTGCATATATGTGACAGTTGTGTAGATTGGTCCTCTTGTAAAATTTCTAACAGTAGGAACAGAGGCTATCTCTGACTCTCCTACGGGATTTTGGGACTCTATTCCTCATACTGGGTTGCCTTGCCCAGCCTTAATGCATGGGAAGGTGCTTAGTCTTACTGCAACTTGATATGTCATGTTTTGTTGATATTCATCAACAAAAGACCTGCCCTTTCCTCAACAGGAAGGGGTGGAAACAGAGAGCATGGGGGAAGGGACCTGGAGAAGTAGAGGAAAAGAAAACTGTGACCTGAGATGTAAAATTTTTTCTTCATTAAAAAAAAAAACCGAATGAGTCTATAGCAATTATGTCTTAGAAGCTGGAGAGCATCATACACTGTTTGGGGGGCAATTCTGAGACTTCTCTATCTAGAAACCATTGTCATTTTCCAAAGTCTAGGGAAACCATTAGCCTTGTTCTGCTTATGTCTCTTGCAAATATACATTTGTGCTCCAAGGAAAACTCTCTTTCTTGAAGGGAGGATGAGCCATTCCTAGCCACACAATGTGAACTCCAAATGAAACAATCTGATAATTTGTCCTGGTGTTTCTTTCTGTTGATGGGGGCACAGGGAACTGATGCACTTTTCCTCTGTGGCTAATAAATGGCTGATTCTCTAATCTAGGGTTCCATATCTCCTGCCAAACATATGCATGTAAGTGAAACGAATACACGTGTAAAGAGCCATGAAGATGACTTATGTGAAACATAAAAAGCAAAAGTACAGCCACAAAACAGAGAACTCAAGACTTTGTTATAACATTCAATCAAACCTCTTTTTCTCTGTGTCACAAGGGGTTCTAAGTGCTTTGGTTACTATATTCACTTTGTCACAGACCACTTGCTGCTCAGTTTATGGACCTCCCCAGTCTGTGGCAGTCCTTTGAGAAAGTAGTACTAACCTACCTACCACAAGTCAGTTCTGGTTAGAACTTCAGTTGTCATCTATTTTTAGTTTCTTAATGGAAGACAATGCAGGTGGAATTCGGAGCAATGCCAAGCATGTAAATTAGGGCCCAATGACTGTTAACTATTCTTGCAGATCAGTTCCACCCTCTCCTTCATCCGCTCTTCATAATGAAGTCTCATTAAGCTCATCATTTACTTTATTATATGTCCTTTCCCCTCCCTCTCCATTCCCACAGCCATGGCCTCTCAGCTAAGATATTCTGTCAGAATTACAAAGAACAAAGTGAGATTCCTAAATCAGAGCTGGAGTGATGCCCTGGACAGCTAATGAGTTCACACATAGAAACAGGGTAAAGTTAGGGTTCCTCTTGAGAAACAAAATCCCGGTTTGTCTGGAGGGGAGTTAAAACCTTACATAGCTGAAGTCCATTATTTGACTAAGTCAACTATGACTCATGGAGTCATGGACACAAACTTTTGACTATCATTTGTCCCATTTCTGGAAACTTTGTTTTCTTCATTTGGAAGGGAATATACAAGAAAAGAAAACAGCGAATGTCATTTCAGGATAAAAGTCTGTTGTGTCCACTGAGCCTGAAAACAGCAGGAAAGAGTGAGCATATTCATGAAGGCTGAGTTACCTCGACTGACTCCGTCCCGCTGCAGTCAGTGGAAACACACCTGCCTGGATAAGTGTTCCTATCAGAATCTCATTGGGCAGCACAACAGTCATTTCTACTAGCACCACCACAAATCAGTCCTGAGAGAACCACTGTGGAAAACTTCATTGTGTGCAGCTTCTCAGCCACATACTCAGCATCCTAGAATTTAAGCCCCATGACAATCAAATGGGAAATTGTGAACCATAGCCCTGTTTCAGTCTCCTTAGTTGGCTTCATGTACTGACAGGCGGCACTAGGCAGAGATGTCATGAACCCCCCACAAAACTTTTTCAAAGTTACCTAGTCCACTACACACTCATGATGTGGAATAAATAAAGCCAGAGTGGCATGTAAAGGGAATGCCTTTCAACATGAGAAGGTCATGTTAAAGATTAAAAACAGAAAGCACAGTTGAGTGTGTATCCTAATGGGACTGTAGGATTTAGGTGTGAAAGCAGAGAGGAAAATCATGAGGGCTGGTAAATACTAGCAAACAACAACAAACACATAATCAAAGTCTGGACAGATCACAGCTTAAGAAGGAAGGGATGCCCTCTGCGTATATGAGACAGTTGTGTAGCTTGGTCTATTTATGAGACTCCTAGTAGTGGGAGCAGAAGCTGTCCTTGGTACCTCGACTGGCTCTTGGGAATCTATTCCTTATGCTGGATTGCTACTGGATACAGGGGAGGTCCTAAGGCAGCTTGATATGCCATGCTTTGCTGATGCCCCTTTCTGAGTGAATACGGAGGAGGGGTGAATTGGGAGGGTTAGGAGGAAGAGAAACAAGGAAGTAGGTGGTAAGGAAGGAAGGGCAGCTATTGTCAGTATGAAAAATAAATAAATAAATAAAATAAAGGAAGTGATGCCTATGATGTCTCATATAAGGAAATTAAAAACAATGAGGCTCAAGGGTAGAAAGTTATGGAATTTAATTACTGGGAACACATCAGCGACATTTTGATAAGGCAGGAAGTACAAACAGGAAAGGTACAGGAAGAAGTGGATGGTGAGACAAACATTTTAAGCATTAAATGGGACAATTTTAAGATCATAGTGAGAAGGTAAATAAACAAAATCAGTGCCTAATGCAAAGTTACATTGTGGGCAACACTGATTCTTGCTGCTATAATCTCAGTTATTTCCCCACTGCTATGTTTCATATCTTGTTGTCTATTACTATAACTCAAAACCTCGCATATAGCAACCAATAACATAGCCAGAAGGCAAATATTCATGTAACTCAAGAGGTGCCTGTGGGTTGAAAAGTAGTGCAAATACAAAGAAAAACATTTAGTGCCTCAAACTGTCTGTGATGTCTCTTTCCAGCAGAAAGGGATAGAATGAAGATCAGAGGGGAAAGGCTTCCGTACTTTAACCAGGTACCCAAACTGGGAGAAGGAACTATTTGTGGAAGATGAAACATCAGAAGAACATCCTAGAGCAGGCTACAAATTCCAGCGGGGATAAAACCTAAATGTGGAAAGAGGCTGGAAACCAAAGCCACCATGCTCTATATTGAGGCCTCCACCAAGCAGCATGCTTAGAAGATTAGCTGGTAAGCATTGCTGCATAATCAACAAGTTCAAGGTCAAGCTGGCCAAGTCAGTTCCTCCACTATTGAGACATTAATCCTAGTAGAACCTTTGCTCAATGTTGAGTGGGGGTTAGAGCCAAACAAATTAATCAAACATTTCTTGAAGAATGAGAATTTTAGTAGCTTAAGTTAGGTGTAGGGAGAGCTTGAAATTCCCTATGGGAGAGCTATTGATTCTTTTTTCACTGAGGTTACAAGAGTGATGGTCATTTAACAAGAGCGTATGTGACACATAAAATGTAGTCGGAATGCCTCTCTCTGCTTACATTTCCTTGGCTAATGCTGACCTTTACCTCTACAACAGCAGTCATTACCCTAACTCCATCCATACTACTCCATCATCTCACTGGCACCTTTGTTACGGGTAGCTTTTTTCATATTGGTATCTCCAGCTATGTATTATCCCTTAACAAGCCCTCAAGTACTACTTCAAAAAGCAAGCTCAGCCCCCATTTCCTCCGACCCCTGCATATTTCAGAAAACTCAACCACTTCTATAAGATAATTAGTATTCTATTGTCCAATATTTCCTAGTTATATAGCTACAATGGCATGAGTCCTGTTTTGTTTTATTTTATTTTATTTTATTTTGTTTTGTTTTGTTTTGTTAAAACATGCTGGTGAAGAAAAGACATCAGTGACTTGGGTTAGTTGGGAGAGAAAGAAAAACTCAGATGTGAATGAGAGGGTCAAGGAAGGGACAGAGGAGATATTTGTTACAAATGTTTATGTTGTGACTTGAAGCTCCATGGGCTTGTTATCTGTTAATTCTGCAGGACTGAAGTTTCCAAAAGGCTCAAATACCACATTAGCAGGATTGGGCTATTGCAGGGGTCCTTTTACATTACCTTGTATTTCTTGTCTCCTAGGACGGAATCCTTGTATTTCTTGGCTCCTAGGATGAAATGATAGGTTCTATTCCCCATTTGTCTCTTATATTTCTACATTCCTTCTATCCTTTTCTAAGGATCCCTGTGTAACTGCTGGGCCCAGCTAGATACTCAGGATATTCTCTTTATTTCAAGATCCTTAATCACCTTTAAAATCCCATTTTCCATGTAGAATATTTACAGATACAAGGACTATAATGTGAGCATCTTTGAGGGGTCAGAATTCTCTTGACCACCAAGCAACAAGGAGAAAGAAAAATGTCATTATTATTGCTTCAACCTCATGTCTTTCATTCAAGGTTTTGAGTGAAAACCCAGTCACTTCTCGAAACATTCCAGTGGATTATGGTCTGTTTCTGTAAGTCTCAGTTCCTCTCACTCCTAGAAAAATTGTTTCAAGTTTAAACTGAAGTTAATAAAACACTATGTCAAGCAATATTTTCTTCATTGAACAATTCATTAATTTTAGAAGTTTAAGAGCAGTGTTACCAAATGAGTCCTCATACCAAAATGAGTAACTATCATCCATTCAAAACCATGACAAAGGCAATAATGTTAGGAGTCTTTCAGGAATCGACCATGTAGAAGCTTGTGTGAGAAATGTGTCCTTCGTAAGACCATGTATTTGAAAATTTGGTCTGAAATCAATAGTGCTATTTGGAAAAGTTATGGAACCCTTAAGAGGGATAGCATTGCTGAAAGAAGTGTGGCACTGAAGGCAGGATTTAAGGTAGCTTCACCACCCCTCCCCATTCTTTCTCTTACGTCTTGTGAATAGATAAACATGTGATCAGCCAGGGCAGTTCCTGCCACTTTGCTTCCCTTGACTTTTTCCAAGCTTTCCCCACTATGATGAACTCTATACCTCCGGAACAATAAGCCAAAATAAATAACTTCTTTTTTAAAATGTTTTTTTTCAGTTATTTCATCAGAACATCAGAGAAATAACTAATACAGCCACAATGACAGTAAGAGTTAGACGTTCCATGTTTTTAAAGACAGGTGATACCTACCCACTCCTTTCAATGGCTTCAAAGATAATGTTCAAAAGTGAATCAGTAATTGCTCAACCAGATCCAAAAAACTAACCCAGAAATGACTCAACATGTCATTGCCAGTATAAGACCAAATAATTCTTTCTGCTTCCTCTCTCAGTATCATGACCATTGCCATAATATACAAAATAATCATTCAAAGCAGAATATTTACAGACTCTTTAATAATAATGAATAAAAATTACCACAAACTTCTCAGGAAACAAAAGAAAGTCTCATAATCTCTAGCATAAGCACCTAGAAATGGTACTCAGTAGTACAGTCATTCCTATGAGTTGATCACTGAAGTTTCAAATTTAAATCTAATTAACAGGTAAATTGGCTAAACTGGAAAGTAAAACTTTTCTTAAGATAATAGGATCTAAATATTTTAATCTGAGCCCAAGTTCTTCTCACAGCATCATCCCTGCTTCTCTGTTAGTAACTATTCTGCATTTAGTTAGTGGAACACAATTCTCTGCTGCTTCACCAGACTCTGGACTCCACAGCTGATGGAGTATTTCATTATGTCACCCGCAGCTCTTGACAAGTGGCGAGAGAGAAAGGAGGTGGATGACACTTTAGGAAATAATTGAAATGAGAAATGTCACCTTGAGTTTAGTGTCATTGAGCTTCTACTCAGCCTTGACTGGAAAGCAGACAGAGGAAGTAAAATAGCATTTACAAAGAAACACTGATCCTGTGCACAGACAAATTCATCTTGCATTAATATTTAATATTTTTTGTTCCTGTATTGATTGCTGTGACATGGCTGTCACCAAGCTTAGTCCACTGCTGCTATCCCAAGCAATTTCCTCATGGAATTGCTTTCCTGAAAGAGCTGAACGTCAGAGCCACCTTGCCACAATGAACACATGTCAACAGCATTTGGTAGTGAGTTGGTCAATAATGAATTTGCTACAGTGGACTGTCAGTAACATATGAGAAGTTGCTGTTTGGCACTCATGTTCCTGGAGGCCAACAATCCAGGTAGAAGTGTTATAGTTGGATCACATAATGCACAGACACCAACTTTGGTGAATCCATGCAATTGACTCCAGTTCTGCTCTGAGGAATAAGATTTGGAGGCATAGACTATGATTGAGAGGAACCATTCTCTGCTGAACATCCAACTGTAGTGATAAGAGCAGCGAGGCTGCGTCCCTGGCACCAGGCCACCCACATGGCTAGCTTTACCCAAAATAATTACACGGAAACTGTATTCTTTTAAACACTGCCTGGTCCGTTATCTGTAGCCTCTTACTGGCTAGCTCTTACATATTAATCTAGCCCATTTCTAATAATCTGTGTAGCCCATGAGCTGGCTTACCAGGAAAGATCTTAACCTGCATCTGTCTGGAGTGGGAGAATCATGGCGACTCCTTGACTAAGCTTCTTTCTCCCAGCATCCTGTTCTGTTTTCTCCGCCTCCCTAAGGGTTGACCTATCAAATGGGCCTAGGCAGTTTCTTTATTAGTAAGAAATCACTCCCACATCATCCAACCAAATGGTCCATCCATTATTTAACAATTGTATTTTATAAATGTATTATATTCACATTTGTAACATATAATAAGAAAATTTCATTATCTTCAAGACTGAAAGGACATGTCCATAAACTACTGCTACTTTACGTACCAGAACTAAAAGTTCAACTGTGCTCTGCTTCACGGCAAGACCCCAAAAACTAAGACCAAGAATGTGTTACACAGGGTCATTCTATTCAGTTTTCGGTGGTCATCTCTAAATGGGAAATATACATCAGCTCACTTTCTCCAAGGCTCATGGAACCTCATGGAAGAAGGGATATAAAGCTGGAGGATGGAGAGGAATGCCATGAATGCAGTCATGAGCTCGCTGAAACTAGAGTCACCTGCACAAGATCAAAGCAACAAGGGCACTCAACTTTCTAACTTGACTCTGAGTTATTAACAAGAAAGGAGATGAAATGAAGGGTGTGGTGTTGGGTGTTCCTAGAGGGAATGTGAAGGCAAAGTTGTAAGATCCAGGAAAGACTTGGAAGGATGAAGTGTGGGGTGCCTATGACCAAGGTGCATTGTTTACAACTGAGAAAGGATACTCTATTTATTAGAAAATATGGTTCTCTGGAGTAAGATTTCAGAGTGTACACTACTTTTTCAGTCAGAGCAGGTTTAAAGCATGATTTTGAAACCCTGAGTCTAGTTCCAACCAGGAGATCCTCCTCTTGAATTTGGCACATTCATGATGACACCAGCTAATGGAGAGAGGCTGAAATGGTCCCCTGTGTCTTGTGGTTTCTATATTTGTCACTGAAACTTTTTTTAAAGCCTGAAGTTATCAGGTATACAGTCCAGCTACCCAAGTGTGACCTTATTACAAGGAATCTCAAGTCTGGGAAAATCACAGTTTGGCACTAAATTTAATAACCCAGCTGAGCTCAGCTGGGGACACATCCAATCTTTTATGTGTGAATGACAAATATTCTACATGATTCCATCTCTAAGCCATTGAGTCTTCAGGGCTTCTAACACTGAAGAGCAGAGAGCACCCTTCCCTTCTGCATTCTCTTGGATTTGAGGACAGGCATACATAGTGAGCAAAATTAAATGGGTATTTTATACAGCTAGGTATTAGTAGGGTTTTTTTTTTTAATATAACACTAAACAACTGGAATATATTTTTCTCCATCAATTTAAAACTTCAGTTAAGACGGAAGAGGGGTTTCTTTATTTAAGCTATAGCATCCTTCCTTCTCTGTTCATACACCATGCTTAATTACAATCTCATAGGGAAAATGAGGCATTGAGTGAGTATGAAGGCATGAAAAGAAATCAAAGAAGAAGAGAGTTTGCACTAAGAAAGAGAATTAGTTATGGGTGTTCGAAGTAGCACTCAAAATGGAGGCATCTTAAGGCAGAGGTTAAAGTCATAGTATAAGATAATTTATAACTCTTATACAACCAGGAAAGAGTACCTATGGGAATATCTATGATACCATCAATTAAATCAAGAGATCATCATTCAGTGCTGTCCCTTTTCTCAGGGTTGGAATTCCTGAACTTTCTATTTTCAAGTGGTTGTAAAGATTTCTTATACCAGAGTTTGTGTATGTTTAATTTTGTTTAAAGTTGGAGGGGATAACTGGTGCACCTACTCCACATGCCTGGCAGTAGGAGTTTCTAGAAGTTCTTTAAATTTCCATTTCCTATTTGTTTATTGCTTCTGCTTGTCTTGACTTTAGAATGTATTTTGAGCATTGTCACAACTATATCTTTTCTTGAGCACATGTCCTAGTAAAAGCCATAAAGATAAACCAGGAATACTATCACTTATACCCAATACCCTAATGTCACCCCCTCAGATAACATTTGTAAATAAACCAATGATTTATCATTTAAGTATTTAAGGATTTCTGGGATGATCTTAGATCAGATAATTCCCACAAAGGGAACATTTGTGAATATGACAATGGACAGTCAACTTGCTTTGATTGAGAAGTGCTTAGTAAATTAATTGAGCACACCATGGCAGCTGAAGGCTGAAGATGACAGAGAAAACTGGCAGGTGTGACAGAACATGAAGCAAGAAAACCAGCCATGGGCATGGGCAGCACAGTCTAGGATGGGGACCTGGGGGACCTGGCTAGATCGGGAGCAGTAGAAGCAGTCTACCTGTCAGGCATGCTCATGTCAGCCCGTGGAGGTCATTATGTGAGCAGGCTGCTACATTTTTCCAGTAGCCATAATAGTCTGCATTTCCTTAGACCCAGAGACATGAATCCAGCAATTCTGAACTGAAATTTGTGAAACTATGACCTTAAATGAACCTTTCTTCCATTATATTGTTTCTCTGAAATATTCATCAAAGCCATGGTAAAGGTAACTAAAAAAAAAATCAAGGTGAGAACTCTACTGAGTATAAGTGCCTTGATGCTTTTAAAAGCAGAGTTGATTTTAAAGAGAGAAGGAAAAATGTAGAATAATAGAAAATATGCAGCATCCACAGCATTGTAATGAACCTCACATGCTTTGTGAAACCCACAGTTCACAAAAACAGGCTGAGAAATTTCCATCATTTAGAAAGCATGGATTTACAGATTTGAGAAACATAAGGTGTTCTAGGAGGAAATTAATGAAAAACTCATACACTGATAGAGTGAAAACATGAAATGTTAATAAAACAAGATCAAAAGCAACTAGAGAGAGAAATGGCCTACCTAAAGTAGTATGATCATTAGATGGTCAGTGGACTTCATTTTAGAAAACAAAATGAAGTTAGAATACAATAATATACATCCGGAAATCTAAAAAGAAATATTGTCAAATTGTCAGCTAGGCAAGAAATGTGTCTCCCGAGAAAACCACTTTCAAGAACAAAGATATCATATTACCTGATAGCTTCAGAAGAAACAAAACACAGAGTAAACACAAAAAAAAAAATCTTCTTTCTCAGAGAACAATGAAATAAGTGCTTTGCAAAGAAAATTGTGAGGCAGAAGTAATGAGTGATCACAAAAAGGTGGTTCTATATACATGAGCATCAGCTGGGCATTTATTAAAAACCAGGTTCAAAAAGAAAAGATCAATATCCTCAAATACTGAGAAATAGGGGTCATGACAGCTACTCTAAAGGTAAGAGGATTTTAACTCCATGTTGGGACTCCATGTTGCTCGGGAGGATAAATATTTGATTTCCCTTAGAGTATAAAATTTACAATACCTGAGAAATTCTACTTTAAAAAATAAATTACATAATTTTCAAACTAGTAGAGAACCATTTTTTTTAAAAATCACTATATTACAGAGATAGAAGGTGTTAAAAACAAACACCTCCATCTAAGAAAAGAATAATAGAAGTAACTAAAAAGATATTTTAAGATAAAAAACAAATATAAATAAAATATTAGTATAACTACAGAACTTATAATGAAATTTCTATTTTAAAAAGTGGATGATGACTTAGAAATTCTTCTCTGTACTGTAAGGAAAAACACATAAACAGCAACCAAAAAAACCTTGATATGGAAAACAATATGAAGGACTTTAATTTCAATAGGAAATAACAAACTAAAGGAATGTACAAAATTGAGATTTCAGTTAGGCAAGCCATGAAGTGGGTCAGAGAGCTATTAGGGACAAGTCAACACATGATGATAAAAATGTCCATTGCCAAAAATATTGAAACATCTAAATTTGACTTTAATTAGTGAGTTGACAATTTAACATTATTGCTTTAGTCCAGACTAGACCAATACATGATCCAGTGACTGTGTGCATCCAAAGACAACTAAAAACCCTACCCAACCCACTGATGGACAACAGCATTATGTTGCAATGTCAAAAAGTTGGACTCTCCTATTTAAGTCTTTGATAGTTCTCCTGGTCATTGAGAAGCAATGTCAATAAAAACCATTAGTTAAGAAGCAACAAATTTGAGCAAATCAAGTAAGTTTGTTTTTATAAAAGATTCCTTGTATTTTAAATTGTATATATCTATGTCTTTATGTGTGTATGTGTGCATATGATTCAGACAGTTGTGAGGTACCTAGACTGGGTGCTGGGAACCAAATGCAGGTCTCTTACAAGAACAATGTTCACTCTTAACTTCTAGGCCATCTCTCTAGACCTTGTATAAGCTTCTTAAATACTGCACAATTCACATTTTTCCAAAGTCCACCAATAAAACATTTGCTAGGGTTGAGGCAATCATGCATAGGGAATACCTTAGAAACCTGAAAATCTACTTGGTTGAGATTATGCACATCCCTCTCCACTATAACGAAACTGGAAGCCCAGTCCCTTACCTGCACGTATATACACCCATGTACTCTGCACACACTGCTCTCCAAACACTGTACTTAGCAACCATTTGGCAACCCCAAGACTCCACCTCCTTCAGTTGAAACCTATACCTACTTTAAACTATAGAAATAAGTAACTCCCCTCAGAAACCACTTACTAACTCTCCATTTCTGTTCAAACACATCCTGAAACACAATCCAAGAATTAAGTAAAGTTTTAGGGAGACTCTCCTACTTACTATATTATACAAAATTAGGCATACAAATGATGAAAAGGAAGAGCATCATAGGGGGACATGAACATTAGAGAAATTGCTTAACCTTTCAGTCAGAATAGAGAACAACAAAGATTCCTTCTTTCTTCTCTTCAGTTCCATAAAAGGGAACCCCAAACAAAGACGGGCCCTTCAGTATTTTCACTCATGTGGCCTGCTGCTCTCTTAAAGTCTGTTCTGACCCTCTCTATCACTTTGCTTTAAATAAAGTTTCCTTGCTAACTTTGCAAATTTCTGTGGCTTTTATTTCAATTCCTTGAATGAGAAGCCAGAAACATGAGAATACCTGACCTGGAGGTGACTCCACGTAGTAGTAATGACCAAGAAGGCAAGTCCATGCAAACACTGAAGGAAAATTATCCAGTAAACTTTATTCTGACATAATTCAGTTCATGATCAGTAAAAAGACAACTAAAATATTTGCATCTGGGAAAGCTGAGGAACACATAAGTAATGAAGAACTGTGCCATTTAATTTTTTTTTAATTTTTTCAGCTCTACGGATGATAAAATATTAGAATTTGCTCTGAACAGAAAGGAAGACGACATCAAACATTGGAAAGAAAACTGACCCCAAGAACCCCACAGTTGAGCTAGAACACAGAGAGGATGGGATATAGATGGAAAATAGGAGGTTTGATCTTCAGGAAGAAGTCAATCATTCCATGAAGTGAAGATGTGAACTGAACAATGAGCAGGCTGCTTGTAGCCAGGTGGACCTTGGCAGGAAGGTGCAAAGTGAGCTGGAAAAGAGAAGGCATTGTAGACTTAAGGACTTGTTAATTGCCTGGCCAGCAGATCCTTCTGTTAGGTAATGAGCTATGGACGATGACAAGCAAAGGATAGTCTTCAGCACAATTTGTGGGTTATTTGGGGCAGGGTCTTATGGTCTGTCAAGAAGGGAGTGAATTGACATAGCAAGAAATACAGATATATTTCTCACTTCTCTTTCCAGAATAGTGTCCAGCAGGATCTTTCTTTATTTGTGTCGTTTTTAAACTCCATTACCATTAGCTCAGTAGAGCCAGGCCTTAAGTATGAAAAACAAATTTTATTTAGAGTATTAATAAAGCAGAAGTGATTGTGCCCTCCTCACCAAGTCCCCAGGCATCTTAACACATCCACTCAGAATCCAGTACAGATTCACCCAGAGAACAATAAGGAAACAGCTTTGAAACAATTCTCATTAGAGATAATATACCAAAAACTTAGTGACTGGGGCTATTTTTTTAAAGTTGATTAAAGTTATTCATTTAAAGCCACTTTTAAAAGCATATAAGCAATGAAAATAGCTGCCACAATCAGACCTCTGTCCTTTAACTGTCCCCAAAAACTCTTTTTTTAAAAACCTGAATAATTCTCAACTGCCTCTGGAAACAAAGCTACCAAGACAGAAAAAAAAATTGCAAATAGTAGGAATTTAATTTCATTTTGTCTATCTGCAAACATTCAGAGTCAAGCAAGAATACTACACAGAGAGAAATCCATAATAACATGTCCTTAAGAATACATTGACTGAAAAGCTAAATATTTCAATAGTGAGAGAGACATTGGTATATTAAACCATTTGCTATTTTCACACAGTGCCCATCAAATGCTCCTGATGTTTGCTGAAAAAACTCCATCAGCAGAGACAAAGGTCAGAACATCACTGACGATTCCTTCCTGTACCCTATTCTCACAGTATAATGTAACTCTGCTGGCGAACAGAGATGTGCACCCTATAGGCAAGATCGGAAGGTCTGAGCAGAATCTCTGCAGAAAATCTCATATCCAATACTCATTATCCCCTCAACTCCGCAATTATGATTTCATATCTCCCGGAATCCAAATTGTCCACAGAGTAATAGTAATTTCTTAAGAATTCCTTATGTCAAGAGTCAGTAGGCTGTGTGGAATGTCTGTACATGACCCACCACTTGCTTTTGTAAGTAAAGTTTGACCGGAACACAGTCATACTCGTTGCTTTCATATTGCCTGTAGCTTCTTTCTCTAAGTACTTCCTACACAGATTACATACCTTCAAAGCCCAAAATATTTACTAACTAGCTCTTTATGGAAATGGCTTTTTGAAAATGCTTGTACTATTGAGCATACAGAAACATATGGAAGTTACCAACTAATGACAGAGGTTTTTCCTCAGCACGGTTTTGCATTTTCACGCTGTCAGCCATTCTCTCAATGCAAAGTAAATTCTTATACCATGGTTGTTATTTTTTGTCTTTATTCTTGCTTGTCTGATTTTGAGACAGGGCCTCACTCTATGGCCTAGGTTGACGTGGAACATACCGTGTAGTTCAAACTGACATCAAACTGGGGGCAAACCTGTTTCAGTTAATCAAGGCCTGGGATTCCATGTTTCAGCTACCACACTCAGAAGGCAATTTACTAATGTTCTACAAGCTGCTATGTTTGGAATGAGTCAGAAAGATTCTGACCTACCACGCACATCCTAGCACATCCTTCTGAAGCCAGGGATGAGTGTCATTAAACAGTAAAAGCACATTCTCCCTGTAAGTCCAGGTGTCAGCTCAGAATCCTCCCCCATCTGGTGCTCCAGGCAACCAAGAATGCATTCAGGCTCCCAGGTGAGCTATTTCTGTGCCTTTGGTCTAGTTAATCCCCCAGTTGGTATTTTAAACCATTCTTTTTTAAATGTCCCCAGAAATCTGTCTTCCACTGGATTTCATCCACTGGGTCTATTTAAGACTTTAAAGCTGCCCTTAATATACCCTTAATATACATGTCTAACTCTTTTCTGAAATAACTGTCTTAACAACATTAGAAATGTGTGGAAATGGAGGGAAAGGGGGATTTTAAGTCACTATAAAAACGGAAAGATAAGGGGAGCAGATTGTCATGAAAGCAGTGTTTTCAGAAGACAATTTCTATTATGTTCCCTGAACAAGCTGATTGATTTTTTTATTTTTTTTACAGAGGCACAAACAAGCTCATGGTTACTGAGGCAACACACTCCAGACTCCCTGAAGGTTAGGCATCCTCTAGTGACGTTCTCCAGCTAGTTAGGCATCTAAAGTACACCAGTCAGTTATGTCCCCGAATTACAGGCATGCAGCAGAAACATATCTACATACCCTCGCCAAGTTAGCAAGCCTCCAGCACCAACATAAGGGCACTTCAGTAAAAGTCCAGTTGCACATAAGTGTGTGTGTGTGTGTGTGTGTGTGTGTGTGTGTGTGTGTGTGTGTGTGTGATGGGGACATTCTACTTCATTGTCCCGTTCTCTATTCCATGTTTTCTCCCCTGATCTTAGTAGTCAAATTTTATCTTTGCATATACCTCAGGGACTCATGAATGCTTTTAATATTAGACAAATTTCTTAAACTTAATGAGCCTAATCAGGATGTTGCAAGGATCAAAATGTCCTAAGTGGCAATTTATAAATCTGTAACACTTTTTAAAAAAATGTACTAAGAAATCTTTTTATAAATCTGTAACTCTTAAGAGAAGGAGCCTCAGAGTCTGTCAGTTTCAATAAGAAAGGTGATTTGAAGGTGGAGGAAAATCTTGAAAACACTGTTTTGCTACTGTTACATCATTTGCTTATAATGACTATCCTGAATACCTAACCAGTTTTCAATTCATTCTGGGGACTCTGCAAGTCCAAAATGGCAGATTCCCTCTGTCTGCATACTCTCATGCAAGGCCAGAACACTTTGACAGCATCTATGAAATGACTGTAAAACCAGCAACTCAAAGAGTTTTGGTAGCACAGAAACTATGAGGCCATATTTCTTCTAAATATCCCCCCCCCTCTCTTTCTCTTTCTGAAAAACAAAACAGAAAAGCCACAGGGAAACTCACTGGTGTTTTTGTCTCATATCACTTTATTTAGACATTCTTTTGTCTTACTAGTTGTCTTCATGTATACTAGTTTCCAATTTTGTGTTTTTATATGTATGTATGTGTGTGTATGTTGTGTTTTCTCTTTGTTATTTTTCTTTGTTCCCATCTGGTTTGTTTGCCTTTGGTTTGTTTCTAAAGAGAAAGAGAGAGATAAAGAAGGAGAGAAGTTAGATGGATAGGGATCTGGGGAGGAACTAGAAGAGCTGTGTGAGAGGAAACCATGATTGGTATATAGTAATGAAAAATATTCAATGAAAAAAATCACAAAATTAAAAATCAAACCAAAGAATCAAAACATCAGTGAGAAAAAGAACAGTCCAAACAAAACAGAATAGAACAAAAAGTCCTTAAAACAAAAAACTTGAAATTCATTTTGTATCAGTCAACTCCTGAGTAAGGGTCCTGCCCTGGAGTATGTTTGATACAGCCAGGGATACTCCATTGGGTAAAACTAACTTTTTTTTTTTTTGCCAGTAGGTACCAACAGGGGTGGGACTCCATGTTCTCTACCTTCCTTCAGTACTGGGACCTCATCTTGCTTGAACCTGTTTTGAGTGCACAGGTCTTGTGTGTACTGCCAGAGTCTCCATGAGTTCATATGTGCATCTGTTCTGTTGTGTCTAGAAGACACTGTTTCCTTGGAGTCATCTAGTGCCTCTTAAAACATTTCTACCGCCTCGTCCTCATGACTCTCGGAGCCTTGCAGGGACGACTTTGATAACGACGTTTCCTTAAGGACTGGATGCTCTAAAGTCTCTCATTCTCTGCACATTATCCATTTATGTGTCTCTATTAATTCTCATATACTGAAAGAAAGAGGTTCTCTGCAGATGACTAAGTGAGGCACTGATGTATGGGTATAGCAGAATGTAATTAGCAGTAATTTTTATTGCTATTTCCTTTAGCTGAAAAACTGTGTGAGAAGGACTTCTTCCCTAGTCAAAGACCTATCTAGTAACAGGTTCTTGGTCACTTTAGTATCAGGAATGGGATTCATCTCATGGAGTGGACTTTAAATCTAATTAAAAAAATGTGATTAATTACTTCCATAATATTTGTGCCACTATTATACCAGTATAACTTGCAGGTAAGTCCCTGTTGAAGTTTACGGAGTTGTTAGCTTGGTGATATTTATGATAACCTTTCTCCTCTGTTAGTGTGCAGAGTATTGTCCAACACCAGGAAAGATAGTAAGGATATGTAGGCATCAGCTCAACTTCCCCATGTTTGACAACCTAAGTAAATGCTGTCTTCAGCAACATGGCCTTTCCATCAGGCTGTAGGGAACAGCCAATACCCTTGACAATAACATCTAACACTGAACCCAGAAAAGCCTGCGATATCCCTAATGAACCATTGCAAAAGCACTGACCTAAGACCGACAACAAATCACACAACCAGGCTGCTAAACTTATCCTTGTATGCAAATGTTTACTTAGCCCTCTTAATCCTTCTCTCCAGAGGAAATCTCTTGACACTCAGATTGTGGACTTTAAAGGATAATACTGATTTGGTCTCATGTCTGCATTTGACTTAACAGATCAAACCAGTCTAGAACTTAACCATAGTCACAGAACTATAGGAGGTGGTTATAGGAGACCCTGTAGTTACTTAACTAATTAGGCTGTATGTCACTGAAGAATTCCAATGTAATCAGTAAACTGATTCCTCTGCCTGGGTAGAAGAGCAACCAGAAAAAAAAGAAATGAAGAAGACTCTAACTATAAACATCAACATCCACGCATGTCCTGCATCTAGAACAGATCCCTAAAAGTTCCACAGCATCTCAAAATGTCACCATAAACTGGGGACAATGTGTTCAACCGTATGAGCCTGTGAAGGATATTTCACATTCAAACCACAAAGGAATATGTGCAGGATGTGTCAATATGATAAACACAAGGCCGAGGGCGCAGGTCAGGAGCAGAGTGCTTACCTGGTATAGGTAAGGCGTATGGCACCACCTCCTAGCTTTGTAAAAAAAAAAAAAAAAAACTAGGTCTAAGATAGAGGGAGTTTATCAGTAGGCAATACCAGTAAGGGGCAGGAGGCAGTGGCCCCGGAACCTATCCTCAATGGCATGATTCCTCTGCCTTGCTGAGGTCAAAGAAGAAAAGAAAAATAACATCCCATTTATGTCTCATTGGTATTACGTCTGGGATTGCACACGGAAAGATAAGGCTATATGAACGTGGAAAGCAATTTATTGGAGAAGGCAGTTTTGGGTTTGCAGGTCTTTTGGCCTCTGCACTCCAAACTCTGAGATGCCTTCATATCAGCTAACTACTTGGAATGATAAGACTCTGCTGCCAAACTTAATGGTGGGGGATTTGTGAATTAAAACCCCAACAGAGCAGGACTATTCTTCATCCTTCCCTGGGTTTCCTTGCTGAAAATAAAAGGTGAATTCTGAACTACAGGTGCAAGCAAGCATTTTCATTCCTATATGACTGCAAGTATCATCTGAGCACTTTCTATAGCACAGGCACTGTGTGTAGGTCTGCCAAAGTCTACCTGTGATATTTCTCTCAACCTTCATTATAATTCTATAGATGGACTACTTACTTTTATTGTTTTTCATGGAATTTAAACATAGATAGGTAAAATCTTCCCAAGTTCACTCAGCTATAAGTGACAATAATTGGCCTTTCAACCAATGTTGTCTAACTCCAGACCCAGTATTCTTAGGTATTGGGTGGACAGATAATCTATTCTCAGTACTAGTGATACAGGCAAGCATACACTTACTCCACTTGGTATGGGGTATGTAATTCCCTCTTCTAATCATATACTTGACATTCTGAGATTTTGCCTATACAAATTTTTCTGCACAAACATCTTGCAATAATTTAACTAGCCACCTGTTAGCAATCCTCATGGTGCAGAGCTGCAAGCACACCCTACTGTGAGCAACAAATAGCTATTCTCCTCTTCATGGCCATAAAACTTAGACAGATTCTATTGCATCATACACTGCTTATATAGTGTTGCACAAGTGTAAAGGCCTATCCAATCTCAAATGGCTTGTGATACATACACAATAAAGAAAAAAATATGTTCTAAAGTGAAATTTTAGGAAGAATCTCATATTTACTATTTTACACATTATTGGGTATGCATATGATTAAAATTAGATGCATTAGGGCATGGGACATGTTCAGTAAATAAGTGATTATGTAAACTAACCTCTCAATCATATAGAGAACTATGCCAGCAACACCCCTTAATTATCAGCCCTTCCTTCCCTTAGACCCCACAAATAGAAACCCCAAGCAATACACTGGAGCCCTTTGAGTATCTTGCTATATTTCTTACCTGTTTTTGTTGTAAGGTATTTTATTGCTATGAAGAGACACTATGACCACAGCAACTCTTATAAGGAAAGCATCTCATTTCAGCAACTCTCTTACAGTTTAAGAAGTTCAGTCTTTTATCATCATGATGGGGAGCATGACAGCAAGCAGGCAGTCATGGTACTGGAGAGAAAACTGAGAGTCCTACATCTTGCAGGAAACGGGAAGGTGACTAAGACACTGGGAAGTATCCTGAGCAAAGTCATCAACCATTCCAGCAAAACAACACCTCCTAATGGTACCACTCACTGTGAGAATATGGGAAAAATTATATTCACACCGTCACACTCTTCTCTCCCTTTGATTTGAATAATACATCCTTCATACTTTGTTCTGTATAAGCTTTTATTTCAATTTTGAACAAGAGACCAAGAACCTGGAAATACCGAGGCAAGATCCTGGCCACTGATAACACTAAAGCTACAGGAAATTGTGACATGTAGCTCTATCTTAAGACCAAAAGGAAGAATACAAATTCCTGTGCAGGGTAGGAAATCCTTATAAAATTCACCAGTGCTTCTTACTTACCCATAAACATAGCCCACCTGGATCTTCCTACTGAATTTTCACTGATTCACTTGCACAAATTGCTTTAAATTGGCAGGTACAATGGTATAATTGGCCATTTTTGCCCTTGTGGAAATAAATCTAAAGCTATTTATTCTTACTGCATCTAGTCTTTGTTGTGAGATATTTGTACACTGTGTAAAGATGTGTTGTTGTGATTGGTGTAATAAAAAGCTGAATGGCCAATAGGTAGACAGGAGAGAAGAGATGGTATTTCCAGAGAGAGAGGAAGTCAGAGGGATGAATCTCAGAGCACACGAGATGCCAGTGGGACTCAGGACAAGTCAGACATATAGGACAGATGACATGAGACAGAATGTAGATTAATAAAAACAGGTTAATTAAGTTCTAAGAGCTAGTTGTTGTTGTTGTTTTTTATTGATTTTTGTTGAGCTCTACATTTTTTTCTGTTCCCCTCCTTGCCTCTCCCCTTCAACCCTCGCCCAAGGTCCCCATGCTTTCAATTTACTCAGGAGATCTTGTCTTTTTCTACTACCTATGTAGATTATATCCATGTAGGTCTCTCTTAGGGTCCTCATTGTTGTCTAGCTTCCTTGGGATTGTGATTAGTGGGCTGTTTTTCTTTGCTTTATGTTTAAAAACCACTTATGAGTGAGGATATGTGATAATTTTCTGTGTCTGGGTTACCTCACTCAAAATGATGCTTTCTAGCTCCATCTATTTGCCTCTATGTCTATATGTCATTACCTGTGAAATGGAGGCCCAAAGAAAAATCAGATTACAAGTCTTGGCTTACAATTAAAGCAAAGATGGATACTGATATAACAACTAATATCAGGTATGTCATGATTAGAATTTCTAATCATGAAAAAGTATGACCAAAAAACAAGTTGGGGAAGAAAAGGTTCATTTGGCTTACACTTTCAAATCACTGTTCATCATTAGAGGAAGTCATCATAACAGAAACGAACTCAAGCAAGACAGAATCTGGGAGCAGGAGCTGATGCAGAAGCCATGGAGGGGGGCTATTTACTGGCTTGCTCTTCATGGGTTGCTCAGCCTGCTTTCTTATAGAACCCATAATGGGCTGAGGTTCCTTCCTCTCAGATGACTTTAGCTTTTGTCAAGTTCACATCAAACTATTAAGCACAGGGTAGCAAGGGTGGGGACCAGTGGGATGGCTCAGCAATTAAGAACATGTAACTGATCTTGTAGAATTCCCAGTGGTTGCTTGAGAAGACATGAACTACCTGTAACTCCAGCTCCAGGAAATCTGACATTCCTGGGTGCACCTGCATGCAGATACACAGACCTATATGCTAACCCATGCACAAATGCATAATTAAAAGTAAACTGAATATTCTATTTAAAAAAATAAGATGCTTGCTAGATAGTCACCAGCCCAATACATGAGCATATCACGATAGTCGTGCAAACCGGACCATTGTTCTAACTTGATGGACTGGTTAGGAAGGACAGATCTTTACCAGAATTACACCATAAGACCTCCATAATCCCTCTGGTCAACAAAAGTTATTTGTCTGGATTTTATTGTCTTGAGAATAAAACGGCAGCCAGGCAGTGGTGGTGCACACATTTAAACACAGCACTCAGGAAACAGTGGCAGGTGAATCTCCGTGAGTTCAAGGGCAGCCTGGTCTACAAAGAAAGTTCCAGGACAGCCAGGAATGTTACACAAAGAAGCCTGTCTCAAACAAACAAACAAAACAAAACAAACTAAAAAACAAAAAGAAAAGAAAGAAATATTAAACAAAGGAAAAAAAGAAAAAAAGCAAAGGTTAAAAGTCTGGGTTTAAAATTAGGGTAAGTTCCAATTGCCTTATGTGCCACAGAGGGCAGGCTGACAAGACAGAATTCTGCCTTGGTGAACTATCTAACTGAATATGAGTTAATTAATGCACAGGTGGGCCAGGCTAAAATTAGCATAACAGAAAAACACCTTTTTTATGTTTATAGCATTTGCATACCTTTGTAATCAGTGTAATGACATATCAGTTAAGAGGTCTTCCTGCTGAGCCGCAATCTTTAATCCTTGTTATATATTAATCATCTCTCAGTAATACAATAAAGCTGCTTCTGTAAGGATGGTGTTGAATGAAAATAATCTCAATTATTGGTAATTCTTAATGATTTTGCATGAAGGCTAGCATAGTCTGACCCATTAGCTCTATGAACACTTGAAGTCACTCAGTTTTCAATATCTTAAAAGATTTTCTTTCAAAATCATGTAAATATGCATGTGTCAGTGTGAGGTTTGTGCCCAAGAATACAGGTGTCTTCAGATGCCAGAAAAGAGCCCTGGACCACCTGGAGCTGTAGTTATAGTTGGGGATGCCCAATGAGGATGCTAGGAACCAATCTTGGGTATTCTTCAAGAGCAGTAAGTTCTTTACTTGCCTAGCCATCATCTCTCCAGCCCGTATTTTTATCTATTTGTTTCTTTGTTTATTTTAAGATGTTTTTTATCCCTTGAACATGTTGTGATGCTTTTTAGGCCCCGTGCTTACTTTTCTTGCATTATTCCTAAAAGCTGAAGCAACTCAGAAGCAGACTCTGAGGAACAGGACATCCCCCAGTTAGGGTATAAGTTTGAGGATGATGTTAATAGACTGAAAGTGAGTAAGAAAATGATGCTGCTAATTTCCCTGAGGCATTTTTCAAATTCTTACCCAGTGTGAAGCCTTTGAATAAAAAAGCTATTTTTTTGAAACAGAAAGTGTTGATCTGTGGCACATGAGAGAGAGAAATCAAAATATTTTCAGCAGTGAACGTGAGATAGGAGACAAAGAAGGAAAGTCACACACGCCTGGTGTCATCATGGACAAACCTCCAGATTCCATGAGCCATCAAACCTGGGTGTCTTAGAAATCCATAGTCAGGAATATTCACAGTGCAGCTGGGCGGATGGGTCAGGAGGCTCTGCAGGGCACCGTGTTATCTCATCCTTGTTCCCTGAAGGGTGAACCATGGTGGGGTCTGAGGTTTAGATTCATTTCAAGAGGGATTTATGTGCTAACTGGTGCATTAAGAACTCAGTGCTATAGAGAGTGTTCCAACTTGACTTTTATCAATGAAATACTCTGTGGCAGATGAGACAGGTAATGCCTGATTTTAGATTGATTTTCCCTCTTTTTCCTTTTGCCTGCCTCTGGTTCCTTGAGGAATGTTGGCAGGAAAGAGTCCAAGTTCCTCACCATAATATCATAACCTTCTTTGCCTCAGTATCACACTGAGATTAGATAAGATAAGGTTAAACTACTTTAATGAGAAAATGGAACTAAATATAAATGCTTCCAAGTAGGAACACTTTAATTCTATGTTTCTTGTAACTGCTGGAGTTTGTGTAACCAAAATAATACATAAGAGAAAAATCAACAACGTTTAATAAGCATTGTGACATTTTCAGCCTTTAATACTGGCAGCAAATGTAACAGTCCCTGCCTTAGAAATCTCTGACTGAGTAGATTGTGACTCCTAGAAGTTCCAGAGAGGCTACACCCGTGAATATCCTTAGCATGGTTACCTAAAGAAAGTTTGAACAAGGATGGCTTTTCTCATTCCATATTGTGCTAGTATGGAAGGAGAAAGCTGGCAGGGCCTCAGTTCTTGATTATGTCTTAATAATATGGTTGGCAGGCAAAACAGAGGATATTAGAAATTCAATTAGGCATTTCTTGTTCTTTTTGACCTTCTAAAGCTCTTCATGTTTTCCTATGTCTAAGAGGTAAATACACAATAATAGGGACACTATTAAGTCTAGGTAGCCATTTAAGTAGAAGTGATTGCAAAAGTGTGCTGTTTTATGTTTAAATTGGGTGGGGGATATTCAGCTGTTATTTGGTCTTTCTAGGGATCAATCTTAGAGCTTCACACATGAGAAACATGTATTCTACCACTGAGCTGTTTCTACCACCCTCATCCTATTGTGAATGACTGTCTCAGAAGAGGGAGATAAGAGAGGTAAATAGAGCTTGGTGAAGAACAGCATCAGGCTTGATTAATAATGTCTGCCATTGCTGAGAGCATATTTCACACTGTGAATATGACAATTCCACAAAATATTACTCCTTAAACTGAGTAGAAGACAGTGAGCTATAGGAGGGAATCTTTTTATATTACACAGTCGCGAGCCAAGAAGACACACTTTTGGGCACATCAGTGTTTCCAAAGAGAGTTGACTGAGAAAGTAAAAGCCACTGTCTCAGAGGCTGGGGTTCCTATCTCAGTATGAGCATTCCTCTCTCTTTGCTTCCTAATCCACAAAGACGTAGGAAAGACTCTGCCACCACACTGTGAATTGTTTTTGTTGCTATACCTTCTCCACCAGGATGGATTCAATGTCCCAAATCATGAGCAAAAGTAAAGCCTTAAGTTGCTTTTTGTCAGGCATTTATTCTCAGTAATGGGAAAAGTCATAGAAGCCAATGATTCTTGGTTTGGGGCTAAAATGTTAACACTGAGAAGCCACTGGAGGAAAGGAGGACAATAGTGGCCTTTGTGTTTGACTAATTTTGGTGACAATTTTGCTTGGAAATGGAGAGACTCACTGGGCACCAGGAAGTAACCTGAATGTATGCCAGGAGCCCAGGCCAAAGGAATCAGAAGCCAGTGGAAGCCAATGGATTGAACTCTGGAGGAAACCCACAACTCTAGAAAGAATACAGTATTCTTCAGAAGAACTGTGTTTTCCTACAGTGATCTCTACAACTCTTGGTAAAATGATGAAATTAAAAAAAAAACTACTGATGGCTATAATACAGAAGGAAAAAATGGATTTTTCTATGTGTATAATAATGATTCTCATTCTGGCCCGAAGGACCAAACTTCTTGCAATGTCAGATGGAGTAGAGAGTGTTTTGGTGTATCTTTCTCTTCCTAATAGGGCATTGATCCCATCCCATGGGGCTCTATGTTAATGACCAAATATAAACCTCATTATCTTCCAAAGGTTCTATCTTCCAATATTGTCATACTGAGGTTACTACTTCCACACATGAACTCAAGGTGAAGGGCACATAAAAACTCTACCCATAACAATAATATGAGTTTGAAGCAGGTGATGTAAAAGCAGAATTAATGGGGCTTTTCTAACTGACTAAAATAGGTAGTGAAATAAAACAGAAGTCTAATTTCACAGTTTAGATGTGTGGTTGATACTGCTATTTATAAGAAAGGAAGAAAACATCAAACAAAATGCAAAATAACACAACTTATTCATTTCAATGAAAATTGGTTAATTGGACCTTTTAAATAAAAGGCATATTTTTAAGTGCATGCATACGTGTGTAGTATATGCATGTGTATGCATAGTTTTATATAGATGCATGTACCCATCCATGAAAGTGTAGAGGCTAGAGACTGAGGTCAGTTGTCTTCCTCTATTGCTCTCCTCTTTATATTTTGAGACAAGGTCACTCACTGATCCTGGAGCTCACCAATGGGCTATATGACTTGCTAGTGAGTCTCTAGGACCCTTCTCTCTCTGTCCCCCAATGTTGGGATAACAGATATACACTGTCACATCTGGCTTTCACGTGGGTACTGGAAAATCTTAACTTGGGGAATCCTAACATGTACAACATGAGGATACTTGTACAGCAAATATATTGACTAAGCAATTTCCTCAGCCTCATTATGTATAGTTTTAAAAGTATATAATGGCTATATACTGTTCTATCCCAGTATGCTAAAGCTGCAACTGTTTCTCTTTCCATATATTCCCTGCTACAATGGATTTTATATATGTGAGATTATAATATGATCTTTAAGACTAAAGATATATATTTGGACCAATAATCTTAAGAGTTGATTTTATTGATTGGTTGCCAAATAAAGCACTCAGCCTTTCTCTACTCTGTATTTCATTTTAACTTCATAGGCAGCTCGATGACATGAATGTTATTAGCCTTATGTTACAGATGACTTCACAGAGGAACAGAACAATTATCTTGGGATGACAATACTAATGTTCTCCGATATCAAGCTCTCTTCTAAATAAATACAAGGAGAAGCATCGCCTGATCTCTTGAAGTATAACCTTGTCACTTAAGTGGGACAATAAAATGTAAATGTGACTTCTGAGTAGATTTTAAGAGCTTATGCTTGACTGTCACTATTTTCTCTTTCTCTAACATCATGACCAAGGAGGCCAGGTGCTTAAGCTGTATAGTTATACAATGATAAGATTTACAGGGACCTTCCATAACAGCAAGGATGACCTGATTCTCTCCCTATTGACTCACACTGGACATAGAACATTGGCCAGAAATAGCATTAAAAACTGGATAGATGGCCAATAGCCCAAAGGTTCTTACTGTAAAGCCTTGGGGACTTGAGGTAGAACCCCAGGATGCCCATGAATGCGGCAGAAAAGAGACAACTCCACAAAGTTTCCTTATGCTCTCCACACATGCACCATGGCAAATGTCGTGCTTACTCACGCATCATGCACACAGGCATGCATACACAATAGTATTTTTCTTAATGAAATAGCTTGTTGAAGGACATTGAGACACCGAGACTTGGGCTATGGCTTACTACATTAAAACACAGCTTACTGTAACTTATGTAAGTTAGTTCATGGCTGAATCAGTACTAAAAACCAGGCTCTTTAACCACTGTAGTGTTTCTAAAAGACAGTTATAGCAGAAATGTGGCAGCTTAGTATTGGTCCAGAGTCTTGGGCATGGGGATGTAATGGAGGCAACCTGTGAAGCAGTTTCATGCTATGTACTGTGACCTCTCCCATGGATAAAGTTCTATTTCCCCTGTATATTCTCCCATAAACACTGGATTCCTTGCCTTGTACAACAAAAGCTCAGCTAGTCCTGGAAATTCAAGTGATTTGAAAGAGATCGGGAAGAAGGGGTGGTTACTGACAACCAACAGGTCCAGGCCAACTAGAAAACCTAGACACCCAATAATTATTAAGCCCAACACAACAAATCTACTCATTACAAATGTGTAGTGAAAGACAAAAGTTTAAGGGTTAATAGCTTTAGCTATTGAACATGATAGTCAGAATATCACTTTATCATTTGGAACTAAATGTTCAGCATGGAGAAGGTAATTTCTTTTTAATTTTTATTTATTATAGGATGTGTTTTATATCATACACTTTGAATTTTAAATTAAAACTTAAACTTAAAATGGATGCTTTTGCCAAATTGACTTTCAGCAAATTAAAATTATCCACTTGCAAAATTTTCAGAGAGTTGTCTTTATTTTGCCCATTCCAAATGAAGTCCTATCCTTACAAACAAAAAAACTAGAGCAACTCATGATATGTGCCGAGGCAATTAAAAAGGCATTTCCTTTTTTTTTTTTTTTTTTTTGGTTTTTGTTTTTGATCATTGGCTTTCCTCTCCTTTTTCCCATAGTTGACTCTTCGGTGCTGTGGGAGAAACAAATCTATCCCCTGCTAGCCACAAAGAGAATGGACCTTCTTGTCAACCAATCAATACACTTCTGATTTAATTCCACATTCATGATTCATTATGAATAATAAAATATCAACTCAAAATAGATTAAGTAAGGGGATGTCTGCTCCCTCACAAGCCTGGGCATTATGAGGAGCTTCAAGTATAGATATGAGAACTCAGCTGATGCTTTTGTCTTCCTTATGAGACAATTACCATAACCCTGGAGTTATCAGTAGCCTAACTTACCATAAATAGGTGCTAACAAGCCTGGTAAAGCAGTTTAGAGAAAAGTCTGCTGAAGAAGTGTCCTAGAATACTCATTTATTTGTAAAGTGCAAGGAAAACAAAACAACAAATATTTACAATACAAACTATAATCAATAAGATATTACTTATTGAAGAGAGAAGGACTGCTCATAGAAGCAGTTTCTAGTCTCATCTTCCGCTTCGTCTTTCCATTGACCTAGATACTGAGGTCACAAGTGCCTACTCATTTATGGTACACTATTTTTTCATTCCTAAGATCTGGTGTTAGATTCTGCATGTGTGTGTATATGTTTTATGTGTGTGATCTATATATGTGTGAGAACAAGAATGTGTGTACTTGTGTGAGTAAAGGTCAGGGGACAAACGCAGGTATCACTGATCAAATATCATCCATCTTACCTACTAAAATAAGTCCTCCCACCAGCATGGAACTCCCCAAGTAGTCTACACTGGCTGAGCAGCAAGCTGTGGGCATCTGACATTCTCCACCTCTCCAGCCCTGCAATTACAAATGACCATCACCACATTGGCCATTTCCATGTGGGTTTATGAGGCTCAAACTTAGTTCCTCATGTTTTCAGGGCAAACACTTTGCCAACCAAGCTATCTCCTGAGTCCAGTGTCTGAGATTTGTGTTTTCACTCTAGCACTTTGAGAAAGGACAGAAATTCCTCTTGTAGCATTTTTGATAGAGAATTATAAATGCCAAGAGAGGGTGTCAAAAGACTGCAAAGCAAGAGAAACACCAGGGAGGGCTTCCCAGAGGAATGACAGTGTGGAGGGATGGCAGACAGTGATTTGTACCAGAAGCAGCAAGAGAATGATCGGGACACACAGGGTAGTATGCCCTGGCTTCAGCAGCAAGAAAGATTAGTTGTGCTGAAGACATGAGTAAATCTGGAACTAGCTTCAAATGTGAACAGGAAGATTAAGATCTGGGGCTGGAGATCAGCCAGGGTTGTGGGAATTTGAAAGTCACAAACAGAGCCTGAGACTTCATCCTGACACTCTTGAGAATACATGAGTTAATTGAGGGGAAAACAAATTTAGATGTTGCCTCAATCTGTCACTTTTCTCTGTCTTCTTTGACAAAATCCTTCCCTGTGATGATTAATACCTTCACCTTCATGAGATCTAGAAGCAACTAGGCAGAACACCTCCAAGCATGCCTGTGAGGGCTTTTCTTGTTGGGTTAACTAAAGTGAGAACTCTCATGTAATGATAGGAACTCTTCAATATAAAGGAGGTGAGCACCAACAGGCATCTCTCTCTCTGTTTCCCAGCTATGGATCCAGTGAGACCAGCTGCCCCGTGTTCCTGTCCCAATGCCCTCAAACTGTGAAGTGAAATAAACACTCTTCCCTTAACTTGTCTTTGTCTGGTATTTTGTCACAGAAATAAGAAAAGTCACACTTACCTTAGCAAAGGCACTGTTTATCTGGGCTCAGGGCCTGAGAGTGCAGTCCCTCATAATGGGAAAACCCTGGTGGCAAGAGGGAGTCAAGATTCGTAGTGAGAAAGCAGAGAGAATGGAATACTCTCCCCTTCTGTTGAGTCCTTCAGTCTGGAGCCCACAGTCCACAGGATAGTGTCACCTCTCCCATATTCAGGATGAGTTTCAAGCCTGGAGATACCCTAGAGGATTGTCTCCAGTCACCCAAGTTGAGAGTAAAGATTCGTGATTGTGAATTTCAGAGACCACCTCAGTCACAACGGGGCCAATGTTCCAGAGGAAGGCAAGGCTGAGAGGTGTCATTTACCTCTTGGGCAGGCTGGACTGACTGTGGAAGGCTAAAGCATGCAGCTTCATTAAATCCTGACTGAGACGGGCATCTGTCTTGATTCAAAGACTGTCTGAAAACCTAACTCTAAGTTTTCACTGTGGCATGTGATGCAGCCTAGCTTGCACTGTGGCATGTGATGCATCCTAGCTTACACTACGGAATGTGATACATCCTAGCTTGCACTGTCGCATATGATGCAGCCTAGCTTGCACTGTGGCATGTGATACATCCTAGCTTGCTTCAGCATCTATTTACAAGATGCATCTTCAGCTGTTTACCATGTTCTTCTCATCCACGTGTGTCCCTAACTTTATTCAAAATGCCAAACCACAGAAGCCAGAACCTTTAACTGACCAAAGCCAATAGAGGCCACTTGTTCAGTCTCTTGTGGCGAGAGTCCACACACCTAGGAAGGAAATTACGTTCTAGTTCTAACACGTGATGGAAAAGTAGAATCCTTAGTGAGAAGAGAGAATTGTTCTGTTTCCCTGTGTAAGAGGATGGAGACAGGAAGGAATAGGTAGCATTAGCTATCAACTTGACACACCCTAGAATCACCTGAGATGGGAGTCTTATTTGAAGCATTACCCAGATCAGACTGGCCAATGGGAATGACTGTAGGAGATTATCTTAACTGACAACTGATGTAAGAGTTCCCAGACTTTAGAGGGTGACACCATATCCTGCTCAGGTGGTCCTAGACTGTAGAAGAAAACCAAGAATGAGTCTAAACCAAGACCAGGAAGTGTTCATGGTTTCTGCTTTAAGTACCTGCCATAATATCCCTCAATGAAGTCACCTACTGATCTCTTTTGTACCCTAAGTTTGTTTGGGTGAGGATGCTTTAACAAAGCAACAGATAGGAAATTAGAACAACTACCCAAACACTTGTCCCAGTCTTCCCACCTTAAACACATCCCTGCTCTACAGAGGGACAGAAGCTGTCTTCTATCAGTAAGGGGAGCTAACATTTTATCAGAAAAAAAATCTGGTAAGCTAAGCAAAGTTTAATAATGGCTGCTAAGGGTGCAAAGCAAAAACTAAATCTGAACCTCTAAAAACACCATTACCTTATGTTGTCGTCCATATTACATAAGCAAATAGAAATCCTTGCTTGTTTAAGCCACTGTGTTCTTGCAGTCAGATGCCAGGTGCACTCTGAATCCCCACACTAATCCTCAATCAAGACAAATAATACCCACTCAAATAGACCTAACCACATCATTACATTATGTACATCTCCAGTCCTATCAGCTGGGCCCCCAAGGCTCAAACGCATCCGAGAAACACAGACCCAGCCATGGGCACCCACTATAGTTTTCAGACGGTTTCACTCTAGGATTTCAGTCTATTATATTCTTTCTTTGCTGACTTTCAACAAAATAGAAGTTTAAACTTAAAGGTCTGAGAAAGACAAAAGAGAGTCCTTTTGTCTTGGATGCCCTGGCTTGTCCTGGTCCTCTAAGCAGGGAATGGTTAGTGCCATTCTTTGACACACAGAGTCCTTTTGGATTACAGAAGAAAGGCATATCACACCAGGGATAGTTAACTTCGATGGAGAGGTTGTCCATTTTTTTTTCTTCAATGCTAACATATATTCTCATTTGAAAAGCCCCGAGTCACCTGATGCTTTTGCTTTCAGCTCTCAAGGAAACTTAAGTAAGAACAGGACAGGAGCAAGGCTTCCTTGCTGTGGGATTCTCTGCACATAGCAAACAATGAAATAGCACAGGATCTCCCAGTGGAGAGGAAGAATGACACAAGCGTGGGCTGCTGTCTTCATAATTTGAACATTCCACTTCTCCCTGACAGTCCCACACACAAGACCAAATGGACTACCTCCCTGTTTCTTTTCCTTTCTTCACTTTTTTATATATTTAGGCAATGAATTTCAGTCATGTTTATCCCCACTGCTGTCCTTCATCCCTCCTCCAACTTTCCTGTCTGCTGTTTGTGTGTGCGGACCACTGAAATTAATAAAAGGTACTTGGTTGAATGTTGGAGTACTGGTATTTAGTGGAACAAGGGTGACTTATCCACGTATATACCACTGAAGAAAATGATAATTCTAGTCTCCTCCTCTGTTCCTTCGGTAAAATGGTGACCAAAAAGAACCTGGGGGAGGAAAGGGATTATTTGTCTTAAGGTTTTGGTTAATGATGGAGGGAAGTATAGGGAGAACCTGGAACTGAAGCAGAAGCCAGAAAGGAAGGCTGCACACTGGCTTGTTTCCTCTGGCTTGCTCACCTACCTTACACACACACACACACAGCCTGGCCCAGCTGTTCAGGAATGGCACTGCTTACCATGATCTATGCCCTCCCACATCAATAGTGATAAGCAAATGCTCCACAGACATGCCCACAGGAAAATCTAATGGAGGCAATTCTTCAGGTGAGTTTCCCTCTCCCCTGTTATAAACAGTTTGTGCCAAACTGGCAAGAAATAACTATGATAATCTCCTTTACCAATTAGCATAAACTGTTAATAATTTCAGCTGGAGAGTCAGGGCCTCATGGACCCCTTCCTTGTCGGTGATGAAATGCTAACAAACCCAATCCTGTGCAGGTGACCACAGCTGAAGTGAGTTCATGAGTAACGCACCATGACCTAAAGATGTCTCTTTGCTTCCTGTCTCCCCTAGCTCAGTTCTTACAGCTTCCCATCCCTTCTTCTGAACCATTCCAAGCCGTGGATGGGGTGATAAAGACGTTTCATTTAGAACAAAGTACTGTGCCATCACTTATCCTTGGCATTCTGGCCACTTAGGGGCTTCGGTATTAAGTGCAACAATAGCTGTTTAGACGTGGAATCCATTTCCCTGGAATTTAAGAACAGATGTGTAGCCATTAGGAGGAAAAGGAATACGTGTATGATAAATGCATAAATTGCTATGGCTTTGTGTGATTTATTGTAGATGGGTGTGAGAGGGAATATAAAAACTATTCCATTAATTTCCTTTCCATTTTAGCGGTTATGTGGGCTTAGCTGCCTTGAAAATTATCTTTTCATTCTCTCAGGAGAGAGATGCGCAGAACTACCGAATGGCTGGATGGGATCTGGCGTACACAATGGACTCATCCTCGGGAAGCTCATCCTCGCCTCATTCCCCGAGCTCCAATCCCCTCTAATGATTTTACTTCAATGAAAGAAAGGTATTCCACACATCCCCAATCTAATAACAGTATCATTGTGCCTTCCCACTAATTATGCTTTGGTTATATCTCCATTCATTGCTAGTTAAGCACATCTGTTCCTTAAAGGGGCTCAGTCATGTCTGTGCTTAGAAGCTTTGGTATCCTGATTAGGTTTTCCTATCAGGGAAGCACTTTCCAATGCCTTAGCTGCCTTTTCCAGCTCTGATTTATAAACCAAACATCTATGAGGAATCATTTTAAATTCGTGGTGGCTCACCTATTCCCAAAGATGCCTTCCAGATGGGCACCTCGTATCACACATCACAGGTTCAGGCACTTGTTTTTCATAACTCAAAGGGTGTATTCTGTACTGAGCAAACAGGTAATGACACAGCTTAACTTTATTAGATTCTTGAGCCCAGCACAGTTCCATGATTTCAATGAATATGATCTGTAGGGATAAGCCCTCCCCTTGGGGGCGGGCTGCCCTCAGGCGTATGTTTACTGATATATTGTGCGGGCAGAGGCTGCGCGCTCCTTCCCCTTCCTCTCCTGTCTCCGCTGGCTACTCCGCTGGAACCTTGGTTTCGTGAGTCTGGTTTTGTTATTAAACTTGTTTAAATATCTATTACTGGTGATTTATTAATCCGACCGCTGCAATGATCTAATATGAGAAGGTGCACGATTCTCTGTGGATTTTAATATCTCTAGTATTCTGATAATAACAACAAGGAATTTAAGTTAATTGCTGGCATCAGACATGTGGTAAATACTGGAATCTGGATTTGGACCCAGGCTTGGAACTACAATACCAGGTCATCTCAAGTGACTATTTTTCGAAGAAGCCACGCTTTGAAACTTACCAATTATTCCAATTATTAAACCTGTGTTTTCTGTGGCTTTCTGAAGAAGACATGAAATCAGCCGAAGTGAATAGCTTTTAGAGGTAAACTCAACTGTTTATTCCTTCTTGTTTTTATCTTTTAAAACAATAACTAGCTGGGCAGTGGTGGTACACTCCTTTAATCTCAGCATTCAAGAGGCAGAGCGACAGGCTGGGAGCTTGAATACAGCCTGTCTACAAAGCAAGCTCCAGGACAGTCACAGCTGTTGCATAGAGAAACCTTGTCTAGAAAAACAAAATTGCAACAAGGACGCAAGAAAATCTGAAGGCAAATGGATGGAACAAGAAAAATACATCCTGAGTTAGGTGAGACATACATGGTATGTACTCATTCATAAGCAGATATTAGCTGTAAAAAAAAGTATAACTATGCTAGAATCCATAGATCCAGAAAGAGTAGGTACCAAAAAGGGGTCTCCCAGAGACTGAACAGACAATCAGGAAGCCTGCATAGGACTGACCTAGGCACTCTGCATATATGTTACAGTTGTGTGACTTAGTCCTTGTGGGATTCCTAACAGTGGGAACAGGGGCTGTCTCCAATCCTTTTACTGGTTTTTGGGAACCTACTCTGCATCCCAGCCTTAATACATGGGGAGGTTCTTAGTTTTCTTGCAACTCAATATGCCGTGTTTTGTTGATGCTCATGGGAGATCTGTCCTTTCCTAAACAGAAATGGAGGAGTGGCTTGGGATTGGAGGCTGGTAGCAGCAGAGGGACTGGGAGGAGAGCAGAAAGGGGAAACTGCAATCAGGATGTAAAATAATAAATTTAAAAACAATTACTTTGGAGTCTATCTATCCTGTTTTCATAATTAATATAAGTACCTTCAGAAGTGCCCTTGTTTTCTCTGAGCTCACAAGAGTCCTGATTTCATCTCTAATGGTTAGTGGTACTCAAAACCAAGTCATTCTTCTCTAGAAATTCTCTACTGTTGGTCCAGGGATAGGATCAATATTTCTATTATTAAGACATGATCTAAATATGTGCATCCCATGGTCAAGAAAATAGGCTACCCCTCTCCTTCTAGAACAAAACAAATCTCCACTGAAGTTACTACTGGATCCAGCCCTAGGATCAAGAATAGACAGGGGCTGACAAAGAGGAGGGGATAATCAAGGCAAGAGAAGAACACTATCCGAATCTCTGAGGATGGAAGCCTGATCACATATATCCTATAGGAGACAAATATCCTTCTTATTTGACTCCTGCAACTAATAGATTTTTTTAACATTCAAATGCATCCTAAATAACACATGTAGCCACTCACTTTGAATGACATCAGGGGATCATAGAGTTGGCTGCATTTGTGTACCTCACCCTGCACTTGACCCAACTTAATAGTTTCAGGAGTTACAGTAATTTCTCAGGGATCAGGATAATACTGGTAACTGAATCAACACGATACCCAATGTGAAGGGGAATATTTTATTGTAACTGGTTCTCAGTTTACAGAAATTTCTACCTGCCACCCCACCTTCTTCAATCTCCAGCCTCATCTGTCCCCGATCTCTGCCACACTGGCTTTCTTAGGTGCCATCCCAACTTAACATGCTCTTCTCTGCTTCACACCCTTTGCTGCTTCTGCATGCTAGCATTCTGAGTTCAGCTACTTTTCTCATTAATGCTACAAAATGCCTGAGAAAGCAGCTCATGAAACAAAAGGTTTATTTTGCTTCAAAGTTCAGAGATTCCGTCCATGGTAGAGAAGCCATTGCTGCTGTTTAATTCAGTGTTGTTCATATGAAGGGTGAATATGCTCTAGAAACTACCCCCACAGACTAGCCCAGAGCTGTGTCTCCCATGTAAATCTATAGCCTGCCAGACTAATCCCTATTAACTATCACAACTTAGTCCATATCTCTTCAGAGAAAGTTTCTCTGGTCTTCCTGTGAGCCACTCCCAGGGCATCAGTGCATCAGAAAGATGTTCTTACTTTCTTCAGGAGCAGTGTACTAGAACTGCAGTTGATGTGGGAGTCCCTTCTGTGTTCTGTGATTACCATTAATGAATAAAGAAACTGCCTTGGCCTGTTGATAGGGCAGAACTTAGGTAGGCGGGGAGGACTGGACTGAATGCTGGGAGAAAGAAGAGCAGAGTCAGAGAGATGCTATGGAGCCACTACCAGAGTCAAACATGCCAAATCTTTGCTGGTAAGTCACTGCCATGTGGTGATACACAGATTAATGGAGATGGGTTAAATTAATATGTAAGAGTTAGCCAATAAGAAGCTAGAGTTAATGGGCTAAGCAGTGATTTAAATAATGTAGTTTCTGTGTGGTTATTTCAGGGCTAAGCTAGCCAGGTGGCTGGGACAAACAAGCAGGCCCTCCTCACACAGGCAGTTGTTTATCTAAGTCAACAATAGCCAAGAGGAGGACTACTGCGCCCTTGGCAATGGGAGTGCCTCCAATTCAAATGCAAGAGTTGTCTGATGACTTCCATTTGAAAGCTTGGTTCCAAGCTAGTCATACTGCTTTGAAGGGTTGTGGAGTCTTTAGAAAATGATGCCTAGCTAGTTGAAGTATGTAGGTGCCAGCAGGATAAACCAAACCCCACATCTTGTCCCAGATTTCCAGTTTACTGGTTTGCTTAGGTATGAGGAACACATAGTACACTCCTTCCACTGCCCATGTTGCTACCATCACCAAGCCTTCTTTCTCCACAGGATGGACTGGGCCCCCTTCAACCATGATCCCAAGCAAACATTTCCTCTCTGAGTTTATTTCCTTCCAGATTTTTGGTCAAATCAATGGGAAAAGCAACTAAAGAACCAATGCTCTTGGTGCCTGGTCCATTCCCCTCAGGTACATTGTGTTAGTATATTCCAGACTTATCCTACTATAAATGCTGGATGTTTCCTGCTCACAGGCTGATCTCTGAGCTAGGGTTAGGTGGACATTCTCGCGAGATAATGAGGTAAGTGTTGATTGGTCAGTGACAGGATTATGTTGAAGAATAACTACACAGCTCCCTTGCTGTTCTGATGAAATTATCAACAGAAACCCAAACTAAGAGTAGTGCAATGGGTACCACCTGGAGTACTTGCTGAGACAGAGCCTCAGTTGTCCACAGTGATAATATATTCCAGAGATGATCATCAGTCTTCTCTCTGTCATTTCACTACTCCTTGCCACAATTGTTTTAGATCACCCCCGCCCATGACACTACATACGCTTCATTACTTATGCCAATGTTTAGAACTTGGTTTGGTCTCAGTTGCTGGGATAAAACACTGATGAAAAACAGCTTGGGGAGGAAAAGTTTATTTGGCTTACAAGTCTGGGTAATAGTTTATCATATGGGGAAGTCTAGGCAGGAGTGGAAGCATGAAATAAAGTGAAACAAAGACCATGGAGGCATGTCGCTTTCTGGCTTGCTCCTTGTGCTTTCTCAACTTGTGTTCTTCTACACCACAGGGCCAGACTCTCAGGTGTATCGCCACCCAAAGCGGGCTGTGCTTCCCCCATCACTCATTAATCAAGAAAGTATCCCACAAACAAGCCTGCAGCTCAATCTAAGAGAAGAATTTCCCAGAGGTTCCCCTCTTTTCAGTTTGTATCAAATTGACAAAAACTAATGAATAAAGTTGGAATAAATAAATAAATAAATCCCAGCCTAGAAAATGGTTCTCTTTCCCATTTTTCTGATCCTCCCATGCAAAATGCAACCGTTGTTCTCTTTCCTGAAGCCATTAATATAGTGAACCTGTATTTTCATTATTTCCCCGTCACACAACTTTTATCACCTGTAAGAATCATATCCCCTTTGTTATTAGCATACAAGTCTGTGAAGGATTTCACAGTTTTCTAGTAGCTTCTAAATGAGTCTCTGCAGTGTTTTGCCTGTCCCCATAATTCATCACTTTCCCCTTACATATCAAGTGGAAAGCTCTGGTTCTGTTGTTAGACAAATTTAAGATTCCAATTCTACCTCCAACTAGCTTTACAATTTTATACTGTATATCTCCGTATATGTTGCCTTATGAGTATAATAAAATGGTAATAAAATCTACCTTTTAGTGATATTTTTGTGAGGGTTAAATTAAGCAATGTTTGCAAAACACTTAGCAAAATGTCTGACATAGCTTGATAACTATTGCCTATGGCCACATTTATTACCAGTGGTCCCAGTGGCATTAAACCACGTTTGTTCCCCAGTGTTAGTGAACCATCCACCCAGAAAACTGTGTACAGTAAATTGATGTTTGTTTATTAACTGAGTAGTGAAATAGCAAAACATGTTTTTCATAATCAGCAGCAAGACTTGATTTGACCACCAAGCTTTCCCAGCACATCCAACAGCGATGCTGTGAAGCCACTCAGCTCTCATGATTTCTCACAGATGTAAATCCAAACCACAGTAAGCTAACATCTGCTCTGAAAGTGACACATAGTTTGTCATTTCCTGAGACATTCGAAGGCACAATGGGCCAGGCATCTTTCTTATCCTTTGATCGGTTCAGGACTTGTTTTAAGGATGTACTTAGCAATTGGATGTAAAGTCTGGGAGCAAAGCAGATGCTCTGTGTGTCCTTTTCCCAGCCATCTTCAGGATCATACCACGATGAGCCTTAGGGACAGGATCTGACAAGATTCTTCTTTTCCTAAAATTCCCTCAAAAGCTGCTTGCATCCTGCTTTAGGGTGTGATCCTTCCAAGGTCAATCAGAATCCCTATGCCAGTTCCTCCAGCCACACCATCCCAGTGGGGCAAACTCTTCTAAAGCTTAATTTTCTGTGACTCTTCTGCAGATTGTCACCTACTCAGCTGCTGCTACCTGGGCTGAATGCTCTGCCAGGAATGCCCTTCTCCAGGCGCCCTTCATATGTGTCTGATAAATATCCACCCATCTTCCAAGGTTCTGATTAATTGTTATTAAAATGGATTTCTATATTTGTTAAAGTGAGCTCTTCTTCAAAATGCTCTCCCTCTCCACCTATGGTGTTGCGTGGTAGTTGTGGTTCATGTCGTACAACTGCCCGGTGATGTATGCCAGAAAAGCTCACTCTCAGTCCCAGCCAAGCAAACACATTCCTGAAATCTAAGCAGTTGCTAGCATTTCCCAGTATTCCAGTGAGATTCTTTTGGAGACTTCATGGTGCTCACTTTGGATAGTCACCCTAAATACCTGTTCCCTTCCTAACAATTTCCCCCTGCACTCAGTATGTGGTGCCATTAAATGACCCCTCACTCTCTGTGGTTAAGAACAGCAGGACTTTAGGTGTTCAAGACTGGCAGTGGCTGAGTCACACATATGACAAGAAGTCTCCCTTTCATCCATAAAGCAAGTGATTAAGCATTTCTGTGTAAAGAAATAATAACTGCACAACCCTTGTATAGTAGAGAAAAGATGGAGCAACATGCAGAGAGGTTTTAGCACAGTGATTGATACAAACCTGTATAAAATGGTAGTTATCATTTGTTATATTATTATCGATCATGTTAGAAGTAGGAGAAATATTGATGACCTTGAAAATTATAATTTTAAAAGGTTATTATAAAGAAAGTACACCACCTCTACCAGGTATCTGAGGGAGAGTAGAAAGAACTGGAAGGCTGATACGATTGTGCTGGATCACACACTGATTTATCTTCTCATGTACCCAACATGCTGGTGGCTTTCTGAGAAACAGTCTGTCTTGACCTCAGTTGCATCTCTAGTTCTTGATTTTAAATATGAGTTTCAGGTTAGGTAACCCAGAAACGCTGGTCCTGTTTTAGAGGGATACTTAGAGAATAGAATGCCTCTCCCGAGCATTGATATCAAACTAGGAGAGAGAATCCACGACCAAATGGAAGCAGGAGAGCAGGGATTTGCTAAGTGAGGCTAAGTGAAGTGATTTTGCCCAGCTCACACCCTCAGGTGAAAGATAAGGGCAGGAACAAAACACCAGAGCAAACAGAATCTATTCCATACTATCAGACAGATGTTAGGGAAAATTTCTGACTCTGATTCTTTTCTATAATATATTAATTCATCTTTGTATATTTATCTTTTCCTTTTTCTAGAGAAGACAACTTAAATGTACACATAGGACTCCATGAGAGCAAACAAAGACATTAAAATTTATCTTCTCTACAGTTGGAAAAATAATGAAATAACACATAGGACTTCCTCTATAAAATACCTTTATGAGAAAATGCAAACAAACATTTATTATAGCACTAGGAGAAGCAGGAAGCTTTTAAATCAAATTGGCACATGTGAACACACACACACACACACACACATCTCTGATTCATCCTCTAGCAGAACTGCATGGTGTGTTATGGATAAGGACAGAGAACAGTGGGGAGATTCTCTGAAAACCTCTTGGGAGCTTTTGGAACCATGCCAGGACCCATAGGCAAATAATAAAAGAAACAGAATTAAAAACCTAGAAGAATCAGACAAAGACTTCACAAAACATTTCACTTCTTTTGATTAGTGGAGTTTAGCTTCATTCCCTGGAGAAACCTTAGATTCTTCACCAGGCTGTTTTCTCTTCCTTTTCATTCCTCCTTTTCCACTTCCTGATCTTCTTGTCATCTTGATTCAAGGTTAACTGGAGATTAGCAATCAACCAGATTTGTACTTGTCCCCATTATTTCTCTGGGTAAACAGCTGGTTGGTGGAGCAGCTATGACAGAATTTATTTAGGGCAAGATTCTTTGTGTGTATGTGTGTGTGTGTATGTATGTGTCTGTATGTGTGTGTGTGTGTGTGTGTGTTGGCCAGGTATCCTCCTCAATCGCTCCACCCTTCAATTTTAATCAGAGTTTCACAGTTAAGCTAGAACTTGTCAACCCTGCTAGACTAGATGGCCAATGAGCCCTAGGAGCCATATCATTTTCACCCAGCCACTACTGGGACAAAAGGCAAGCACTGCCACACCCTATCTATTATGGGTACTGATGATATAAACTCTAGTCCCCATCCTTGCCCAGAAAACACACAACCTTCATGTGTGTGACTTTACTTTTAATATTCTTTTGTCTTTGTAATGTTATGTTGCTATGCCATCTTGCAAAAAAAAATATTCGGGTTCCTAGTAGCAACCTTCCAGGTTTATTTTATTTAGGAGGATAGTCACACACCTGAGAAGGGGTGAGTGCATGCGGAAAGGGGAAGGAGGAAAGAAAAGCACTATCTGCGTCACTAAAATTTTATATTAGACACTGGTATGATTCTGAAAATGGCAAAAAAAAATCTTTAAAACAGTTTAAGAACCATGTCGTTAATGTGCTTCGTTTTCCCAAAGAAGACATCAAGTTTTATAACATACATGTCAGGAATGCAGGTGTGGTGGTTTGAATGAGAATGTCCCCCACAGGTCTGAGGAGTTGAATGCTTGGTTTCCATTTGGTGGGATAGCCTTACTGGATAAAGTATGTCACTAGGGACCAGTTTTTATAATTCACAGCCTAGACCCACTTCTGGTTCCTTCTCTCTGCATTGCTTTTTTTTTTTTTTTTTCCTAACGGCATGCCTACTGCATGCTGTCATGCCTCACCATCAGGATGGACTCTCTCTGACTCTGGAATTATAAGCCCAAATTAACTTTCCTCCTTTCACAGGTGACATTGGCTATGGAGGTTTATTTTAGCAACAGAAAATAGCTAATATACGAGGGTACCCAATGCAATAGGAAAAAATGGCAGAATTTGCTCTGCATTAATAACAGCTCTGAATCTAAATCCCAAATTCTTCCAACCACTTATAAATAAACATACTAATACAACAATTTTTGTAAGTGTCCATGCCTTAATTCTTTCAAACATATGACTTTTTAAAATCTTCCCAGTTCTCTGAGATAAATCCCAGTGTCTTTGCCTTCATGTATTGCTGTGAGATGGTTTTTCTGTACACTGTGAATTGTGTTGCTCTCATTGGTCAATAAATGAAGCTCCTTTGGCCTACAGAAAGGGAGGATAGAGCCAAGAGACAAATACAAGCGAATATAGAGGTGAAAAAGCACAGGATCAGGGAGATGCCTGCCAGCTGCAAAAGAAGCAAGATGCCAGAAAACTGGTAATGTCATGGCCACATGGCAATGCATAGATTAATAGAAATTAATTTAAATACAAGACCTAGTTGTAATAAGCTTGAGTGATGTGGGAGTGATTTCTTTTTATCTGTTGCTTTGATTGGTTAATTAATAAAGAAACTGCCTTGGCCCATTTAATAGGCCAACCCTTAGGTGATTGGAGTAAACAGAACAGAATGCTGAGAGAAAGAAGCCGAGTCAGTCAGTTGTCATGATTCTCCCACTCCAGACAGACGCAGGTTAAGATTTTTCCTGGTAAGCCAGCTCATGGTGCTACACAGAATATTAGAAATGGGTTAGATCAATATGTAAGAGTTAGCCAATAAGAGGCTTGAACTAATAGACCAGGCAGTGTTCAAAAGAATACAGTTTCC
Organism: Alexandromys fortis; assembly: GCF_014885135.2. NCBI lineage: Eukaryota > Metazoa > Chordata > Mammalia > Rodentia > Cricetidae > Alexandromys > Alexandromys fortis. The sequence continues at coordinate 1,420,751 of NW_026067943.1, forward strand.
GTGTAATTATTTCAGGTATAAAGCTAGCCGGGTGACGGAACACAGCCCGCTCCACACAACAGAGTGGCACCGCGGGCCACCCGGTGCCAGGAACATAGCCCACCACTCCTATTTCAACACTTGAGCCATCAGCCAAACATTTATAAGTAATATTAAGCCTCTGAGTGGTTGTTCAGGAACTGGCAGGCAGGAGAGAACCCTTCAATTACAATGTATGGAGGCAGAAACTCATTGTTAGCTCAAGATGATGGTGTTTGTTAGTATTCTCTGTATTGTCAAAGACCATCTTGTTAAAACTAAGAATAGCAGAGCAGTCATCAACAGGTAAAATGTGGGATACATAAGGGCATACCACGACACCAATTCTTGCTCATTTGTTTCCTTCTGCCTTTCAGGGTGTTTTGACTCCATCCTGGGGTTACTCGTATGGTCTTCTGTGCTGTTCCAGGCCTTCTTTAGCTTAAGCATGGAGAAGTTCTGTTTCCCAGGAACCTTGAGGGTGCTTCCTTGCACCTGCTTGTCTCTGGTTTCTTGTAGAGTACTTCTCTGAAGCAGCCATGTAGCCAGGCAGTGAGGTGGGGAGGATTATGCCAATTGACTCAGGGGAAATAAGAATCATCCCAATAGAAAGAGGATTGAGAGGCATCCTTTCTACACCAAATGTATAAGGACAAAATAGAAGTGAAGGAACCAGACAAGAATCGGTGATCAGTCACCAAGAGGAAGAAATAGAATCTACGAAGGCAGACATATAAAATGACCCTTATATACATGTCTCATCCACGTAAAATTTCTTTTCAGTTCACAGTGATTGCTCTACATGAACAAAAGCAACCATGACACAAAGTCATGTTCTGAGCCAATATGTGTAACTTACGTGAGAGGTCTGGGATTAGAGAAAGGGGTTACTTTCAACCAGAGACTTGGAGCTCCTAAAGGGTTCCACAACACTTCCGAGTCCCAGAGAAGAAGGAAGGAATCTGGGGCTGGAGAGATGGCTCAGAGGTTAAGAGCATTGCCTGCTCTTCCAAAGGTCCTGAGTTCAATTCCCAGCAACCACATGGTGCCTCACAACCATCTGTAATAAGGTCTGGTGCCCTCTTCTGGCCTGCAGGCATACACACAAACAGAATATTGTATACATAATAAATAAAATAAATAAATAAAAAAGAAGGAAGGAATCTTAGGTGGAAACTCGGGTGATGAACGGGGAAAAGTTTCTGAGATAGAACTACATACACACTCATCAAGAGACAGTACACTGAAGAATGTTCTTACTCAAAGACCCTGCTGTCAAAGCAGCAGCATAGAAACTGTTGCGATGACAAACTCAGGGAACTCTTCAGAAGTAATAATAGTTCCCAGAGATAATTAATTCACACATACCCCAAATACTAAACTTTGAAAGAAACATGAGGTTATGATAAAAATCTTAATTTTCTCAGGGGTGGCTCTGACAATTTTAAAACAAAATATAAAGCATAATTTTCTTTCTGATTTTAGAACAGATTTTATTATTTTTAATTATGTGTATGCATGTGTCTACATGTGGATAAGTGCATACAAATTCAGACATCCATGGAGGCTAGAGGCATTGGAGAATCTGGAGCTGGAATTTCCCCTTAAAGTTTCTCTCTCACCACGTGTTTTGCTACAGGATCTCACTGGACACTGCCGGATGCCCCAAAACTCACAATCAAGACAAAGGTGGCCTGAAACTCACAAAGTGATGGGAAAGTTCAGCCAATCACATTCTGTGTGCTCTCGGCCTCGTTCTCTTTGTTCCCTGCGCTCCTGGTGCTCATTGGAACCCTGGTTGTATGAGTTCCCTTTTTTCTGTTTATTAAAGCTAAATCTTTTATATTAAGCTTGTCTGGTTAATTCTAACTTATTGATCAACCACACCCATCAACAAAGGTCCTCCTGCCTCTGCCTCCTGAGTAATGAACTAAAGATGTGTGCCACCACACCCAGATTTCTCTTTTAATGAGAATTTCATCTATATGCATATATATGTTTTAATAAAACCCATTCCCCCTTCCCTTCCCTATAATTGTTGCCCTGTCCCCCCCTCAACCACTTTTTCCTCCACACTTCATGTAGCTTTGTTTGATAAATCCAGAGTTCGCTTAGTTCTGTCTGTGTGTACATTTGGTATGGCAGCACATGCTGGAACATGGATAGCTTCTCAGGGGCAACATCCATGGATGGAGTGTGGAGATCATGAGGTTTGAGTGAGGATTTTCTGCTAAATTTTTGATCTGAGAGCTTCCTCTTGAGAGTGGTGGTATTAAGGTAGAAACACCTTTAAGAGGTAATTACATCCTGAGAGGTACTGCTCTCTGAAGATAACATCGCTGGCCTTACAGAATGGATGAGATCTCACAGCGGTGGGTTACTATAAAACAAGTCCACCTCTTACACTTAACCCTTCTGTAATAGCACTATCTCTTGTTCTGCTTCCCTCCCATATAGTGATGTAACCACAGGGACTTTCTGCAAACGATGAACAGATCGGGCTAGTTTATCTTAGACTTACTGATTTCAAAACTCCAACCTAAATAAACATTCTTGCTCTGTGTTCTTTATGAAGTTCCTAGCATAAGGCATTGTGTTATCATGACAGAAAACCAGACCAATATTTACACCAACAGCTAAATGTAGAAGGATTCTGGGATGCCAGTGTGGGAAAGAAGACTTGAGTGTGAATATACTAGTGAGCCACTGAAAGTTTGTTAGGAAATGCTGGACAAGGACACAGACCTGTATGAAAGCTTCATTGGTAGAATCAAGAAAGAAAAAGCAGCAGGACTTGGTGGCTGATTGCTTTGGCTTAGAGAAGAAGTTCTGGATCCATGTGTTGGTATGAACACTGGCAGTGGCAGAAGTATAGATTTTATTTATAAAACTCATATCTCAGGGTTTTCTGAAGGTCAGCTTTGTTATTTAAGAAGTTATTGGCGCAGCATGAAGTCAGCCTGAAGAGCTAGAGAATTAAGCACACTTTTTTCAGAGGGAAAGTGGAAAGCCGGGAAATAAGAAGTTTAACTTAGAGGTGAAGAAAACTTTCTATATAAAAATGACAATGGAGAATGTTACTCACTCTTCAGTAAGGTTTTAAGTAACAATTTAGTAACCATAAATACTCATTTAAAAGAGTTAGGAGCTGACTGAGGAGATGACTCAGTGGGTAAAGGTACTTGTTGCCAAGCCTGATAACCTTAGTTTGATCCCTGGGACCCACCTGGTGGAAAGAGGGAACCAAGTCCAGCAGGCTGTCCTCTAACCTCCAAACATGTACTGAGGCGCCCAGGAGTCCACCCATACAAGCACACCTGTACACACATATATGAATGGGTGAATAAACGAATGAATAAATAAATGGAATAAAACTTAGGTTAGTTCTGTATTAACTACTTTTTGTTGCTGTGCTAAAACATCATGGTCATAGGCAACTTAAGAAAGAAAGGGTTTGGTTTGGTTTACAGCTTCAGAGAGTTAGAGTCAATTGTGGCAGGGAAGGCATGGCATCAGGAATCGGAACTGGCTGATCACATTTTTATCCTCACACAGGAAGCAGATAGAAAAAACAATAAATAAAGCATGACTATAAATGCCAAGACAACCCACCTCAGTGATGTACTTAATCCAGCAGGGTTCCACCTCCTAAAGATTTCATAGCTTCCCAAACAGCACCACCAATTGTGGAAGAAGTGTTGAAATATTTAGCCTATAGGGAACATTTTTTTTTTTCGAACCACAATACTTTGATACCAAGAAGTTTGATGCAAGCTTGCCAAACACAAATGTTTTTGCTTCTGTGACTATTATATTAGGGAGTACGTTGAATTCCTATAAATTAAAATTTGCTCATAACCCCTCAAAAAGACTTGAATTCCCAAGAATACTACCTTTAAATTGGGAAAACGTTAAAAGCCTATTTGTCCTATCCTGTATTGTTCCAGCCAATGAAGCAGGAAACGTCTTTTGGGATTTCTTCCCAGCCACAGCAGTATCTGCGTTCTCAAATTTGCTACCTTCTCTGCCTCTGCTTTGTAAATACGTCTGCCCATAGCTACATCATATACTACCACCTTTGGACAGAAGCTAATTGGATCAGAGTCAGTAAATTGAATCAAATAGAGACAGTCAAATGTTTTCTCATGCCCTAGTTTGCCTTCTAGAGCTGTGATAAACTGTGACCAAGAGCAACTCAGGGAGGAAAGGGTTTATTTTATATGGGTTTATTTAAAGGGTTTATTTTATATGTATATACTGTTCACAATCCATCTTGAAGGGATGTCAGAACTCAAGACAGGAACTTGGAGGTAAGAGACATAAGCCATGGAGGAGTGCTGCTTACTTACTGGCTTATTCTCTGTGACTTGCACAGTCTTCTTTCTTACACAACCCAGGACCACCTTCTCAAGAGTGGCAATGTCCACAGAGTACTGGGCTCTTCCATCTTAATCATTAACAACAACAACAACAACAACAAAAAACCCCACAGATTTGCTTACAGGCCAATTTGACAGAGGCCGTCCTTTAATGAAGGTGTCCCTTCACAGATGACTTCAGATTATTTTAAACTCGACAAAAGTAATCCTCACACTCTTGACTTTTAAACACTTGAAAACAACACTGACATGGACTGTGGAGAGATATTTATAAGAAAATGTGGGTAAAACATCCAAGGACACCATTTCAGGGTTGGTTAGGATGGCTGATATGCAGAAAAAGCAAAGAAGCCATTTTCCTTTGAAAAGTAAATATGGAAACCAGAGAAACAGAGATCTTATAGCTCCAGTATGAGGTAGAAAATAAAAGTGCTTTGTCTCCTAGCAACATCTCTGTATTTTAGAAGATCAAAGGGCTACTGTACACATCCTGCTCAGATTCTGTGAGCCATCACAGAATCACAGGCAAAATCTAAATGGTGGACATGGGGGATGGGCATGCCATTTGAGAAACTGTGTGATGTTTCTCAACAGGGAATATTGGAGATGTGTTTGAGAGAATTCACATATTCATAACCACTCTTTGCCTCTCCTGGGCTTTCTGATAGCTTCTTCCTTTGAACTCCTAGTCTTCACGTTCTGTTTTGTGTTTGTGTATGCTTTATAGAGTTTAGGACTTTTGGTGATTAGGGTATGCTGTAAATTGATTAGCTTGGATCTTGCTAGTCATTCGAATGCTTTAATGAGCAAGGTGTGGCCTAGAGTGATGCTACGTCAGGGTAGCCAATGAACATTCTGATGTAAGTTCATAATTTACCCAATCCAAGCAAATTAACAATGCAAAGCTATAATTCATGTTAATGCCTTAGATTAATTCACATTTTTGGCCAGCATATCACCCTATAGACATCATTAAAGAGCAGTCGTGTCTGTTTTAATCTATTTAGGAATAAACTGTACTATATTACAATATATTCATAGGACATTGTTGAATCCATAAAACATGATCCTGGAAGACTCTGGCACAATGATATGTAGCCACACATCATCAAAAGAAAAGGAATTATTTTGATAAATGCCTTATCAGGTGACAAATCACAGAGAGTACTTATAAAAAAACAAGATGGCTATACCATTACCAAGTGGTACAGTCTCACAAGGTCACGACTGTGTACAGAATTATGATGGATCAAAGTGTAGTTATGTTGTCCCTTACTGTACTTCCATGTTTTAAAACCAATTTGATAAAGCCAATAACTATAAAGTTGTGAATACCTGTTTGCATCTGCAGGTTGCTTTCATTTCCACTTAGAATACTTCCTCAACCTCCATCCCCTCCCCCCCATAAAATTATTCTCCTTGACATTAAGACAGAGGGGGAAGTCCTTGAAAGACCTGTTCCCATTATTTCTGGTCCCCTGGTTTTGATAGCCTGGTGGTTATACAATCATTCTAATATGATGAGATGAATAATACATCAAGCACTCTGGCTGCCAGAGGAGCATCACAGACAGATGGGATGGGTAATGAGTCAGGCAGTTGAGACAGATCCTGCTCAGTTTTGGCTGGTGTGGATAGTGAACTTCATTAGCATTATGTGAGCCAAGCAAAGAGTACTGTGATCCAGAACTGGAGACCAGACACAGCATCCTTTAGCCTAGTGGAGTCATTCTTCTGAAGCACTAGGGCCCACTGAGAAACCTCTCCAGAGTAGTAATAGAAGGAAAGTCAGAGCCTTGCAGAATCACCTACCTTCCTTTTTCAATTGTTTTGAATCATCACATGAATTATTATAAGTAAGCATTTTGATTATTTAGTAATTTACCAAATTCAATAGTGCAAATGTTGTTTCAGTGCTAGACACAAGAGTCAGATTAAAGACAAAGAGCCAGTCTGAATATGGCAGGTGTTCTGGCCACCTGGGAACAGGAACTGTGGCTTCACGAACCAAATAAGGAGACAAGAAAGGAAAGAAAGGGGGAATATGGAGAATGACAAATAAGAGGAGTAAAGGACTGAAGCAGGAAAGGAGGTGAGGAGGGAATTAAAGGAAGGGAGAGTGAAGATAAGGAGAGAGGAAAGGTGAAAAACTAAACGTAAAATAGAAGAAAAACAGAAACAGTGTGGGTAAAAAAAATAGGAAATAGGAGAAAATAAATAAAGTATGCAGAGAAATAGCAAAGACAACATACTTCCTATTGGTGTGTTTTATGCACAGAGAAGTGAGGGATCATAATCACATTAATTCTTTTTTTTAATTTTTCTTTTTTTTCTTTTTTGTTTATTAAAAATTTTTTACCTCCTCCCGTCCTCCCAGTTCCCTCCCCCTCCCCACACTTCCTCCCCTTCCCTCTACAGTCCAAAGAGCAGTCAGGGTTCCCTGCCCTGTGGGAAGTTCAAGGTCCACCCCCCTCCATCCAGGTCTAGTAAGTTGAACATCCAAACAGACTAGGTTCCCACAAAGCCAGTCCATGAAGTAGAATCAAAATCCAGTGCCATTTCCTTGGCTTCTCAGTCAGCCGTCATTGTCAGCCACGTTCAGAGTCTGATTTGATCACATGCTCCATCAGTCCCAATCCAGCTGGCCTTGGTGAACTCCCATTAGACCAGCCCCACCATCTCAGTGGGTGGACGCAACCCTCGCAGTCCTGACTTCCTTGTTCATGTTCTCCCTCCTTCTGCTCCTCATTTGGACTTTGGGAGCTCAGTCCAGTGTTCCAATGTAGGTCTCTTTCTCTATCTCCATCCATCGCCAGATGAAGGTTCTATGGTGATATGCAAGATATTCATCACTGTGGCTATAGAATAGGGCCAGTTCAGGCACCCTCTCCTCAGCTGCTCAAAGATTCTTAAACTTACCTAGAAAGGAAAAACTTGACAAACAGTAGGAATCCAAATGATTTTATATCAAAGACTTTTAATAAACACAAGGCCATGATTCTGTGTTCTCTGCAGTCTTTCATTCATAAATCATCTTGTGATTGTATTTCCTAAGTGAGTCCATTGTACTATTGGTTCCTTTTGTTGGGCTGGGGTAGCCAACTCTACCGCCTATTCCATACTGGATCTGAGCTTTCTGAATCTTCACAAAGAGGGGACAACCTCTCTTGGGAAGCACACTGCTTTCTAGTTCCTGAGGTCATATGATTCACTAATATGAGGTACAAAGATCCTAGCCTGAAGAGGAGCCCATTCTGTAGAAAGATTCCTACCCTTCATCTGTGACTTGGGTTGTATGTAGGCATCCTGAAATCTATCTTTTTCCAGTAGCCTTTTCACATTTTCTTTCAATTTTGCATTTCCTTTCTTTGTACCAGTATCCTCTAACAACCCACTTTGTACCAGTATCCTCTAACAACCCACTTGCACAGATTTCTTCCAACAAGATTGCCTATCAAGGGCCTGCTACTGGCTCAGCCAGCAGAAGTGCTTGCTGCTAAAATGCACGGTCTAGGTTTGATCTCCAGGACCCACAGGGTGGAAGGAGAGAACTGATTCCCACAAGTCAACCTCTGACCTCCACAAACATGTAATGACAGACAATAAAATCAATCAATCAGCCAATAAATATAGTTAAAATGACTGGTTTCTTAGGGGTAATATATTCTTAAGCTATTCAAATAATCATGCTAATAATATCTATCTGTCAAACCATTTGTGAGTCTTTAAAATGGTATATTGTGAGTTATTTTGATGCTTTGATAAGATTTGAATGGACACACTTGGTTTTGGGGTTCTCTGTAAGATCCACATTGAAAATTATCAAACACATGAGAAAACCAAACAACATTTTTGTTCTTTATATTATTCAGATACCAGACTATTTGTCTCTTTAAGAATTTAAAGATAGCCGGGCGGTGGTGGCGCATGCCTTTAATCCCAGCACGCGGGAGGCAGAAGCAGGCGGATCTCTGTGAGTTCGAAACCAGCCTGGTCTACAAGAGCTAGTTCCAGGACAGGCTCCAAAACCACAGAGAAACCCTGTCTCGATAAAACAAAAACAAGAAAAAAAAAAAGAATTTAAAGATAAGCTATTTGCAAGTCATTATGAATGGTTTTATAGGAGATGATCAGTGTGTGTAAAGCAAAGCACTCTGGGAGAATATGTTCACAAAGTATTTTTTTTATTCTAGCCATCATTTACTCAGTTTATAAAATACTACACACATATACATGTTGCAGTGAAATTAATTAGTAACCCCTGGGTTGAGCAGATGAATAAAGAATCCCAGAACACTTAATATGATCTTGTGGCTATTGCTAAACACTCTTTTTAGCATTGTGCATTTACTGGCTGGATTTTCTTTCTGCTTCAATAAGAAGCTGTCAAGTACTCTGCGAATTTCACAAATTCACTTTACTGACTGTACTTTGCCATAAATTAATTACTGTGAGTGCATAATATTTATTCCTGCCCAAGGCAGTCGGCACTGGTGCGTCTTATTAGCATTCATTGATGAATATAAACATACAGAGTGTAGTTAGCATGGAAAAACTTGTTTATGGCTTTCCCATCTCCGGTGGCAAAACTTGAAAATAATTCCCTACTTTATTTCATTTTTTGTGTGCTGTCTGTATGCACATGTTTATTACAGCAGTTCCCATCTTTAAATTGGTTGTGCAAGAGAAATGGGACTCATGAAGGATTCACACTGTGACACCCACTGAACACCCACAAGGCAAAATTCTACAGATATCAGAGCAACTCAAAGTAATTTCTCTGGCTGTTTCAACAGCAAACACCTGCTTTGTGATATCTTTGAGGAGCCATTTATCCTTCTTTTGTCTTCTTAGTACCCAATGACATTCTTCAAAGTGCTGTGCAATGGCTTGTTTAGGACATGAATGGGCTTGAAACTGAAGGACATGCAGAACAAACCTGACCTCTACTTCTCTAAACAGTACACAATGGTGGACTTGATCCTGGTCTTAGTTTACCTTATATGACAAGTAGGGACCTGAATGAAAGGTAACTTAGGTGTCTAAAACTCTATGATAATATGTGATTCCACTGATGGAGTGTTTGAGGAAACTCAACAGTGAGGTCCATTGCTATTTTATTATAATCTCTCACTAAACATACTTCCATAAAAACAACTTGCACATGCCATTTACACCTGAGTCTTTCTGTACAAAACGTTTTAAGGTGGACTGTATTTTGTCCGTGAATACTGATGTGTGAACACCATCGATGGCATGATTCTTATACAAGCATAGTCCTGGGTACTCACCTAGACTGACCCATCCCCCAGTCATTTTGCCCTTTTTCTTGTCCTTCCATACATCTTCCTGAACTTTTCTTAGGGAAAGATTTTGACATACTCTTTCTGCACTTCATCTTGCATAATATACACACAGTGTTACACAATTTCCTCCATATCATATCACATACTAACTTAATAAAAGTCTCACAGAATTGAACACAATCCACCAAGAACTCCAATACGAGATCTAGGCTAAGACATATCAGTTATCAGTTCTATGCTACTAACCCCTTGTTGTAGTGAGATGCATATAGCAATTCAGTGAAGATATAACATTCTCCATCTTAAACATACAATTAATACCATACAAAAACTGGATAAAATACAGTCTTATAGGCCCAAATTATAGAGCTTCTTATTTATTGAATTTGGGGTATTCATCAAAGAATTCATATTTTTGTCAGATTCCCAGAAGGGAATTCTCAAAATAGTCCACTCTGAGAACTGAGGCATATAGGCAAGTTGTACTAAGAGAGGTCCGGAATGTTTGAAGAGGGGTGTGGGATTATCGATGTCTCATTTGGACAGCGGTTTTGCACTCGGCACCCTCTCCTCCTTGTTCTCTTGTGGTAAATTTCCCAATCCACTCAGCCTGGCTGCCGGCTGCTGGGCACTGCAGGTAAAGTGGGAAGCATGGGCATCCAGAAAAGCCGGGCGCTCTGAGCACAGTACTAACTTCTCATTACAGAGAAGAAAACAGACGAGTTCATCCCCTCCGAGACTCATCACTCCTATTTCAGGAGTTCAGACAAGCAGTTAATCTGCTGGAAATGTAGAAAATGAACTGGCTGCTACCATCTATCCACGCCAGAGGGGGCCTTCCATTAGAAAGAGGAGGCTCGTATGTTTTCATTAAGGGCATCTAGGCTGTTCATTCAAGTATTTATATTTTAATGCTGTATTTATTGAGCCCGCTGGCTTTTCTCTTTGAGGCAGGAAAAAGCCACAATGAAATCATCAAAGAAGTGTCTGTTACTTTTCATTACGTAAAGTCCTTAATGTGTCACGTTCTAAAATTTGAGAGTAATCTTGTAAGATGTCCATTTTATAGATAAATTAAAGTTCACAGAGATGATAAGTCTTGAGGAATTCACACAGTAAGGTAATGGCTTAAATGGCACTTTAATTCAGATCTTTTAACTTCTCATGATATGGTACAATAATCAGAACCTGCTAATACTCTATCACTTAAGAGGACCAATGTCACTTTTCACAGTCAGTGTATTTGAACTGTAGTGTCATTTTGTTTTGAATAAGTTTCCTTACCACTTCACAGTTTGTGTGTGCCTCTTTGTCTGGTATCAAATAAAACACCAAGTACCTGGAAACACCAGGTTCAAACAGCAACTCCTGGTAACACGAGGACACAGTTGTGTGATTTCTCAATGCGTTTTATTATCTCCTCGTTGGTCCTTGGGATACATTTGTTCTGAGCAGTGTCAAAGCCGATAAGTCTTGCACAACAGTTTCTTTCTTTTTTTTCTTTTTTTTGTTTTTGTTTTTGTTTTTTCGAGACAGGGTTTCTCTGTAGCTTTGGAGTCTGTCCTGGAACTAGCTCTGTAGACCAGGCTGGTCTCGAACTCACAGAGATCCGCCTGCCTCTGCCTCCCGAACAGTTTCTTTCAATACTTGATGTGGGAGTGTCATATATCAATCTGTTGATTTCATTGGTTAAGTAATAAACACACTGCTTGGCCTCATAGCTTAGAACATAGGTGGGTGGAATAAACAGAATAGGATGATGGGTGGAAGAGGAAGTGAGGTCAGACTCTGCTCTGCTCTCCCTGGCAGATGCACGCAATGAAGCTCCTCCGAGTAGGCTAGAATCTTCCCGGTAAGCGCACCTTGGGGTGCTTACACACATTATTAGAAATGGGTTAGAACAATATGTAAGAGCTATCCAATAAGAATCTGGAACTAGCCGGGCCAAGCAGTTCTTAAATGAATACAGTTTGTGTGTTGTTATTTCGGGCATGAGCTAGCCAAGCAGCCGGAGTGTTGGGGACGCAGCCCCGCCGCTTCCTATTTCAACAAATACTGAATACAATCCTCTTTAAATAAGGAAGCAATGGGAGTAACTTCACCCCTTGATATCTGTGGGAAAATGTTCCAGGGAATCCCTCACCTCTGTTCCTTCTAATACTAAACCTCAAGGATACTCTTAAAATGTAGCCAAGTATTTACACAGAACCTAGACACCTACTTTTAAGTCACCTCTAAATTGTCTTTCAACCCAAATTCTATGAGAATAGCCAGTACACTCTATTATCTATGGAAAGATGCCAAGAAAATGATCTGTGCATGTTCAATACAAATGAAGGATTTTGTTTCGATTTATCTGAGATTGAGTGAGATTTATCCTTAGATGTGGAACTGCAATTTCAGAGGACTGAAACCAACAAACTTTCCATTTTTAAGCTGTCATGTCCTATGAGTCAGCCCAATTAAATAGCAACTATTTCGTCGTGGCTTTTCATGAAAGACACCAAATATTGTGGACACGAACACATTACTGAGGACATAAGCTCTGGGTTTAAAATGGAAGTCTGCATGCAACACTTAATGACCACCAGCTGTATTTCCCACACTTGTGAGGGGAAATGATTGGATATAAAAGGCCCTTCTCACAACACTCTTGGAGGGGTGATACAAGCTGATATGGTCTTGTCTTGGCACTCTGCAAATAGCAAGAGAGACAAGGGAATACTATAAAGACTGGAGCCAAAGATCAGTCTTGGGAATGAGGGGAGTGAACTCAAGGAGTTGAGTACAGAATGGGTGGAAACAGAGACTTTGATAGTTAACCTGGAGCTGTGATAAGGAAGAGATTAATTCAGAAGTGTAACACGGGAAGTTTGTCTAGTTCATGGATGATAAGCATCCTTGGGGAAGTTTTTTTTTTTTTTTTTTTTTTTTAAATCCAGGAGACCCATAAACAAGGCATTCTGGAGGCAGAATGAGATGAGGCAGCCCAGATCCACTTACAGGTTTTGTGGACTAAAAGGCCTTTGCAATGTAACATGTAGTTTCACATGAATAAAAGGCAAACAAGAAGAAAATATTTTCCCCCTTGAAAATATTTCAAGTGGATGTATTGCTTGAACTTAGTGATAGAAAAATAATAGTAGAAAGCAAATCTTTGACATGGATACATTTCTTTCTCTATGGCCAACAAGGGTTTACTCTTTTTCAACTGAAGTGATTAACAATTTAGGACTTATTATTTATATTGTTGTTGTTACTTTGAGGTTTTTTTTGATATTTTCTTCTTGGGGACATATTTTTTCAAATGAGAGGAACAGTTGGCATATCTCAAAAGGTATGATGTCCAGTTTAGTCTGCTGCAATGATATGCGATCACTGGAGATCATAGTGTGGATACTGGCACTCCTCTGTAAGGGAAGGGCACAGGCAGAGTAGAATACTCTGAGCTGTGAATACTGACTATCTGTTGATCCGTGTGTGTGTGTGTGTGTAGGCCTATCCTTCATTCCAAACCTGACCAGACCTTCCTGACAGTTCATCACAATCACCACGCAATGGCAGAGCCCATCAGAAGATTTGACCATGAGCAAACAAGCAATCAAAGATTTGGAAAATACAGGAAAATTATTTCTCTGTTTCTCTTGATTTTCTACTTCCTACTAAATCTCCATTTATTGGGCACATCCTTATTATCACCCAACATTTTTTATTTTAATCAGGGAGGAAGTAATGATTATCTTCTGAGTAACCATCTCTCACACAGAATGTGGGTGGGGCTAACTCCAGATGCAGATTCAGTGAAGTATCCAGGAACTAGACCAGACCAGCTATCACAATTGTCTTTTGATTAAATAAAACTAAGCAAAACAAACAAACAAAAACTGTACCTTTATATTCAATGCCAAAACCACATGGAAGGAGATATATTCAGTTCAGACTGCTGAACCACTATTAACCCAACACTAAGGGTGCCTCAGAAAAAAACCAAGGATTAAAAAGAGATTGACTCAAATGGCATAACTTGACTCCCAGGATACATCCAAGGATAGCACCAGTTGCCCTGAGTTTTTCTATTGTTAGCCAGATTTGTTTTTTGTTCAACTTTAGAATTTTAAAATTTTCATTCTAATTATTTGTTGCTCAGACGGTATTGACTAGGAGACAGAATGCCTATCTTAAAGGATGGAGCTTGTCCACTTAGCAGATTCAGGAAGGAAGTTATCTGTCCAAGGCTGAAGCCATATAGAATGTGCTGGTGAAATTACCTTTACCAGACTGGGCTGTAGGTGTGTCTTTGCATTATCATCTTTAGCTGATAATTGATGAAGGAGGGTCCAGATCACTGCAGTTGTTGCTGCTCCTCATCAAGTGGACTTGGGCAACTGTGAGTATAGAAATAAATCTGCAAACAGTATTCTTCCATTTTATCTGATTCAGCTCCATCTCCATGTTCCTGCTCTGGGTTCCTGCCTTGACTTCCCATCATGAGGGACTTTGTCTGCAGTCCAGACAAACCTTTACTTCCCCAAGTGTCTTATCTAAGTTACTGTCCTATTGTCATGACAAAATGCCATCACCCAAGCAACTTGTAAAAGAAAACATTTAACTGGGGGCTTTCTTGCAGTTTCAATGGGTGATTCCATGACCATTATGGCAGGAAGCTTAGCAACAGACAAGCAGTTTCAAGCAGAATTGGCTGTTTCAATTCTGATATAACAATCACCAAGAGGAAGAGAAAGAAAGAACTAATTGGGAATGGTGTAGATTTTAAAGACCTCAAATCCTACCCATAGTAACATCTCCTCTAACAAGGTCCCACCTCCTAATCCTTTCCAAACTGTTCTACCAACTGGGGACCACGCTTTCAAACATACGAGCCTGTGGGGACCAATCTCATTCAAACCACCACATTATTTTTGGTCATTGTTTATCACAGCAACAGAAGTAAACCAGGAAGAACACAGAGTTCCAAGAGCTTCTGAAAGGTTCAGGCTGTAAAAACTTCTGCATTTCCATGCCAAGCTTGTACATACCTTGCTCAACTAGATAAAGGAGGGAGGACTTTATTCCTGTCTCAAGTAATGTGACAGACTTTGTAGACAACCAATGGGAGGCCTTACTCTTTCTGAGGAGTCGATGGGGGTTTGGGGAAAAGAAGTTGGAAGGAGTGGGAGGAGTGGGCAGGAAAGGGAACTGAGATTGGTATGTAAAATAAGATGGTTTTTAAAATAAATAAAAAACTGTTTAGCCTTTGGAATATTTGATTTGAAATACCCATATCTGCTGCTGCTGAATATGTTAATCAACCCCAATATTCATGCTGCAGTTGTGTTCCCAGGTTTCTGACACTCCGCTGTACGATGTCAGCAACGCCTACAGTGAACAAAGGAAGAGTCTGGATCCAGCCTCAGGCACAGTTACAGTAGAAACTCTAGTACAGAGACTGAACTGGGAGACTCTAAGAGCCAGGCCACCAAAAGAGCAACGCTTTGCATTAAAGAGACATCTGCATGTCCATGTTTCAGGCAGCATTATCCACAACAGCCCAAGCCCTGGCACCAAACACAGTGGGGAGCAGTGAGTTCAGCGATGAATGCACGAGCGAATGAGTAAAGCAAAGGTTGTGTACATTCGCAGAGGAATATTATTCCCAGTGTAACAAAGGAGGAAACCCTGCCATTTGCAGTAGCATGGATGGACCTGGATAGACATCATGTAAATGAAATAAGCCAGATGCAGAAAAACAAAGACCATATGTTGCCACTCATGCATTCAGGCCAAAAGATGATTTCATAATTGTAGCGTGGAATAGTGTCACTAGAGAGTAGGGTTTAGGGCACAGTAAACTCAAAATAGTTCATAATAATATGTTATATAGTATAATAATCATTATAAGAGAAGCATTATAAGCTTTCCATATAAAGAAAGGAAACATACAAGGAGAAATACTAATTGCCTTGATTTGGTTACTGCATATCATATATAAGACTCCTATTTCCACATTGAGCCTCATTCATACATACAATAACTATGAATGAGTTTGAAAATGCTTTTTTTTAAGTTTTATAAGTTTAGGAGACTAGACAACAAAGCCCGAGAGTTGGAGGGCTTGGACAGTAGATGAACTTGTGGGATCGTGACGCCTTCCCTGTGGATTTCCAGATACCTTCACTGATAAAGTCTTCTGGAGACAGAATTATGATCAAGCTCTAAGGGGCTTACATTTACTGTTTCCTAGATGCTGCTGGAGTCCAAGGTATATAAAATATACTTAGGGTATATAAAATATGCTTAATCTTTGTGTATGAAATGCTGAGAAGGCAAGCAAACAGATAAGCCTAGCTGCACAAGGGAGACATATAGGCCGTTCTTCCTCTTTTACTACCCTAATATTGTGTTTATAAGTTATAGTAGCTAATGGTAAAGAGCCCATAGGACCCATAATGTGGAAAACTAGAAGGGCCTATGCAGATGCAGCTACCACAAAGAAGGCGGTAAGAACCAAGGGTTAAATGTTTCCTATCTAACCACTCACAGAAAACCAGGACTGACATGAGATTCGTTTTCTAAATACCTTAATTACTTGGATTTTGGTTATTAGTTAATGAGCTAGAAACACAGGGTAAGGCAATATTAACTCATGAGTAATGGGAATAATTCAATTAGCATAATTAGGCAAGATGCTGCTTGGAACCCTGTGGTGATAAATAAAAATAACATCGTTTTACTAAACTTTCTGAGAAAAAAATAAATATCCTCCTTTTCCCCAAATGGTGTGGGAATAACTCAAAGTGACTGCTTTTAATTTCTGAACTCTCTTTTCTTCTCCCGATGATTACAGGCAGAACAAGAGAATTCCATGGTAAAAGTGTGAAACACGATGATGTCTTTGATTAACCACCAATCCCGTCCCTCCCAGTGACATTCAGAGTCCAGCACCATGTGTATGTAAAAAGAGAATTTGGGAGAATGATTTTTCAGTGATTAAACTAAATTAACATCTGAAGTGAGAAAAGCTCATCTTGAATGTCTCTTATAAAATAAAAGACATCAAACAACTGCCCTGAAGCAGCATGTTTTTCTACAGGGTATAATCCACTTCTAGCAATAAAAAGCATATTTAAAATACATGTAAAAACATAGAAATGACACTAATGGAAGAGAGAGAGACCAGATAGGATATACAGGTTCAAGGCTTCAAAGGTGATAGTATCCAAGCTAGTTTGTAGTGGCTACATAAACCAAGTGGTGTTGGTTCTTGGTTGTAGATACTAAGCAGACAGTGATGTGTTTGGGACTGGAGAGATGGCTCTGTGGGTAAAATACTTGCTGTGCAAGCATTCAGAAGTGAGTTTAGATCATTGGCACCCAGGAAGAAAGCTAGACATGGCCACACACGCTATAATCTGAACTCTAAGGAGACAGAGACAGGAGGATTCTGGAGGCTTCCAGGCCAACCGGTCTAGCTGAATCAATCAGCTCCTGTTCACTAAGAGTTCCTGCCTCAAAAATAAAATTGAGAACAATTAAAGAGGATAATCAATTGATCACTGCCTTCACTGCCCATTTGTAAATGTGTACACATATAGACATATACATATAAATACACATAAACAGAGAGAGAGAGAGAGAGAGAGAGAGAGAGAGAGAGAGAGAGAGAGAGAGAGAGAGAGAGAAATGTAGGTTGTTACTGCTGATTCCAAACTGTGGGGATCCTTGCTCAGCAAATAGTCACCAGGAAGGATGCAAAACTGTTAGCAGAGAAACAGCTAGTAGGTACCAGCACTAAATGATTAGTGTTAGCAACTTAATCCTTCAGATTGTTATCAGCAAATTCTCTTAAGTGTGAGGGCACAGGATCAAGTCCAGATGGTGAGCAACCTGGAGACTGTGATGGCACTCCCTGCTCTCCCAGAGTTCCCTAAAGGGCAAACCCCAAGGCTGGTGCTTTATCATTGACAGATATTTATAACATCAGAAAAGTATCTGAATGAATCTGCACATGCAAGGATTTCCAAGATGGCCCACGTAACCTAAAGTCAGCTTTTCACTGACAATAGCCAGGTTTTACATGTTATGATTAGAAATCTCACAATCTTGAGTTGGGAAGTGTCTTCTATGATCTTTGTTTATTTTTTCTTTTTTTCTCATTTTTATTAGACGTTAAGAATTCCATATAATATTTTTTATTCTTGTACATAGTTTTTTCCTTTTTGTTTTTAAAAATATTTTGAAATTAAAAGTAATTACATTTATCCCCTTCCCTTTCCTCCCTCCGGTCCTCCTCAAACTTATGTCTTCTTTCTATTCAACTGTTATTGCTACATATATGTATTTTATAGAATACATATTATATAATACTGTATATATAAATGTGTAAGTATTTAAATGCAATTTTCTAAGTTTGTGAATTGTGACTTGCACTTATATGACTTCAGGGCTGACCAACTGTTAGATTCCAGCCCAGCTAAGGGCTCATGCCTGGAGAAGACCATTTCTCCTACTCACTGCATTCATTAGTTGCTTGTAGCTCTTTGTTTAGATGTACAGTTATGAGAGGCTGTTAGTACATCTAATGGTGTTGTATTTGGTCAGCTCTTGTTGAGGGGATCATATTGTTGAATTATTATGGGTAAGAACTTTCATGCCCTATCTGGTCCTTTTGCTCTTAGAGCTTTCACTCCTTGTTTTCATTATATCTCCTGAACCTTAGGTGCAGAAGTTATCCTGTTGATGTAATCAATGGGACTGAGCACCCCGTGATTGTGTGGAGGACCAAAAATGTGAGCCTATTTTCCACATTGATGAAAGGTCAGAGAGTTGGAACGTACCTTGATTCCTTCAAGGTTATTGTGTTTCTACCTCAAACAAAAGTCCCACCTAGATTCAGGTCAGAGAGTTCTGCTCTCTCAAGGTTTTTGTCAACAGGTGTGGCTAATATCCAGACCTTGTATTTCAGGAATAGAGAAGCAGATGTGTTTCTACCTCAAACAAAAATCTAAGGATCCTACTATGATGCCAATGCCTGCTGTTGTGTGAGACTATTACTAGGGAAATGTGAACACATGTCTACTCATCCCAGATGGGAAATTAACAATAAACCAAATGATATCACCAAAGTCCAATGTAGTAAAACAATGCATTTTACATGGGCTACTTATAAGAGTAAAGCTGAGGGGTTCTTCACAGAAACAGAAATGACTCATAAACAGCTGAGGGGTTCTTCACAGAAACAGAAATGACTCATAAACAGCTGTATCACAACTGTTGACCCTGTCATGGTCCTATATCATGGAATCTGTAAATCTGGAGCACATTGCATGACTTGAAGGTAGTACAACAGGTTTGGCCATGTCTCTTTTTGGAAGTTTAAGTGATCTGAGCCTCTTCTAGGCAGTCAGGCTGTCCTCTGCAACTGTAAGGTTTCTTGGATGGTCGTGAGTTTCTTCTAGGAAGCTTGGATTATTGAAGAATGTCTCCTGGGTGTCCTTACATATTATGTGTGCCTAAGGAAGGAAGAACCTAATGTATTCATTTAGTCAGTTGAGGTTATGGGTCAACAATTAGGGTGGAGGTCTCAGAAAAGGTGGAAGAGCATAAGGACATAATAGATCTATGACCTGGACAAATAAATAGCTAGCTTATAAGCTTTCAGCTATCAAACATTGGGCATCTTGATTGTCATATCAAGCCACTGCAATTTGAGCCTGTTTTGTCATGTGTAGTTGAACTGAATCCTAACAAATTCAGGATTCTTGCTATAGACTTCATGTTTACAATTCTCATACTCAGATATAAAGTTTTATGGGGACCCCAAACAAATTTTAAAACTTATAACTGAATCATGCAAGTTTTTTTTTAAAAAAAATAGCAAGGGAATAAATGGCAAATAACAGTTTTGCTGCTTCTTGCACAAGGAAATCATAAAGAAATGAAAGAAGAATTAACATCCATCCCTCTGTTCCCAGGGGACAGAAGCCTAAAGACTGAGGCTCTGGAGTAAAGCTGCTCATTTATCCCTTACAGATCATCCCTGTGGTTGCCCTAATCACATCAGATACTGTAAAAGAACGAAAAACAGGAATAGACTATTGATTATTATGTTCTTGGGAAGACATGATTCAATAAAAAAAGATACCAAAGACAGTAGGTACAGTAACATCAACAGTAATGACCACAGCAATGAGAGTCACACAGGGAACATTTGCTCTTCACCAATAAGTATGTTCTCTCCTTTATTTCAATTTAACCTTGAATTTCTAAACAAGCCTAAGGCAGTTCATTTCTGTTGAAAATAAGAAGAGGAACCTACAGAGATAGCAAACCACTTATGTACAGGAAAAAAAATGGTTTCAAAGAAGTAATAGCATAGATGAGAAATTGAAATAAAATATTTCAAATTGTGAAAACAGAATGACTGACATAATATTTAGGCAAAAAAATACCAAGTCAGATGGGTAGCAACAAAAGAGGAAAAAAAAATTAGAATTCATTTCCTTCCCATTATTGCCTCCAGTTCAGTCTTGACAGCAACAGGCAACAATATGAGCCATCACCAAGAGCAAAACACAATGTTTATGTTATCAAATTCAATCTCCATCAAATCTTTATGAAGTAGAAATATCTTTAACTTCAGGGAGGTTCAGAAAGATGAAGTGTCCCACCCAGTGTCAATCAAGAAATAACTGTTTGATTCTGACCTTCTCCCCAGCCCCAGAAGACCTCTGCCAAGCAGGTCCAAGACACACGAGCCAGAATGGCTGAATGACCTGCCTACCAGTGGAACTGTAACCCTCCCTAGATTATGTCCCCTTTTGCAGGCTAACAACATCCCAGCTTGTCCCTGGCCCTACTGCTGCTGGGCCCTGCCTTGAACCCCAGTTTAGCTCTGCCAATGAGGCAGACACCACACCAACCAGAACAGTTTGATTTTAAAACAGGAATGTCTGACTCCAGTGCTATCCAGAATTCCAAGCACCAAAAGCTTCCATGTGGAGGCCATCATTTCATTAGCTTATAAATTTGACTTTGTAGTGGCATTTCAGATTCGGCTGAAATGATCCAGCCTCACAGATTACTCCAGTAATGACTTGACCATAATCCTAAATTTTCCTTGGGTCCCCATAAGATTATCAGTGCCCCCAGTCAGCAGGAAGTAGCCTAGAAAACTACTCCCACATTGCCAAAAAATCAATTATGTATGTCTATTTTTGTTTAATGTGTTGGTTACAAGTTCTTATGGAAAATGGTAAGGAGAAAAGGTAGATAATAAAACTAGATTCAAGGTTCTTGTTTTGAAAAAAAAGGGGGACAGACAGTGGTGTTGCATGCCTTTAATTCTAGCACTCAGAAGGCAGAATCGGGTGATTGCCAAGTTCGATGTCAGCCTGGTCTATAGACCAAGTTCCAGGATGAGAAATCTTGTTTAAAAAAAAAAAAAAAAAAAAAAAAAAAAAAAAAAAAAACAAA
>NW_026067943.1:1442804-1495871 GCF_014885135.2 Alexandromys fortis
AAAGAAAGAAAGAAAGAAAGAAAGAAAGAAAGAAAGAAAGAAAGGAAGGAAGGAAGGAAGGAAGGAAGGAAGGAAGAAAGAAAGAAAGAAAGAAAGAAAGAAAGAAAGAAAGAAAGAAAGAAAAGAAGGGAGAAATGAATATATATATATATTATAGTCATTGTACTTCTTATATATAGTTTTCCTATATTAGTTATAGCCTTCTTTTTTATTGTAGACAAAAAGGGGAAATGTAGGGGTATTTCAATTATATTTTAATAAATAAAGACTTTCTGAAGATCTGAGAGTAAAACAGTCCCACTGGTCAGTCCTATAGACCAGATTATGGTAACACATATCTTTAATCCCAGTAGCCACAATGACACACATCTTTAATCCCAGTGGTATACACCTTTAATGCTAGCCCTAGAGACATATATAAGATTGGGGGGGGGGAATAGCTCTCAGAGACACAGTCTCATTCTGAGATTCCAGGAGGCAGAATTGCCTTTTCGGACTGAGGAGCCAGTGCCTGGCTGTTATGCCTTTCAGATCTTCAGGTTGAACTCCAATTTCTGACTCTGAGTTTTTATTAAAATGCTTCATGGCTTCATTTCTATTAATGGTGGATATAGTTGAAGATGAAGATACAAGAGCTAACAAGAGATTCTAGGTTGGTTCATCCAAAGTATCTATTAAGTAAATAAACTTGGCCCTATTATTCCAAAAATTGTTCAAGGGTCAAGCAAATGGAGATTTTTTTTTTCAATTGAGTTTCTCTTTTCCCTGATGACCCGAGCTTGTATCAATTTAACAGAAAAAAATAATTATTGCAAGGAGATGTGAAGGCATATTGGCCAAAACTTAGAATAGAGTGATAATTGTGGAGAGAAATGCCTGAAAGATTTCTTGCTGATACCACAGGAATGACACTGAAGGGTTGTATCTTCAAATTCACATTTTTCCCCCTTTGATTCCTGGATGATGGAATAATACTGATGTGAGAAGGCACAAATAACTGTGGGTAGTGCTAACCATGGATAGGTAAAGCTGGGTTGTATAAGAAAATAAGCTGAGTGAGCTGTAGGGACCACGGCAGAAAGGAATGTTCATCTATGGTGCCTGCTTCAGCTCCTACCTCTAGGTCCTGTTTGAGTTACTGCCTGACCTCTCTTAATTATGGACTGTATGATGCAACATGAAATAAACCTTTTCTCTAGGCAGAAACTGCTCATTCATTTCCCAGATGCCCAAACTTGAAATAATCACACAAAAACTATTAATTAAAACATTGCTTGGCCTATAATTTAGGCTTCTTATTAACTAACTCTTATATCTTAAATTAACCCATTTCTATTATTCTGTGTATCATCACAAGGCTGTGGCTTACTGGGTAAAGTTATAGCATCTGTCTTTTTCAGCAGCTACATGGAGTCTTTTTTATTTCTCTCTCTCTCTCTCTCTCTCTCTCTCTCTCTCTCTCTCTCTCTCTCTCTCTCTCTCTCCCCCAGCCTGGCTATATCCTGCCCTGATATAAGATGAAGCAGCTTCTTTATTAACCAATGGTAATAAAATATATTCAAAGCATACAGAAGGGAATCCCACAACCTTTCCTCTCTTCTGTCTAAATAAAAAGGAAGGTTTTAACTTTAACATAGTAAAATTACATATACAAAACAGGAATCAAACAAGAATTACACTTACAATATTTTTATGAGTCTAAAGCTTCATATCTAATTTATATTCTATTATAATTAAGTAAAACTATAGCTCTCTATCTTCAACTCCACCAAAAACCCTAGAAGGATATAACATTACCTAAGTAGACAGGAATGCATTGTAAGCAATTTCCAAACTCTAGAATTGACAAAGACATCTCGTTGTCTGAATAGTCATCCAAAGGTCTTACATAATATTAGGGCATGCATCATCAGCCTACAAGCCCTTAGAATCCAGCAAACTTTTCCATGGAGCAAGAAATTTGAAAGACTATTTTGCCTCTATTGGCAGTTTGTCAGTCACTTTTTTCTGTATCCTGCAAAATTTCTGGCAGACTCTTTTATGAAACAGGAACCCTGAAAAACCTTTAGGCAAGTTCAACAGTCAGTTTTAATGTTGATCCTGCATGCCCAGTTCAAACAGCATAACATCAAGCAATCCAGGCAAGAGCAGGTTTTTTTTTTTTTTTTTTTTCAAATGGCTGTCTAACTCTATAAGGAGTCTCTTTGATGCCCATCATCCTCAATTGGTACTGCCAGGAGCATATGTGTATCATTGTCATAAAAAATCTTAAGTTCTTAAGACATTTTAAATGCCATATTCTGCTAGTCTTTGAAAGGTTTGAAGACTACCTTTCCATCTGAAATATATCTTTGCACATTTAGAACACCTAACTAACATGACTGTAAGTTTGATTAGTATAAATTAATATATATATTTATATTAATCTGTATTTTAACTACATATTACATTTTAAATGAGCCACGCAAATACAAGACCTTAAACAAGAGCAGAAATATGTATAACAAAATTGACCTTAAATTTATATCAATAGACCAAGAGCTATACCAATGCAAGTATTCATCTCTATATCCTATCCACCTTTAAATGAAAACAAACATTTGTAAACAATATCTAGGAATTTAGTCATAGTTCTCTCCAAACTGCTTCCTGCTTTTTGTTGGGGAAAGTATTTTCTGGGGCTTATGGAGACCTTTTAGAGGGTCTTGGTCCATCAAACCACAGTAGTCTGAAAGAAATTCACAGGGTCTCATCCTCTTTGGAAACAAAACTAGAACCTCTTTTCCAATGCAATACATTATTAGAATTTTGAAGTCAAAATACCTTTGAAATATATTTGAAGGTTTAGCTTAGTAGCCCTCAGAAACAAAAGTCTCTCTTCAGTCAAAAAACTCAAAGAAAACACAATAATATACATAATCCAGATTCTCTGTGTATATTCCATCTTTACGTGGCTTATTTTTATTTATTCCTTTAATCTATTATTGTCGGCATTCTTTTATATCCATTTTACTGTCTCTTTAAAGACTTTATTTTATTTTTTAAAAGTATTTTTTGTAACTGTCTATACTTTTTTTTTCTTTCTCAAGCCTACATACATTTTTTTAAACATACTAAGACATACTTGGAGTCTTATTTCTGTCTGAATCTGTCTTTATTGTGTATCTGTGATCACTTTCTGACCAGGAGGGCTTTTAAAATGGTAAGCAGCTTGATTGCAGTGGCCCTGAATGTTGACTCTGCCTCTCCTTAGCCTTTCACTATGGTGGAGGTGTGTTTACTGCCAGTTCTGGAACCACCTGGTGAGAGCTGTACTCACCACCTCAACTCTGGTAAACAGTTGGCTCATGCTGCCACCAAGTATCTTGCAGGATGCTGCCCACAAACCCCATTCAAGTGCCTGGCCCCCTGAAAGAGCCAGAGTTGTTTGTGCAACTAGCATGAACCAGGAAAAATTCTTAAAGGAGCCACACAGTTTTTGTTGCTACTGCTGAGTCAAGAAGTCTTCTCTTAAAGGAAACTTACTCTGCTTGCTTCTAGCAAACAGAGCCTACCCGACAAAATGCTACTACTATGATTAACTCTGTGTGTGTGTGTGTGTGTGTGTGTATCTAATTTCTTTTCAAGCTTTCACAAGTTTTATGGGGATGTGGCTGCCCCAAATTGTCATGCCATTTTGTAGGTGGAGACTGTTAATTTCCTGGCCACCCAGATCTGAAATAATCACACAGAAACTATATTTACTAAATCACAGCTTGCTCTATTACTGGAAAGGGTACCTAAACTGCCCTCCCCTTTAATCAGATGGATGACGACCTTAATTGTCACTATAGAACTTTCATCCAGTAACTGATGGAAGCAGATAGAGAGATCCACAGCTAAGCACAGGGTGGAACTTCTAGAGAAGTGATATTATGAACAATGGGGCTAAGACCATGATGGAAATACCCGTAGAAACAGCTCATTCGAGCTAGTAGGAGCTCACTGACCCCAGTCTGACAGCTGGAGAACCAGCATGAGACTGAATTAGGCCCTCTGAATGTAAATGACAGTTGTGTGGCATGGGCAGTTTGTGGAGCCACTAGCAATGGAACCAGTATTTATCCCTAGTGCATGGACTGGTTCTTCAGAGATCATTTGCTATGGAGGAATATTTTGCTCAGCCTAGATATGGGGTGGGGGCTCTGGTACTGTCTCAAGTCATATTACAGACTTTGTTGACTCCTCATGGGAGGCCTCACCCTTTCTGAGAAGTAGATGGATGTAGGGTTTGGGGAATGGGAGAATGGGAGGGAGAGAGAACTGGGATTGCCATGTAAACTAAGATTGTTTTTTTTTTTTTTTAAAAAGAGAATGAATTAAAATAAAACTTTTAAAAATAAAAAAAAAGACACAATTTGTGTGCCACCTGCTTCCTGTGCCAAAGCCCGATCAAAACAAAATCCCTCTAGTACCTTTCATGTGAAGACCTGCATGTGACAAAGGTGCTTCTTCTATAGCTCTGTGCTTCAGGAAAGAGCCTATGCATAATGTCCTTTTTAAGGATTATCCAGGGTAGATCTAAAGTTATTACAGTCATAAATAAACATTTTAACAGCCTCTGGGAACCATGAGTTTCCCCAAGAAAACTTTCATGTGCTACCTAAGATAAAGAATACTTCACATCAATATGAAAGAAGAGAAAGCACCTGGGTAATAATAAACAGAGCAATAAGCTACAGGCAAAGTACAAGAAGCAGGAAGCAGCAGGCAGGAATGCCTGTTGAGGGATAGGAGAGCATGGCCAATTCCATAATGACTTGAATTCACTTCAGGAACCAGCCAGAATTGCCTAGGCAGCAAAGGGCAGAACAATGAAAATAAGGAAAGGCAACTTAATAGAAGCAAACTCCCAGAACGTGATTCAGCATAGACTGATTGCAAACTATTTCTTAGCAAATTGTATATGGTTCAGTTATTTCATTACATATATACTTGTCAAAGAGTTATCAAAGCTGCCCATATGACAGGTAACATGATCTCTGAAGCTTGATTGACTCTTCAGTTTGCTTATATATTTTTTCCTCTATCTATCCATGTATTCATTCACTGATCCATCAAATTTGAGGTCACCTACAAGCTATAAGACACTGGGATATCCATAGGTGATATAAAGAAAAGCATGCACTAATCATACAACTAGATTGAGTCAATACAAGAGATGAGCAATCAGGTTTATAGGATCCTGAAACCCATGCACATCAGTAAAATGCATAGAAAAAAGAAAGAAATCAGGGGAGAGCAGAAATAGCCTAGAATCTGGTGATCCCAAGGGACAGTGAGGGAAAACTTCATGGAAGAGCAGACAACTGAGCTGAATTTTCCTGTTGAATCTGGCTTAAATGAGTAAAGCTACTGGAGCATTCAGTATGAATCCTGTGCATCTTTAAATAGAAACTTCCAAAAGAGCAGACTTCCCTTCTTCACATCCTTCAGGCAACTCAGCACCTTAAGTGGTACCCAGTGGCTGAAGTACCCTCATCTTCTTTCCAACAATGAGGTTTAGTTGCTAGGCAACTACCACATGACTAGATCCAGCCTCATTCTCAATTAATCTGAGGGGGGATTTTCCCCTTCAATTTATACCCTCAGGGCTTCATTTTACAGAGAAAGAGAACATCTCTCTATCCAATTTAATTGTGAATTTTATAACTTGTCTTTTATCATAGTTCCACTTTTATTTAGAACCAAAAATCTATACCTACCACTATAAAGAAGTCCTGGTATTACAAGGTCACAAAGATTTCTCAGATTCACTTATTGGAAGCCATTACACTTTCTGACCTCTTTGAGGATAATGGCTGGTTAACATCAATTTTGAGTGCCTTGTTAAAATGAGATCTTGCCAGGTACACAGAAATCTATTTTTTAATTGTATGCACCCAAAAGCCACTCCCTCCATTCCTGTCATCTACACAATGCAGGTCTTACTATGATGAAATAGCACTGTATCTAAGAAGTTGAGTTTCTGAGAACTTTTAAGGATGACAGAAAAGTCACTTAGTTATGCACAGTGGATTTTTTTCAGTTATATAAAATGCTATTGGATCATTTTATGGAGTCAGATTTATATGTTTTGAATAAGAAATATCTATAGGAGAAGCATAAGGCCTAGAATATTTTAATAGTATTAATGAGAGAAATAAAGAGATTTCCCACAGACAAAGTTCAATGTAGAGTATAAGAGGGAAAATGTTATCACTTAGAAAGCTATTAAACTACTCTGGTTTTTAACAAATAGTAGTAGGATATCACATCAAATTTAACCACTATATTGTTGTTGGATATTTGTTTAACTATGCAAAAATGTGTTGCACTTGTTTAACTATATAAAGATATGATGCATTCGCTTATGTTGCAAAGTATTTGTTCAACTATGTAAAAATGTGTTGCATTTGTTTAACTATATTAAGATGTGTTGCTATTTTACCTTGCTTGCCTAAGGCACCTGATTGGTCTAATAAAAAGCTGAATGGCTGATAGTGAGACTAGGGGTATAGGCAGGACTTCCAGACAGGAAGAGTAAGGAAGAGGAGGAATTTAGGCTTGGTAGGGTAGGGGGAAGGAGAAAAAAAAAACAGACACCAGAGAAACACCAGGGGCCAGACAGACAGAGGAAGTGGGAAATTAAGACATACAGAATGAAAGAAAAGTAAAAAGCCCTGAGGCAAAAGGTAGATTAATAGAAACAGGTTAAATTAAAAGAGCTAGTGGAACAAGCCTAAGATAAGACTGAGCATTCATAATCAACAATTAGAAAACTTCAGGAATCCACAAGGATGACCCCATCTAAGACCGTAAGCAGTAGAGGAGAGGGGGCCCAAGCTGACCTTGCCGTGTACTCAGATTGATGAATATCTTAAATGTTACCATAGAAACTTCATCTAGCACCTGATAAAAATAGAGGCAGAGACCCACAGCAAAGCATTGGGTTAAGTCCAGTTGAAGAGTGGGAGAAATGAGATAAGTAAAGAGGTCAAGGCAATGATGGGGCACCCACTGAAACAGTTTACCTGAGCTAATGGGAGTTCACCAACTTCAGCCAGACAGTGAAGTAACCAGCATAGGACCAAGCTAGACCCTCTGAATGTGGGTGCCATTTGTATGACTGGCACAGACTGCGGGGCCACTGCCAGTGGCTTCAGGATTTATCCCTACTACTTGTACTGGCATTTTGGAAATGCATTCTCTTTGGATGGATATCTTGTTCAGCCTAGATATTGTATGGAGGACTTTGGGCCTTCCCCAAAGCAATGTGCCTTACCTTTCTGAGGAATGGATGGGGGTGGAGTTGGGGGTGAGGTGGAGAGAATGTGGGGTGGGGAGGGAGTGGAAACTGGGATTGATATGTAAAATGAAAAAGATAGTTTGTTCTCTTCTTTAAAAAATATAATTAATAATCAGTCTCTGTGTCTTTATTTGGAACCTAGTTGGTGGCCCAAAGAAAATTCCAACTACACTCTTTGTTATTTTTCTTGTGGCTGGGACCAAATACCGAATGAGAAGTAATTTAAAGGAGGAACAGTTTATTTGGGCTTCCATTTGTGTGGATACAGTCCATTGTAATAGGAGACAGAGGCATCAGCAGTGTGAATAGTATAACATTGGTTACATGGCATCCACAGTTAATGGGTAGAGAGCAGACTGTAGAAATAGGTGAGAAAAACTCCATGCCCATTCCACTTCCTACAGCAAGTCTCCAGAGTTCCACAACCTTGCAAAACAGTGCCACCAGCTGCAGATGAAGTTTACAAACACCAAGCCATGGGGGGAGGGGAGAATCCCACATTAAAACCACAGCACTCACCTATATATGTCCACAGTGTGCTTAAGGTACTGTGTGTCCAAAGTACATACATGCATATCTGTGTTAAGGAGATCTCTGTATCTCTCTATGTTTGTTGTCCAATGTGGTACGTTCTTCAAGTGGAGGAATAAGCATCTCACCATGTATGGTGGGATGAATGTAGTTGGCCCCATAATCTCATAGGGAGTGGTACTATAAGGATGTGTAACTTTGTTAGAGGGGGTATGGCCTTCCAGGAGGAAGTATGTCACTGTGGGGGCGGGCTTTGAAGTATCCTATGCTCAGGATACTACCCCCTGAGTCAGTTGACTTCTTGTCTGCAAGATACAGCACTCTCAGTTCCAACATCATGTATACTTGCACATTTCCATGCTCCTGATCATGATGATAAGGGACTTGCCTCTGAAAGTGAGCTACCCCAACGAAATGTTTTCTTTGTAAAAGATGCCTTGGTCTTGGTATCTCTTCACAGAAATAGAAAATCCTACCTAAGACCTAAAGGATGACAGAAAACTTCCTGATTAGAAGGTTTCTCTAAAACTCAGAGAAACCAGGTGACTTAAACAAGATGTTGCCTGCCTGCTCATTTTAATTCTTACCTGTAACTATAAGACATACAAAACATACAAAGATACAGAAAATAATGCAATTCTCAAGGATACAAAGACCAAATATGAACAATAGCATTAAATTTTATTTTCTTCATTCTGTCCTTTTTACCTTCTCACACATTCAAGTATAGATAACCAAGGTGCTAAAGTTAGTGACTATCATTCTTGTATATTTTAATATGATTATTGAACATGTACACAAATAAGTCATAGTATTGATTTCTGCTTCTCTATAACATGCATAAATTATATTGTACTGTGTGTATTCTTTTCACCTCGCCTGAACTTTCCGGTACCTTTTCACTCTGTGCATTGATTTAAATTGTATAATTAAATTCTCATTATCCAAAGCAATCATGATAGAGTCAAAGGCAGAGGCTGCACAGATGGACTAAGAGAAACGTAAGGACTGTAATCACAATCATAATTGGAATTCTCACCTCTCTGTGTCAGAGCACAGCAAAACTATTGCCTGCAGAACCACATCGTAAAGATGCTTGGTCTTGAAGTGATACCATCTCCATGGCAACTAGTCAGCTCTGCAGTTGTAGATCAAAAGCATCCACAGCTACATAAATAAATGAGTATTCTTGTGTGCCAATAAAACTTTGTTTATAAAGGACACAGGTTGGGGGTTTTGGCAAACAAGCTATAGTTTACCAACCCCTGGTCTATAAGAAAAAATAAAGGATCCAGTTGCCCTAATTTCACTTTTTCTCTAGAACCAGAGTTAATAGGGCTGGTCGAAAAGGTCACCTTCCTCACTGATGCAACTCACACATCCTCCTTAAAGTCCCATGCTTCTAAGAAAAAGATAAACTCTTACTGAGGAATGTCCTGTAATTCAACTTTCAAGAGAAACTTTGCAAACAATCCTATACCATCGGCAGCATGATAGCATGTCTCTGTGTAAATATCTAGCTGCCAGCCAGGAGATCATTGGTTTGGTTCCTAACTCCGAAACTATCATCTGGTTTTAGAAAATTTATTTTATCCCTCAGGGCCTCAGACTATATTTTGTAAAATCAAAGTGTTGGGCTGTACTGTCTATTATTTTTCAAGGCACCATTGTAGTAAGAGCTGTGGGCCCCTTCCCACAACCCGGCTCCTGGCTAGCTTATGCCCCGAAATAACAACACACAAACTGTATTCATATAAACACTGCTTGGTCCATTTCTATTAATGTGTGTAGCACCATTAGGTGTGCTTACCAGGAAGATTCTAGCCTACGTCCATCCTGGGTTGGAGCTTCATCACATCTGCCCCGGAGAGGGGAGCATGGCCTCTGAGCTTACTTCCTCTTCCTCCCAGCATTCTGTTCTGTTTACTCCACCCACTTATGTTCTAACCTATGAGGCCAAGCAGTTTTTTTATTAATTAACCAATGACTTTCCTCCATCACACCATGATCCTATCATATATGTGTTTGCATACATAAATAACATCTAAGGAAAACCTGCACTACTACTATGCTGCTAATGAAAACAGTTATGAAACAACTCTTATTGTTACTATACCCATAGATTGGTACATCTCTCTACCTTCACAAGAGAAACCTCTCTTTGCAGTAGATGGCAGTAAATGGCAATTAACAGAGACCAACAACTGCCTAATAAAAAATAAATAAGATACTTTGAAATGTTTATCACTAAGTGGAATGTCTATATCATGTCCCTCTCTTGAAGGCTCAGGAATCTGTGCAAAAGAAAAGACGAAATGATTGTAAGAGCAAGAGCTGGTGGATAACTACAAGGAAACTGTTTCCTAGACACAAAAGTGAAAATGTACATATGAACTCACAGTAATTGTGACAGTATGCACAAGCTCAAGTCAGAAAAAAATACAGCATGAAAGAGTGGTGTGGGAGAATGGTCTGTATTCTGTCAATTATATTTTAAATAAACGCTGATTGGCCAGTAGCTAGGCAGGAAGTATAGGCAGGATAACCAGACAGGAAGTAAAGGCAGGTCAAGGAGAACAGGAGAATTCTGGAAAGAAGGAAGCCCATTCTTCTGCAGTTCTGACGCAACCACGGAAGAAGCAAGATGTGACTACCCTGCTGAATAAGGTACTAAGCCATGTGGCTAACACAGATAAGAATAATGGGCTAATAATGGGCTATATAAGATATAAGAGTTAATAAGAATCCTGAGCTAATGGGCCAATTAGTTTATAACTAATGTAGATCTCTGTGTGATTTCTTTGAGACTTAACAATTGCAGGAACTGGGCAGGACAGAAAACTCGGTCAACAGAAGAGGGGTTGTAGGCAGGAGTCCCTTCCCTAGCTGAGGAACTATTGGCATTTGATTACTGATTGGAGATGGAGGACCAGTTCTTTTCAACCGTGTATGCCCCAGAGCAGCCACCATTAAAAGAAGAAATCAATCAACACAAACTTGACTCAAGAGAAATGGAGGGAGGGAGAAAGAGAGAGAGAGAAAGAGAGAGAGAGAGAGAGAGAGAGAGAGAGAGAGAGAGAGAAAAAAAAAGATAGAAATGTATAGAGGGAGGGTGGATCCAGGAGGGTTTGGGGAAGGGGGGGTGAATATTATCAAAATGCATTGTATAGAATTCTCAAAGAATTAATAAAATCACTTTTAAAAAATCCAATGAATAGAAGCCCGCAACTATTCTCTCCCACACAGTAACAGTGTCTCCAGGAACTGTGCAGGTGAGTCATTCAAATTTTACCACCAGAATCTCCTTACTTCTAGTAAGAGAACTGACAATGAGGCAGGCACAAGAGAGGGAACAGGAACAGGGAGAACCTAAAATCCAGAGAAAGGAGTAGAGACTGAAGGAGCCTAAGAGAGGAAGGCTTCCAGTCCCAGAAGATTCTCTGGATGAGAACTCTGTTCAAATGTAAAGGTTGTCAGAATCCATGAATTACAGCACATTGGTTCAGTGTTGGTCCGGAAGGGAGAACCAGTGCTAACAGGAGAGCTCAGGCTCATCTCAAAACAAGTTTCTTTCTAAGAATTAAAGACTATTAAAAATGCAGAGGCAAGGACTATAACGCAGTGGTAGAACACTCACTTAGCATATATAAAACCTGAGGTTGAAACCCCAGTACTGAAAAAAACTTGCTTATGAAATTATGTGAGAATAACAGCCGGTCACCTGAGTGAATACAAGAAGACTGAAGGAGTTAGTTTTTCCTAAGCTGCCTACCTCTAGTTCAGAGCTCACAGATTCTATGGCTTATCAAGATGGGCTAGACTTTAGGTATGTAGCCGGAGTCTGGCACATTTCCCTATGGAAATGCATACCGTATTTTTAAAGAGAGCTAGTTATTGGAAGCTATTCAAAATAAGTATGAATGCTTTTCTGTAATATTGATATTATACTATGCAATAATAACTACAATACAAGGGACAAAAAAGTACTTTTTAAATAAGCACCAAAAAAGAAAAAAATAGAGAGGGAAGAAAAGGAAGGGAGACAAAGAAAGAGGAGGGAGGAAAGGTGGAGATGGAAGAGAATAAAAGATAAAAAAAACCAAGATGGAAAATTCTTGGTAATATAAATGAAAATTCAATTACATATAGAGGACATAGCTAAATGTCTTACATATTCCTTGTGGTGTATGAATCTCTGGTATCCCTGCTTCCTCTCCTACATTGTATCCATGCAATCACCTAATCAGCTGCATGGATAAGAGGGCTTGTTAGATGTAGCACACTGGGGCTTGGCTCCTGCATGCACCTATAGTTGACTTTCAGCTTTCTCCTGACTGCAGGATGATGTGGTAACCACTGGTGATACTGTCGTTGTTTCTGGAGCAACAATTAAATTCTCAGGAAGTGCCAAAAATTGAGAGAACACAGCTTGTGGTTTGCATTTGGGGTAACTGAGTTAAAATAGATTCTTGTTTGCTTCTGGTTACAACTAATTAATTGCATTTGGAAAGAGGATTACTACAGTATGTTTCTGATATGTTCTCTGAAGCCCTATTCTGTTAAAGGCTTTGTCTCCATCTTGGCACTATTGGAACGGATGGAAGAATTAAGAGGTAGGGTGCAATGGGAGGTCTTGGGTCACCATGCATGGGCTCTGAAAGGGGACTCTGGGACTTTGGTCTCTTCCCCTTGTTTGATCTTGGCCAAGAACTGGAATGGCCTCCTCTAATGCCCCATCATGATATACTGCCCCAATACAAGCTCCAACGTTATGGGAGAACCAATCATGTAATATAACCCTTAAACCATGAGTTCAAATAAAACATCCCTCTTTATGATTTAGTTGCATCAAATATTTCATTACAGTGGCAGAAAACTTATTAACAGTAGGATCCAAAGCAGACAAGGAACACAGGGGGAAAGGAATCGTCACTTTTTCCCCCACTCAAATTCACCTGTGACATGTCTGTTTATTGTTAAGGTCTGTGACACTATGTGCAAACTAGGATTTGAGGAACTGCCTCCATTCTCTTTGCCTGAAGGTGCATCTGTAGGGCATTTTTATATTTGTTAATTAATGTAGAATTGTCCATTTCAATGTGGGAGATACCATGTCTAGGCAGGTGGATCTGGGCAATATAAAGAAGGTAGCAGAGCAAGCTAGGTTAAACAAGTCAGTAAGGAGCATTCATTCATGGTCTCTGCTTCAGTTTTTGCCACCAGGTCCCTGCTTGAGTTCCTGTCCTGACTTCCCTAGATGATGGACTCTGCCCTGAAAGCTTAAATAAAACCTCCGCTTTCCAAGTTGGTTTCAGTCAGTGTTTTATCACAGCATCAGAAGCTAACTAGAAAACATTGCTTCTTCCCCCATATTTTCACTTACGCAGATCATTTGATCCCTGTCATGATACAGTAGGGAAAACCAGAGCCACAGAATACAAAATTCCAGACCCCTCCTCAATACCAGCAGTGAGTCAGAGCAATGAATTTGTACTCTTTCATCTCACATTCTGACAACCAGTCAGTGCACCATCCCTTCCTGTTCCCCTGAAGAAATTGGGTTCGCAGCTTTAGAAGCGAGAAAAGATTCTGGTTCTTTTCTGTTTCCTGAAGAGAAAAATGATGAGCAAAGGAGCATCAGAATCCTGCAAATCTGAAGTCTCTGCCTCCATGGAAACCTAATTTCTACTTAATAGCACTAAATGTTTAAATGAGACCCTCTGACACTCAAGAGCTAATGATAGCTTTGCTTTATCAGCCCTTTGTTTTATGATATGAGTCCTTAAATGGATGTGATCAAAAGGGATTTTTCCAAGCTCGCTCTTAACCTTGAGAGAATCCAAAACCGTTTTCTTCTCACACTGGCAAGACTGGTAGAGAGAGCATAGACTGCATGTCTCAATAAACTGATTTTCTGAGTACCGGGGCTTGACTTGCCTCTTGCTATGTGATTGCCTTAGATTTGCTGTTAATAATTGCACCCCAGGAACTAATTTCACTTCTCCTTTCTCCCCAAAGTAGTATTTTACCTTACCCTTTTGTTCAAGAGAAAATTGGTGAATGTTAGTCGCTGTAAATGAGATAGAGGGCAATTTGTTATATTAAATCCCCAAGCTAAACAAAAAATTAAACAGAACACAACGTGTGCTTTTTATGATCTCAATCTCTGAGATGGTTGGATAGATATAAATTTCTATTCCACAGTTGGAGCCATTGTTAAGGAAAGGACTGGATTTGGCTAGAAAGAGAATATCTTGGGGGTATGGAAAGGGTTGACACTAGGTTTTGGAAGTAGCTTTAGAAAAAGAGAAGGATTTTTAGACACAGATTGAAGTGCAGTAGCCTACCCAGGATCGTGAGTTAGTACGGGTTAAATTAGCCTACTCTTGAGGGAGCAGGGAAATGTAGAAGTGGAGGCTCTGGCTTTACACCAGAGCTCTAGGACATTACATGGGTGGTAAAGCCTCATCAGACAAGGAACACCTCTAATCCTTACACATTCTATGAATGGCACTTCACCCCCATGCTTCCTGGGCAGTTGCATCTGCTAATCTGTCTTGCCTCCCTATTGGCTCTCTCTTGCATTTCTTTAAAGATCTCTGCTGTAGAAACTGGGGATATGGCTCATTCAGTAAAGTGTGTGCTGTGTATCATGGGGGCCTGTGTTAAATTTCTAGTGACCATAACCCCCCGCCCCCCCCAAAAAAGCCAGATGCAGCTTTGTGCACCTGTAATCCCAGTGCTGGGGAAGCAGAGACAAGAGGACCCTAGTGCTTGTTGATCAGACAGAGGCAATTGATCAGTAAGTTCCATGTCCTAGTGAAAGACTCTGTCTCAAAAACTAAACTGAGAAGCAATTGATGAAGATTCCTGATGTCGACTTCTAGCATACACACACACACACATACACACGCTCACACACTTACACTTTCTGTACATGTATACACATTCACACATGCACGCGCATGCACGAATGCGCGCGCGCACGTGCACACACACACACACACACCTCTACTCAGGAACATTTTTCCAGATCACCATGATTAAAAGAGCAATCCCATTCCTCTATGCGGCTCTGTCCTCTCTGCATTCTTTCCCCCATAGCAGCTGTCATTTAAAAATTATATAATATGTTTTATTCTTTATTCCTGGCCCACATTCTAGCAACTCCTTCTGAATACAAACTCCCTGCCGGTGCCTACTGTTTTGGTCACAGCTGTATCTCTGGCACCAGAGAAGAGTCTCTTGTCACTGAGTGAATAAAAAAGAGACAAAAAAAAAAAAAAAAAGGTTAAACTAGCAGGGGGTTAAAAACAAGCAATAAACCCCACTGGATGGGATGGATAAGAGCAATTATAAAGATACATAAAAAGGACACCAAAGAGTGAGAGAATAAAAAAGCTAGAGAGCATCTGAAGGGTAAATATAAAAAAAGAGCAAGAGCCATTGTCCCAGCCATTTCTGCCTTCTCACTTAAGATGTAGGCTCTAAACATGATCCCCTGCTCTGCAAAAACAGCAGCTCCCACAACAAGAGATGGATTGGGTCTGAAATGGCTATAGACTCTCAGCACTGACAGGTGGGAGATGAAGGGATTGTAGGCTACAGTGTTTTCCAAAATCCGTGTATTACAGGCATGGTTCCAAACCCTTACTATCATTGGGAGGAAGTAGACACTCTAAGAGATAAAGTTTGCTAGAAGCATGATTGGTCATGGGGGAGAAGAAGATTTCAAAAGGGATTGTGTGATGTTGGTCACTTCTATTTTTCACTTCCCAATTGCTGTCAGAAATATTTGCAATAAATTATGTCATCGTCATGATACGTTGCCGACATTAAGTTGCTAAATTGCTAGTGAGGTAGGTAAGCTACTAATCAATTGCTATGGAAAATAAAAATGAAATACTTGTATTATTAAAATTACACACATAAAAGCAATAGGTGATTTGGCCAGAAACTCAAACCTCTGAAACCGTGAACTAAAAATAAAGCTCTCCTCTTGCAGTGGTGGAAATGAAAGTGTGTCCCATAAGCTCATGGGTTCAAACACGTGGTCTCTATTTGGAGTGTTGTTTGGGAGGTTTAGGAGGTGTTGCCTTGTTGGAGAAAGTATGTCACTGGAGGCTGACTTTGAGAGTTTAAAAGATTCACACAATTTTCAGTGGCTTTCTCTGCTTGATGCTTATGATTCAAGAGGATTGCTGTCAACTTCCTGCTCGTGCCACTGTACCTACTACTTGTTGTCAAGCCTTTGCTCCATCATTGTTGACTGAGGTTTTCTGTCCTGCCCAGTCCTTGCATTCATTAAGTCCCAAAGAAAATCACACAGAGGTCTACATTAGTTATAAACTGATTGGCCCATTATCTCAGGCTTCTTACTAACTCTTATAACTTAAATTCGCCCATTATTCTAGTATGTTAGCCACATGGCTCAGTACCTTTTTCAGTGGCATAGGTCACATCCTGCTTCTTCGGTGACTGGACAGGACTTTAGGAAAAGCTTCCTTCTTCCCAGGATTCTCCTGTTCTCCTTGACCCACCTCTACTTCCTGTCTGGTTGTCCCGCCTATACTTCCTGCCTGGCTACTGGCCAATCAGAGTTTATTTAAAACATAATTGACAGAATATAGACAATTGTTCCGTACAACTTCCCCCTCTTTTATTTTTTTTTAAACAAGAACATCCATAGTTCATTTTTTGGAAGTAGTGCAGGACAATTGTCTATATTTTGGGAAAGCTAGGTTAAAGCAGGCAGAATACTATTGTCCCATAAGATGGGGTTCAGGTATATAAGGAAGGGGACTCAGGCTTCCTGGAGAGAGTGGGGCAGGAATCACTCCTAGAAAGCTGTCTACACAGCCTTGACTCCAGTGAACAAAGCATCCCACCAACCTCTTGAGTTGATGCAGTTGAGCCTGTTGGCAAGTACTAGAGGTTAGAAAGCACACTGGAACATGGGAACTAAATGCCTAATTACATTCTATTGGTTTCTCACCTGATGACAGAAGAAATCAGAAGTTTTTCCTGTTATCGAACCACCCAGAGATCTCTTGGAATTTACAAATAAGCCTGCTATTAGCTAGAACTACTTGACAACATTCACTGTAGAATTCAGTGAATATTCAGTCACATGGAGATGGAATAGCTTCAGATACATTTTCATTAAACAACAGATTAAAGCTGACTCCTTCTCAAGAGCTATGTATTTTACTGCTGGATACCACAGAAAAGACATGCATTTTTTTAATATTTTTTTATTGAGAAAAGGAAAAAAAGTTTCCTCCTCCTCCCAGCCTCCCATTTCCCTCCCCCTCCTCCCACCCTTATCCTGTCCCCCCACTCTTCTCCCCCCCCCCCACTCCTCTCCCCCTCCCTCTCCAATCCAAAGAGCAGTCAGGGTTCCCTGCCCTGTGGAAAGTCCCAAGGTCCTCCCCCCTCCGTCCATGTCTAGGAAGGTGAACATCAAAACTGGCTAGGCTCCCACATTTTTTTTTATCATATTCGAGTTCCATGATGAGTGGACTTTCCCCTTTAACCTAATGAGCATCACTTATTAATAATCAGTATAATTCTTCTAGCATGTGAGTCACTGTCTTTCCTTAGCAAGCCATGGCACAGCATCTTGCTCCCATTGACTCTAGCTACCACTTTTTTAGTATAAATACAATTTAATTTAGAACTGAATTCATAGCATGGAGTAGAAGTAGAAACCCACTAATTGACCTCTTAGTAGGTATAGACCTCGTTTTCTTCACTCTTGAACAAAAACTTGCTAAACTGCTAGTAAGCCAGTAATCAACTGCTATGGAAAATAAAAATGAAATACTTACATTATACAAATGACAGCCACATTTATCCCTAAGTCAATCATGAAAGCCTTATTTCAGATAATTATTTCATTAAAAACCTGATGGGCATTTGGAGAGATGGCTCAATGAATAAAAATACTTGCTTTGAAAGTGTGAAGACCAAAGTTCAGAATCCCAGCACTTGGGAGGCAGAGGCAGGGGGATCTCTGTGAGTTCGAGACCAGCCTGGTCTACAGAGCTAGTTCCAGGACAGGCTCCAAAGCCACAGAGAAACCCTGTCTCGAAAAAAAAAACAGAATCCCAGAATCCATAGAAAAGCTGAGGTCCTATAGTGGCCACCTGTAATCTTAGCACTTAAACAGAGACGACCTATCTATCCCCTTATCTAGACTTGATAGAATTTGTGGGCATGGGTTCAAGAGAAACTGCCTCAAAAATATTGTAGAACATGATTGAGGAAGACACCTGATGTCAACTGTAGATTTCTACATATATGCATGCTCACACACACACACACACACACACACACACACACACACTCATCCTTATATGCTATATACACAGATGGAAAAATCTTGATTTATCCTTCCCTTATATTTTTACAATTTAAAGAACACAAAGGGAAAGACACAATAATTTATAGCTAAACATCTCAGAAACATTTCAGAAGGTAGGTTCAGTCCTTCCATCTTAATTCACAGACCTTTCACAAGCACATTTGAGGGAATCTCTGAAAGACGGTGTGTGTGGGTGGGGGGTGATAAATAACCCATTGTCATCCATAGCAGCCACTGGCAATCCATCAAAATCTGATGAAGACACATTTCTCTTGGCTTTGTCCAGAAGTGAAGATGGCCTGAAGAAACCCAGAAATCAGAAGAGTTCTAAATATGGGGTGGGGTAGAGGACAAATGATATTTAATTTTTTTCTAGGATAGTCCAAGCTTGACTTCTCTCTTGTATGTCTTTTCAAGGGCATCAGGTGAGAAACCAATAGGTAGGAATTCAGAGCCATTAAAATACTAGGCCCCATCTGTGCAAGAGCTACCTTGTCCTATATGGTGCTTCTCTCTGGGCATGTACACACACACATACACACATACACACATAAGCACCCACACAAGAAGAACATGAATGTGCACATATTTCCTTCTGAACCATGGCTGCCAGTTCAGAAGCAATACCCCACAGTTTGGCTACATATGTGTTTTTGGTAAAGATAACCTATCCCTATTGCACCAACACTGAGGATCAGCCCAGGATCTGTGAAACTCAGGGAAGGGTAGACAGTGCAGGTCAAAGCAGGCAGGAAGTGCCTATCACCTGTATGCCAAGGCCATTGGCAAGTCAGATGACAGAAGAATAAACAGAACTATTAGGCTTCACTCTGGGCTTGTAAATCATTCCAGAGCCTTCATCATTCCTGCTGAGTTATTTTAATCGCTCTCATTTGCAAGAGCAAATTAGGTGTAGCATTGTTCTCGAGATGCTGCCCGGGATTGGTGCCAGGAAGGAACAAAATGAGCAAAACACGAAAACCCCTTTCCAAACAAAAGCCCAAACTCTGCAAGCAAAATTGATTTGTAAACCTTGTCAAGGTAGTTTCTAAGACAAATCTATTCAGAGCATAGCGGGGGTTTGTAATCAAGGCTGGGAGAAATTGTCCAATTAATACACATATCTGACAACAATAGAAGATTTCCTTACGTTAAAACTCTCAAGGACCGTGACCTTCCCACTACACTCTCTCAAGATAAAAGCCGGTGCGCTGCTCATAGCAACGTGACAGAAAGTCTGCTCAATTAAAGCCTCTCTAACATATGCCACATAAAACGGTAACTGGGGAAGTAATTTAGGTAACGCAGGCAGACCCACACCTCTCTCCATTTATCTGGGTAATTTATTTCTCTTTTCTTGTCATCGGTTTGGGTTGCTCTGATTAATTTACTGTTTAACGACATAACTGCAGGAAGGTGAGCAGAGAAAGGAAGAATTGGTTCGATTCAACAACTTTTTAATGAATGCTTATATCAGCTAGAGGATAAGTCGTGGGAGATATAGTCTCTATCCATGATGTGTTGGCTAATTTTATGCCAACTTGACACAAGCTGGTATCATTTGAGATGGAACCTCAACTGAGAAAATAGCCCTAACAGACTGACCTGTGGGCAAGCTTCTGGTGCATTCTCTTGATTGAGCTGTGCATGCCAAACTCACCTACCCCTGGCTAGGTGGTCCTGGGTATTATAAGAAAGCAGACTGTGCAAGCCAGTGAGCATCACTCCTCTAGGGCTTCGGCTACAGTCCCTGCCTCAAGGTTCCTGAAGTGCTTGAGTTCCTGTCCTAACTTTCTTCTCTGATGGACTATGAATATTGCAGAACTACAAACTGGTCCCATACAGGAAAGGTAACTTTTGGTTTATGAACATCTCAGATCTACATGCATGCCATTTCTTCACCGAGGCCTTGAGTTGACTGGCTATCTTTAGATTTGATATGAACTGACAGAAAAATCTGGATTCCCTACCAGACCAATGGTGGAAATACAGTTTACCTTCATTGTTCATGGATTCAAACTTTTCTTACTAATATTCATGCCCCCAACTCTACCCTCACAGTGTTCTTAGGACCTTTCACAGACACAGTTAGTTTGAGTTATCAGACATATAGACTACTAGTGGAAGCTGAAAAAAAAATCTGGAGCTAGAAAGATGCCTCTGTGATTTAGAGTGCTTACTGCTGCTGCAGGTGACCTGAGCTCAATTCCCAGCATCCACAGAGTAACTCACAAGTTCTCGGGGATCCTATCCTCTCCTTTGGCCTCCAACAATCTCTGTATGCACATGGTGCACATAATACCACTCAGGCTGATGCTCACACGTATACACATAAGCAAAATTTAAAAAGTAATAATAATTAAAAGAGAAAAAATCTCCTTCTGTCCTCTTTAGCTTTCATATGAGATAGATAAATATTCTTTCTAGGGGTCTATTTAGTCCTGTGCTCTCACATCTTTGTTTTGTTTTTTAAAAATTTATTTATTTATTTATTAAAGATTTCTGCCTCCTCCCCGCCACTGCCTCCCACTCCTCCCCCTCCCCCCATCAAGTAGAAAGCCTGGGATAAAACCAGACTCACTGAACATAGCAGACAATGAGGACTACTGAGAACTCAAGAACAATGGCAATGGGTTTTTGATCCTACTGCACGTACTGGCTTTGTGGGAGCCTAGGCAGTTTGGATGCTCACCTTACTAGACCTGGATTGAGGTGGGTGGTCCTCGGACTTCCCACAGGTCAGGAAACCCTGATTGATTTTTTTTTTAAGTGGTGGATTGATTGTTTCATCCTTACAAGTGATACTGGTGTTCTTTCCAGCGTTCCAGTGTGCAAGACAGCTGTCCTGGGACACGTGGAGAAAACATAGGAATTACATAAAATGTAGATACAATGCTGTTTCCATGATTTCAATGTGTATTAGTCAACAATACGGATTAAACAGGCATCTAAATGCCAGAACCCACAGATGTGAGTCCACTCCACGTTGGCTAAAGATCAGAATTTGAGCTTTGTTTTTGTTCTTTTAAAGTTTTGTCAACAAGTGCGACTACAAATAAGAGGTCCCGACCTAGGGTGTGGTTAATTAATATTTCAAGTATGGAGGTGGATCTAATACACCTTGACCAAAGGTCAGAGAATTTAAGCCTATTCCTGCTCTTTCAAGGAGACTGGCAGGAGGTTTCAGGGGGTGGTTGTCTGCCCCCTCCCTTTTTGGAGTGGAGTATATAAGCTTGTGGAAAATAAATATGGGAGATTTCAATATTCACTGGATTTCCCTCCTGGTGCTCTTTTGTGTTTCTCTCTTCTATTTCTCTCATATCTCTGTTCCTTTTGTTTAATAATTCTAATCCTCGTGTTCCTACCCTGAAACATGTGAACACAGTCGAGTCTAGACCCAAACAGATGTCACGTCAACGTGTGACTTATGACACCTAAACAGAAACACAAATAATACATAGTTATGCATCAATCAATTGATAGAAATGTAATGAATAGAAGCTCTTGGACATCTATCTCTGTGTTTTCCTAGAAGCAACAGTTCAGGGCTCTCCCATTTCACACTCACAGTGACTACAGAACAGAACCACCAGTGAATGGGACTAACTATTATAACTGTAGGCAACACCCTCAACTGGATGAACAATGGAAAGGAAACACATATAAATACATTAACTTATAATAAAATTTTAGTTTAAATAGATTAAAATATTGTTCTCCAATTATCATAGCCATATATGGAGAGTGATTATTTTAATAGACAATGGAGACCTCAGAGGGGACCTCAACTCCAGAAGCTTTGGTTCATGAGTTCATGAGGGACTATGAACATACACACACACACAAACACACACACACACACACACACGGTTTTGATTGCTTTTGAGATAGGGTTTCTTTATATCGCCATGGCTTTCCACACTCTGTAAACCAATCTGGCCTCAAATTCAGTGATCTACTTGCCTCTACCTTTGATTAATCCTCTGCTGGGATTAATGTGTGTGTCACCACGTCTGTCCAGCTAGAGTGCATTATTTTACTCTTGATACATTATAATTACCCAAGGGACAGTTTATCACAGAGAAGATGTGGAGCGAGGCAAACCCTCCTCCACTGTTGGTGGGAGTGCAAACTTGTACAGCTATTATGGAAATTAATATGGCAGTTCCTCAGAAAACTGGGAATTGATCTACCTCAAGACCTAGCTATATGACTCTTGGGCCTATACCCAAAAGACATCCCATCCTATTACAAGGACACTCACTCAACTATGTTCATTGTGGCTTTCCACATAACATCCAGAAACTGAAAACAAGCTAGATGTCTCTCAACCACAGAATGGATAAAGAAATTGTGGTATATTTACACAATGGAATATTACTCAGTGGTTTAAAAAAAAATGACAGCACAAAATTTGTAGGCAAATGACCCTGAATGCAACTGAAAAAAAAATCCTGACTGAAGTAGCCCAGATCCAGAAAGATAAATATGGTATGTATTTACTTCTAAGTGGATATTATCTGTTAAGTAATGGCAATCAAACTATAATCCACAGACCCAGAGAGACTGGATGAAGAGAAAACTATGGAGGGGGCATGGATCTCTGTCAGAAGGGCAACAACAGATTCTGCTGGTGGGCTGAGTGCCAGTGGGGAAGGAAACAGGAGGGATCAAGCAGAGGAATGGAGGGAGAGAATGGGGGGGAGAGAATACAGGAAGAGAAAGCTGGAATTTGGGGTAAGAGGGGTGGAACTTAGTGCAGTGAAAACTTACTGGAACCGAGGGTGACCCTAGTGAGCACTCCTAGCAATGGAGACTACAGAGTATGAACTGGTCATTTTTTGTAGCCAGGCAAGACTTCCAGTGGTGGACCTGAGTTACATTCAGGTGAGTTGTTGGTAGAAGACGTCCTGTGGAAATTCCTAAACAACCCAGGATAATACTAAGAGAGAAGAACACCCTCTGGAAACTTGGGAGCAGAGCCCCATTGCTGGGGGCAACTTCTACTTGGTTCACTGAATGAAGAGAGTTCAAGCTGGTGTAGGGTTGGAGTCTTCACCCCTACAGTGTAGTGTCTTTGATTTGAGAAGGTATTCTGCAGATTATGGAAAGATAAACCTGGACACCAACCCAGTCACAAAACCCTTCAACTGCAATCTGTCCTGCCTGCAAGATGTCCTGGACAATGGTGGCACAGAATATGTGGAAGGGACCAACCTATGTTGGGTTTATTTTGAGGCCCACCCCACAAGAGGGAGCCCATGCCCTATATTGCCTGGACGGCCAGGAACTAGAGACTGAATAGCCCAGATGCCTACAGTATAACCAAACACAGACTGGAAAAAAAAAAAAAAAAAAAAAAAAAAAAAAAAAAAAAAAAAAAAAAAAAAAAAAAAGAAAAAAAAGAAAAAAGAAAAAGAAAAGAAAAGAAAAAAGAAGGGAAGCGAAGGGAAAGAAAATGAATAAATGAATTGATTACCAATGATATTCTGCTATACTCATAGACCAGCTTTGTCCAATCATTATCATAGAGGTTTCCTTCAGGTGTCATCCAGCATCAGGTATGAGCAGGTGTAGAGACCCACAGTCAGACATTATTC
The DNA here is from genome assembly GCF_014885135.2 of Alexandromys fortis. NCBI lineage: Eukaryota > Metazoa > Chordata > Mammalia > Rodentia > Cricetidae > Alexandromys > Alexandromys fortis. The sequence continues at coordinate 1,466,629 of NW_026067943.1, forward strand.
AGAGACAGTCTAAATATGAATTCTCCATTGGGTCTCTCCCCCTCAGAGATGGGGGGACCCTTTGGAAGAAGGGAAGGAAGTACTGTAGAAGTCATAGGGATGGAAGATTCCTGGAGAACATGATTCACCAAACCAACTAAGCAAGGCTCGCAAGGGCTCACGGAAGTTGAAACAAAGAAGTGGAATTTTTATTCATTATTGGTGGGATTGCAAACTCCTACAATCATTGTGGAAATCACTGTGGATATTTCTCAAAAACCTAAAAATACGGCAAGTGTATACCATTCTTGACTATGTGTCCAAAGGAAATCTAAATTAATACACTACAGAGATATTTGCCATAAAAATAAAACACATGGGGTGCATTATGGCTTTAAATAAAACAATTCATTATCTTCTTGTTTGACCATCACTAAGGTGAGCCCCCTGCTTCAGAACCCCATAAATAGAAATTCAGGATCCCAACAGAGCTGTTTCTCAATTCAAGACTCTACTGGGAAGGATCCACTTCTAAGTTGATGGAGATGTTGATGGGACTAGGTTCTTTTAGGATCTTCTTGTCTTTCTGACTGTTGTCTGGAAGCCACTTTCCCTAAATTCCTTGTCATATAAACTTTCCCAACTTTGTAATTTTCTGCATAATAATCCAGGGGAAGTACTATCCTATTAATAAACTACTCTAGCTATATTAGTCAGGGTTCTCTAAAGGAACAGACAAGTAATATGAATATATCTGGGGAACACCTCATGTTAAGGGTGAAGATTAGAAAGGACTGTAGTCAGGCATCTAGACAGCACAGCTTCCTTCATGACTCTGAGAGCTAAGCTTTAACGCTAAGCTCCTAAGATAGATAATGTTGACAGTTTTGGGTAGGATAACAGTCAAGTATTGACCAATATTGATCTGAGTTAATAAATTAGGTCAAACAAAGAGAGAAAAATGCTTATCATTTGTCATACTTAGCTTCAGCTACCAAATTGACACATATATAGATTCAGATGGAAAGTGGTACCCTCAATTGAAAAATTTTAAAGATTAGTTTATCCTCTGGTCACATCTGCGAGGTATGTTCTTAAGGCTAATTGATGTAAGAGGGCCCAGATCCTGTGGACAGTGCCAGCCCTAAACAGATAAGCCTCGTCTGTAGAAGAAAGGAGACAGGGTAAGTCATTAAGCAACATTCCTTCATGGTCTCTGATTTGGTTTCTGCCTCTAGGTTCTTGCCTTGAGTTCCTGCCTTGGCTTCCCTTGATGACAGATAGCAAAGCGTAAGATGAAATGAATTCTTCCTTCCCCCAAGTTCCTTCTGGACATGTTACTATCAGAGCAACACAAAACAAACTAGAACATCATCTGATTAAAGTTAAAAGATGAGAAGATAATGTAAGTGGAGATTTTGATCAAATGTTTTTAGCAAAAGCTTGCAGATTAAGCTTTTGCATGCACATGATAAAGTCCCTGAGCAGCCCTAGAGTAAATAAACATATGGGCCTGTATTTTTCAATGTCTTTGACTTGGGAACTCTATTTTTCTAGGACAAAACCTCAGGGACACTTTGGAAAATACTGCCTTGCATAATGCAAATATGTCACTAGGAACAGTTATAGGTAACATCATGTCATTCAGAGAAGATAGACTGTTAATGTACTGAAAAATGGCACCTTGGGTCTGAAGCTGTTTCAACACAACATCTGCAGATATATTTCCCAAGGTAATCAGAGGAACTATGCTTGAATTGTAAGTAAGTTATCTTTGGGAGCAAGATATCATGAGAAACATAAAATCCACCTTCATGGATGGAAGATGGCAATCTAAAAGCAATAAATCCTCCCCCTTTTCAGCTGAAATATCCCTCAACTGACATCCACAGATAGTCTCCAGTGAGTACAGCATGAGGCATAACAGTGACCATTTCCTTTCCATGTAGTAACTATATCTGCCTTCTGAGTTATTACCATAGCGCCAATGTGATTTGCATAGCAACCAACTTCGTAAAACTGTATTCTACACTATGGAAACCTCAGAAAGCTGGGCAGTTCATGCATGAAGCCCTCTGATAAAAAGAAAGAAATCAAGAAGTGATTTTAGAAGCTCATGAGCCACTAATTTGCACAAATGGTATTAAAATCAGTTCAATGCCCTGCTAAAAGACACAAGAGGGTTCTGTCACTTAATAACTGGACATATTCATGAGCTATTGAGCTAGAACTTAATCTTTTTCACTTGCAAGATATTGAATATTGCAGAAGATCTTAGTCCTAGTGTGTGTGAACCTGCTCCTAAAGAAGCAAGATGTCAAAGAAATAGGCTAAACCAGGAAAACACAAAGTCTGGCTCACTTGGGGACAAGAGAAATCTGATAAAAGCATTGTCTTAAATGTTAGAAAGAAATGAAGTGTCCTCCTGGTAAGTCGGGTACTTTCCTGGTTCTAGGCTCTGATCATAAAAAGCCCATAGATCACTGTAATTTTTTTGTTTTGCTTTTCTGTTTACAATGTGCTGAAAAATATGGGCAGAAGACAGTTAACTAGGTAATCAGGGCACTCATGGTGGCTTCAACTATTCATGGCTGTAGTCATCTCAAGTTGAATTCAAACAGGAAAGGAGCCATCAATACCACAATTGCTATATCCATCCCACCGAACTCCTTTCTAACAGAGTATCTGCTTCCTCTTTATTCTTTAAATTTGTTCATGTGCTCATCATTTCTCTCCTGGATCTCTTGCTCATCGTGTAAGGATTATAACTATAGATGCAATGGATTGCTCCACTCATGTATATATTTGAATCATGAGTGGTACATGACCAACCATCAATAAATGATCACTTTTCTATACATTTGATGAGTACTCGGTGATTACTGGCTGATTCAATGAAGGTGCAGGCATAATTTTAGTAGGCTAATCATCTGTCAATTATGAAAAAGTTCTTTTAATCTTAATCACTTTTCAAATTCCTCCCTCTCTTCCGTTATAATAGTGCAAATATAATTGTTAATACTATAGTCTTAAACATTGTAAGACTTTCTGAATTTCATATGCTCAAAATTACTTTCCATTTTTAATTTCCCTTGGCACTGGATTCTTTTTATACTTTTCTACACCTAAGGTCCCTCATGAAACACAGACCTCTGTGCTTATAGTCCTGATTTATCATATTTCTAGGAAGGTTGGGAAAGCGAATACTGACCTTGTGTAATTTATGTCCAGTTGACTGTAATCCTCTGGATTTCAGAACAAGGACTGGTTAGTGAGATGTCTTCATGCAAGGGCAGCCTTTTCTGCATATTTTAAAAAACAATTTTCTTCATAGAAGGATCATAATAGGCTAGAAATAAAGCACAGTACTTGCTATGGGGGATGGATTAGTGGATTAGATGGGAAAGTGTTTGCTTCATAAACAATTACATAAAGCTCAGAATAATGGCAGTCAAGGTCTGCAATCTGGAGCTGAACAAGTAAGACAGGCAGACCCCTGGATCACACTGACCTGCAGCCTCTCTGAAGCAATGAGCTCCAGGTTTAGTGACAAACTCTGTTTCAAGAAATAAGGTAGAGGGAGACTGAGAGTGATAGAAACTCAAAGCCAATCACTGGCCTCCACAGGCAGGTGTACAAACTCATGTAAGCATAAAGAGAACAAATAAAAATATCTAAAAATACACTGTCTAAGATAATAACCGTCAGCCAAACATGGCTGTTGGGCATCTAATAATGATATTTCAAGATAAGATGATCTCTAAGTGTTAAAGCCTATACCACAAAAACTCAGGACATGATGTGTCTTGCCAGGTTTACTATTATAACTTGTAGAGTTCACAGCTGAGTAAAAATAGTGATTCCCTTTCTTCTCTGGTAACAAGTATAGCGCCTTCCAGCATTATCACAACTAGTCAGTAAGGATGGAATTTCCAGGTGACACCCAATGAATGGATAGTGGAAATGTGGAACAATCACACAATGAAATATTATTCAAGTATTAGGAAAAATAAAGTACAATTTTCAGGAAAGTGAATACAGGTGGAAATAATTATTCTGAGAGAGGTAACTCAGATTCAGATAAGTAAATGCTTTGTGTTACATTTAAGTATATTATGTCTTCAGCAATAAGGTCCTATCATCTAATTCTGGAAGGTAACTGAGAACAATGGAAGTAACCTGCTACGTTTGGTGATCAATGGGACCTCATTACCCAACAACCACCGAAGAGATAACCCATTCCAATACTGAGCTTTGTATTTATCAGCTTGTGGTATCTAGTGGAGGTTTTGCTAACCCATTATAATAGGGTAACTCCATTTGACCACTTTCTGAATGTGTGCACATATAGGAAGCTTCTACAATAGTAGGCTTCCACATTACTTTTCCAAAAGATCTTTTTATTATTTATCTCTCTTAGTATTTCTTAGTCAACCATTCTCTTCTATCTTTTACTCCAATTTAACCCTTCATGTTTAATACATTTCTCTTCAGCCCTTTATATGACTGTGGTCTATCTCCTTTCCCATAAAACACTCCCATTCCTATCCCAGCATAGTGTCTTACCAATTTCCTAACCTTTAGGAGTATTCCAAACTAAACAAACATATGAAAGAAAATGTGTGGGACTAGCCTATCTGGGAGGCTGAGGAAGGAGAAATGTTAGAATCCAGGAAAGAGACAACATACAAAGACTTCGCCACTGAGAACACAGCAGGAATCTGGCAGCTGCTGGGATCCAGCATCAACCATGAGCTGACCATGAGCATCAACATGAGAGAAGAGGAAAGAAGACAGTAGGAATGAGAGGTGCTGCTGAGAGCTGGTCATCAGGCTTCAATCAGAAAATGCCCCAAAGGACTACTGATGATTTTCACTTCCTCTAACAGAACAGAGAGTATGGGAGACCCCAAGGAACTGGCCCTTAAGAGCAAAGCTCTTAGCTTCTAGCCTTTGTTCCACTCTAATAACTCAAGAGCATATCATTTGATTGAGTGGGTAATCATTTCTCTTCCTCAGAATTTTCCAAACAGAACTAAAGAAACGTAATAATGGCTACTAGTTGTTACTGCATTAATTTTAGAGTCACGCGGAATTCTGAGTCTGGCTTCAGTGGTACAGACCTATAATCCCATCTATTTGGGAGACTGAAAGAGAAGGGCTCCAAGTTCATGGCCTCCTCTGGCTACAGAATGTGCTCACAGCAAGTGTTCACAGCTTAGTGAGACACTGTCTCAAAATATATAGCAAGGAAAAACTGGGGATGTAGCCCAGTAGCTAACACACATGGTTTATTGAGTTTATCTCTAAGTACCACCAATCCTTACACACACACACACACACACACACACACACAGAAATACACATACATACATACACACAAACACACATATACAGAGAAACATACACAAAGATACACATATACACATACATACAAACATACACAAACACCCATATATACATACATTCACACATACACGCACAACCATACACCTCAGTAAACAATTTAAATGAACTAATATACTCAGATAAGATGTGGCTTAACCACGAACACAACTCAACTATGAAATATATATATATATGTAGAATTCCACAGAGATGCCTAAACCAGTACCAATAAACCACCTATGGTTGAGACAATTGCTGCCATTTGTTGCCCCACTTCTAATTATTGTAAACATATTGGTGCCATTAAATTTTTGTTACTAATTAGTGGGGTGAGATCTCCTTCTGGTAGGGATCAGAAGAACGCTCAATGATGCCATATTACCCTCCCCCTTCTAACTTTCCAATATGTTTCTGCATTCTGCTAAAATAACCATTAGCATTTACACAAGGGGATTTGATAATTTTTCCACTAGTAATAAAGTAGATATTTAACAAAATGCAATATAGGCAACTAATAAAAATTTACAAAGCTAGTCGAAAATAAAATACATTCTTTATAGGCTCATTTTATTGGGATTTTGCTATTATAACTGAGAAAAAATGTACTTTTAATATTTACTCAGTTGTCCTTAAACCATTCTACTCACTGTTGTCTAGACTCCAGGCATGTCTTATTCATCTCACTAGGAAGATACGGACACATAACAACTTTAACCTAAGCCTCAGCCTTCTCAGACTCATCAGTGATCTCAATGATCAATCTTACAGTTTTCCTTGAATCTCTTTTTTTAGTGTGTGCATGTATGACTGGATGAGTGTGTGTGTATGTGGGTGTGTGTGTGTGTGTGCATGTGTGCACACAAGGAGATAACCACAGAAGTCAGGCAGAAGACAGCTCTGGATACCTTGGAACTGGAGTCACAGGGGTGATGAGCTGCCTAATACACATGCTGGTGGTCAAACTAGAGGGCAGTTGTCATGAGAAACAGAAGATATAGTGTCTCATACCATTCTCTTGCATGACTCAGTTCCAACTCCCAGGGTACCAGCTGACATACCATTATTTTCCTATAACATGAGCCTCTGATCTTGGGACCACATCCACAACCACCCTTGCTTCATAAAACACTCCCCTGCCTAAACACCACTTTTGGTAGACAATGGTGGTATGATGGTGTCATCATTCAAGAGCAACATCCAAAGTCTCTTTGTATCTGTTGACATCTTTCTCCACTCCATTCTCAACTTAGTCCCATTTCTCCCTTCTGACATCAAGGTGATCCCATTGGGATTTATTACCACCTCCAGACTGCAATCACTTCCAGAAGCAAGGCAGTTTCAGCACTTTTGAGACTTCTGCATCCCTATTGGAGTAGGTGTCTGTATGTAACAAGATCTCTGGGGATTATCTGGGTTGAAAGTATCAGTGCAAGAATATGCGAATAAATACTGTGGCTATGGGCCTCAATAGGAATGGTAGGGTAGAGCCTACTCCCGCAGCCATCCACAGTAGTGGGTATCAGTCTTCAATAGAAAGGCACCACTTCCCCTAGTCCTTCCTTGCTTTCAACTTCCAGATCACACCCATTCCTCCACTCAAGGTCACAACATTTTATAACAAATTATATCCTGGGGAAAGGGATGGCTCCATCAGTTAACTGCTAGCATCACAAGCATGGGACCTGAATATGACCCCAAAGAAAACACATACAAAAATGTGTAAAATTACACACTCAGACTCACATTCACACATTAACACATGCTTATGTAATTTATACACACACTCACAATTCAAAGACAGTGACTCACAGGTTTACATGTCCACATTCACACTTACAAACACTGTCATTCAAGACATATTGTTATTTATACATAGATGCATTCACATATTTAGACACACCCAAATACACAGTAGCAAATGCTGACACATGCACAGTCTCACACATTTATAGACTCACACACATCCACAGGCTTATACACTTAAGCACACATGCATACCACACACCCCGACTCACATGCTCATAAACACCTATGGGCACACTTACATGCCCACATATGCTCACACATGCTCATGCACACTTATACACTCAGATGCATTGCATTCATATAAATATACTCAACATACCCACCACTAGTCAAGCACGGGATATACACTCTCATGCACACTCATATATTCACAAATACACGCACATACTAACACACACTTATACACATATTCTTTCACATTACACACACGTGAACACATATATATTCACAATTCATGCACACTTGGACACATTCATGCAAAGGATCCATCTTACTCTTCAATGGGGGCTCTATACATCAGTCCTTTCCAAGTCATGAAGAAGAAACTCCCTTATCCTAGCCTTCCTGTCATCCCTCTACAGAGCTTGCCTAGGGTTCAAGTTTCTGCTGGTTTCACAGCTCAAGTGCTAATGGTAAGCACTCTCCCCTGGGCTAGGTAATGACCACAACAGGGCAATCTCTCTCTATTACCTCCTGACATCCCCAAATTATCAAATAAATCACTGGCATCTATCTTGCAGCTGACATCTGAATCAGTACTCTTTGTAAGGATTATCTTTTATCAATAACCAGCTATTGATTGCTCCCACCTGGATTGTGAGTGGTGGTAAAATGGATACATCTGTGTTCACATGGCATGAGTACGAGTTAACACAGACTGCACTGGGTAAATGAGGTGGCCCAAAACAGAATGAATAGCACCAGTCCAAATTATATTAACTTTTAATGAGCCAAGATTAAAACAGCTCCAGGGACGCAGAGTTCTTGTGGAAGAATAAAATGTCCAGGCTGATGAAATACCAGTTTGACTAGATGGTGCATAGGATAGGATTCCATTTTCTCCTAATTCTGTGAATTTCCCATGCAGCCAAAACCACTATTAAAATACATATTTCACATTGATTGCTTGTATCTCAGCATCTCTTTAATAGGGGCCCACAGAGAGATGGGACGTGAATCAGAAGGGAAAAGACGCCTCAGGAAGCTCTCTGAATAATTAAACTCAGTACTGAAATGGACTCAAAATGCTATGGAAATGTAGTGCAGATTCAGAAAAACCTCAGGAACTAATTTCAGGGTTGTAAAACTTTGGAGGTTTGCAGTGGCGGTGTTCCTCTGTGGCCTGGTGCTTGTCTAGTATATGCAAAGCCCTGGCTTTTATCTCCACAGCCAAAAGAATGCATTTTAAAACTTAAATGATTGTGTTTGGTTAGAATATGAGCCATTTGAGTTTGGATACCTCAATATAATATTATTTAGTTTATTTTTAGCTTATTGCATTTTACTTATTTATTGTGTGTGTAGCACACACATAGACTCAGAGGCTAGGTTTCAGGAGTCATTTCTCTTCGCCCTCCATGTGGGACCTGGGAATTCCTTTACCAGCTGCAACATCTCACCAGTCAATATGATATCCCTAACACATGGCAGAAAGAATCGTTGTTAGTCCCACAAACTTAGGTCACCATAGCCAGAGTTCAAAAATCCCAGCTTAGTCATTCATAAACCATCGGCAAAGACAGAACTCAGTGGTGGAACTCCAGTGGGGACACAGCTTAGCTGCAGAGTGTGTGCTTAGCATGCGTTAAGTTGCAGATTGAATTCCCAGTACAAAGGAGAAACCCTGTCTCAAAAATCAAAAAAAAAAAAAAAAATGTGTGGGATACTGTTTATGAAGTTCTAGGAACAAGATGTGTTATTTAGTATTTTCCCCACACCTGCTTGTCTTAGGACTACAGCAATGCTAGAAGAGGATGCTGGATGGCTCTTTCAAGCTTCCACGCATCTTCCCTTCTTTGGAGCCTAAATTTTTCTCTCCAGCACCAATCCTGAATCCATCTTTCCAAGTCCTGCCATAGCTCCTTGAATTGTTCCAGAAGGCTGGAGAAAATCATGACTGCACCCTGCACGTCCTCCTATAGCCCCAATGGGCTGCACTTGGTGCTTTTGTCTTCTCTGTGACCTTGTCCAGAGGTCTTGTTTCAAGGTTTAGTCATGAGCTCAGGTCCCCAAGACTCTTCTTTCCTGCCTTCTACTCAAAAGCAAACTCTACCGTTTCCAGGGGAACCCAGGCCAATGTGTCTTTCCTATTTTGCCTGTCCACCTACGTACCCTTAATTCATTCCTTCCTGACCCAAGAGGAAAGGGTCTCACCTAGCACTGGAGACCAACTATACTAGTATGTATGTGTGTGTGTGTGTTTGTGTGTATACATTTTGTGTGTATGCACATGTGTATACAAGAATGTGTAAATGTGACCTTACAGGAAAGAATGTGTGAAGGCCAGAAGTTAAAGGCATTAAGTGCCCCCTTTCAACCATTCTTCACTCATCTTTGAGACAACTGTCACTCACTAATTAACTATATCAGCTGACCAGAGAGTTGTAGGGATCTGTCATCTCCATCCCTCTAGCACACATTCAGTGCTAGGATTGTAGCTGCTCAGAACCACACACAACTATTTTTATATTTTCTTCCTTCCTTCCTTCCTTCCTTCCTTTTCTTTCTTTCTTTCTTTCTTTCTTTCTTTCTTTCTTTCTTTCTTTCGTTCGTTCGTTCGTTCTTTCTTCTGTTTCCCTTTACATGGGTACTGGGGATCCAAACACACAAGTCCTCATGCTTGCAAGGTAGCCATTTGGCCAGCTAAGCCATCTCATTAGTCCTCCCACACCCCACTCCCCCATTTTTTGTTAGCTTTCTACTATGCTCTACAGACATTTTTTTTTCTGATATTAACTCCTCTTCCTGACCAAATCATTCTCCATTAAAGCTATTGGAATATATCATTCTTTTAGATTTTTAACTTCTAGTTTCAGGGCTGGAGAATTGGCTCAATGTTGAGAGCACTGGCTGCTCTTGCAGAGTACCTCGGTCCAGTTCCCAGTATACACAAGGGTGACTCAGGACCATTGCATTTCCAGTCCCAGGGGATTCCAATACCATCTTCTGAATTCATTGGGTATCAGGCACACATGTGGTACTCATACAGATATGTAGGCAAAACTTTTTTTACAAATAAAATAAATGCAGCTAAAGAAAAAAAAAAGCTCCTAGTCCCCTCTTCCCTCAGCCTTCAGGACTCGCTGGTTCTTACTGCCAAGTTGTTTAAAAGTTCATGTGCACACGCCACTTTCCATGCCCTTGTCTGCTCCGTTGCTAGCTAAAATGGATATCTCCGTTCAGCTTGCTCTAATTAGTGCATCAATGAATCACTAATTGTTTCCATTCTTGCTCTATTTTCAAGTCAGCCTTCTTGGCTTCTCCGCGCTGTTTGGTCTGCTCCATCTTGAAAGACATGCCCATCCTTGTCTTCCTGATAATATTTGTCTTTCTCCCCATTTCTTCCTTCACTGCTTCCTGAATGTGTCTTTTATTTTTAGTGATACTTGTATCTCTCTTCACCCCTGAAATAGGGATTTGCCTAATTGTTGCAATCAAGCTATATCCTGCTCTGAGTTACTCCATACTGTGTGAAATAGTGCTTTAATCACATGATACCTTCCTCTTAGAGACTTCATTTCACAAGCAAAACTTGACTCCATTTTGAAGATGGAAGAGATGACAGAAGCTATAAGCAAAAGGCCCTGACTGTCCACATTTGTGATCACTGACTGTTGTGGGTGTTTTATTCTTTTGACTGTTTGAGGGACTCACCACCCAGCTCCCAAATAAATTACATGGAGATTTATTCTTAGCTATGAATGCCTGGCCTCAGTTTGTCTTGTTTCTTGCCAGCTTTTCTTAACTTAAATTATCTTGACTCCCTTTTGCCTCTGAGCTTTTATCTTTCTCTAGTTCTATGTATCTTACTTTCCTTCTTACTGCATGGCTGACTGGGTGGTTGGATGGCTGGCTCCTGTCATCCTTCTCCCCCTGTTCTCTTGCTGCTTGTTCCTCTCCTCACAGAGTTCATCTTCTATTTATACTCTCTGCCTGCCAGCCCCACCTATCTTTGCTCCTGCTTCACTGTTGGCCATCCATCGCTTTATTAGGACCATCAGGTGCTTTAGACAGGCACAGTAACACAGCTTCACAGAGTTAAACAAATGCAGCATAAACAAAAGTTACACACCTGGTAATAATATTACCCAACAACCAATCTTGAGTGTGTCCCATATTTTCTCTGTGCCTTCTCCAAATCTCCCCACAGTGCCGGAGAAATTCATCAACACCAACACTTTACCCCAGGGAGGTCATGAGCCACTTGGCAAAATCCAATAAGACAAAGTTCTGTCTACATTCCTGAGAATGCAAGAGCTCCTTGTCATCATTTTTTGCTGTTACTCTGAGAAGGGATGCTTATTTCAGGGATTTCCAAAATGAAATTGGCCTGTGGGAAGGTCTGTGAGAGATTGGAGATTGTCCTAATCAATAATTGATGTTGAGTACAAAGCTTACCTACTCTGAGCTTTTAAATGATATTAAAATTACCACTCTATTTCCACTGGAGTCCATTTTTTTTTTTTTTTTTTTGGTTTTTCGAGACAGGGTTTCTCTGTGGTTTTGGAGCCTGTCCTGGAACTAGCTCTTGTAGACCAGGCTGGTCTCGACACTGGAGTCCATTCTTAAGTTATATTATTAATGAGAATGAGAACCCCCAAAAGAGAGCCCAAGTTTTCTCTTTATCTTCATCCCCATACTACATTATATGCACATATAAAATTCTTAGAGAATGCAATTATTTAATAAAATAAAATAAAATAAAATAAAATAAAACCTCTCATAGCAGGACCCTATTCTAAACGATTCATCATTGAGACTCTTCAGAATAATTCTACATTGGGTCAACTCACGGTCAAAATTAACCACTGTAACCCTCCAAACAGCCTTCTGGGTAGGAATTTGGAAAACTGAATTTCAAAAAAATAAGTAACTTCTTCAAGGTCATAGGGTTGGTATCTGTTCATAGTCTGATACTGGAGCCTTCTATACCAACTCGAAGCCCTGCATTTATCACGAACACCTCTCTTTTAAAGTGCATGTCCTTGCTTTGCTTCTTGATTCTTTCTTCCTGCCTGTCTCCAGGAAACACATGAGAGTTCTGGGAGGAGAGATTCCTTTCCCCTAATCCCTCTCTCCACTCCACTAATGGACTAGACAAAAACTAGAGGTTCCACAAATGCTTCCTGCACTTGCCTTTAACGGGAATGCATTAGGCATCTCAACTGAGGGTGGGGAGGAACGTTAAGTCAAAAGATCTCATTAGCCTGACTGTGTGGGTGACTGCCAGCACGCCGACTGGATCCATTTCAGTGGAGTTGCATAAGAGGGCAAACAGTCACAGCTCATTCTCTGTCCCAAATCCCTAAGCCTCTCCAACTAGGCTTTCTATGCTGAACCATAGAAATTGTAGTGAACACTCTAAGAACTTTCTGTTTATAGAAAGTGATGCTTTACAATTCTCTACCAGATGAACACTTAAGCAAGTGACTTACCAGCCCCAGGACACTAAGACAGTAAGGCCCACTGAAGATATTACAGAGATAGAATTATGGTCCTCAGTATTTCATCAGAGCAGCAGTCTCCTGCTGTTTCTGGAATATTCTGTACTATCCACCATTACCTTAGAATGAATAGCCTATATACTGTAAAGAAAATGGTGAAAGAGCAGGAAGAATTGGCCACAAAGGAACATGAAATTTTACCTGTTGTACCTATTTGTTTTTCTAATTTAAAAAAATTACACATAATAAGTCACATGATCTTTGGCTATTTTCTTTTTAAAAGCATTTATTTACTTATCCATTTATCTATTTGTGCAGTGTAGTGTGGCGATTTGAACAAGAGTACCCCTCATAGGCTCATATATTTGGGTGCTTAGGGAGCAGCATTAGGAGATGTGGCCACATTGGAGTGGGTGTGGCCTTATTGCAGGAAGTGTGTCACTGGGAGTGGGCTTTAGGGTTGCAAATGCTTAAGTAAGGTCCAGTGTCTATCTCTCTATTCCTGCTGCCTGCTGATCTAAATGTAGAACTCTCAAGCTTCTTCTCCAGCATCCTGCCTGCCTGCAGACTACCATGCTTCCCACCATGGCAATGAGCTAAACTTTGGAATTGTAAGCAAACCCAATTAAATGGTTTCCTTTTTACGAGCTGCCTTGGTCATGGTCTCCACAGCAGCAGAACACTGACTAAGACAAGTGGAAACACATCTGTGCCACAGCACACATGTGGACTTTAGAGGACTTGCTTTGGGGGGTGGGTTCTCCCCTTCCATCAGATGAGTTCTGGGGACCAAACGCAGATCTTAAGGCCTGGCCACAAGCATCCTTACCTTCTGAGCCACCTCACAGGCCCTCTTTAGCTACTTTCTAATGTTAAGCATTACCTTTCAAAACCCAATCAATTTCTGAAGCCCTTGAAAGTTCCTAGGGAAGCAAACAGGTATATGTTTTCCTTTGATTGTAGGAAGTGGCCTATTTGGAAGACCTGTGCCAACCAGAAGACCAATGCCCACATGTTTGACTGACCCCTTCACTTATGCTTGGAGTTCATGATTCTATCTTCTACCCTATCCCTGCATTTATCACTCAAATTTAATGGAAGGGGAAAGTAAAGACATGATACGTAGTCTTGTAGACTGTCAAAACTGAGACTGTGGTAGCTTTAAGTCTTGAAGATTAGATAAATGGAAACAAGAGGAAAAGGCTTTCCACACCCTTCACAAAATCCTGAACATGTAATGCTGGCAAGAGCCTGTACTGTATTTGTCTTCCCAGCTCTACCAGCATGGAGTCACTGGAAGACTAAATGCACTGTGGTGAGAAGATGCTCATTGTGATGATCACTTTTGGTTGTCAACTTATTGGGATCTGAGACACACTAAGAGACACCCCCCCCCCTGGGTGGGAGGCATCTTCTACCAACAGCCCAGCTATGAAGAGTCATGAAGGAAAACAGGGTACCTATTTGAATTTACTCCTTGCTGATGAGTACATCAACCCTATTTCTAACACTGTTACTGCCATCCCTCATGGACTCATAAATAAGCCCTTTTAGCCTATAGCTAATGGCTCTCTAAGAACTCCCCATAGCTTCAACAAGAGACTGGTCTTTCTGAAGCATCAAGTCTTGTGAACTGAGTAACTACTAGACTTAGCCTCTTTAGTATGCAGACAGTCACTGTTGGACTACCCAGCTCATATTATATAAACCAATATAATAGATTCCTTGGGAATTTTTGTTATCCTATCAATTCTATTACTCTAGAGAATCTTTGCATATAGCCTAGGGAAACTTATGAACATTATAGTTGAAGGTGCCACCCCCACCCAATATTTGGCTTATCACGGTCAGATATTGTAAATATGGAACAAATGGTGCCTCCATACGCCCACAGATCTTACCTGCCTTTCACTCCTCTTATTGCATGTTTGTCTGCAAACAGTGAGTCCACTAACCAAACAAATGCTGATGACTTTTCACATATCAGGCACAATGCTCTGTGGTAACAAAAAAAAAAAAAATGGCAGGAGAAAAATAAAAACAGTACTGTCTTCACTGGGACTTGGTAAAGGGAAAGACACTGGCACTGAGGGAGTTATAGCTATAAATAAAGTGCCAGATATGAGCTGTGATGTATTCAAGAAGGTGACATCTATTCCAAGGAAATAACACATTAGTATTGCTATCAATAATCACACTGCAGGGCCGAGAGAGATGATGGCTCAGCAGTTAAGAGCACTTGCTGCTCCTGCAGAGGTTCTGAGTTCAGTTTCCAGCACCCAGGTGGTATCTGTAACTCTAGTTCCAGGGTACCCAATGCTCTCTTCTGACCTCTGTGGGCACTGTAGTTACATGCACATACTCTCCCACACAACGCACATAGGCATGATTTAAAACAAAATAAATGGGTTTAAAAATGATCTCAAAAAGGTCTGCTTGAGGTCAGATCAAGCTTCAGAACCAGATAGATCTGAGACTGAATCCTTGACTCAAGTATCCTTGTTAGTGACTTTGGCAGCCTATGGAAGTCTTGATTGTCTTTTTGACAAAATAGGGAGAATGTGAGTACCTACTCCATTGTGGTGGTAGTAGGACTGAGCTGACAGAATGTGTGTTATCTAGCTCCAATCCTGGTACATCACTGCTGTAGGATAAACGACACCTATGTTAAGGAGCATGATCACTGGTATCATCTTTTCTTCCTGCTGCATATCTAGAATGTTCATTCTGTCCCTCCCTTTATAGGACATCAGCTCTGCTTCCATGTGTTATTTCCTCGAGAATGCAGGGGACTTGCAGAGGCCATCTGGTGATGGTGGACACTGGCCAAATCATCACTAATTGCCTAAGCTCTCTGGCTCTCCTTTGGTAATGAGTTTGGTGGGTCCAATTAGTGCAGACCACATGATATTGTTGAGATGCTGTGGGGAGCTTGAGTATAAGCCAGCAATGCCCGGTTCCTTTGGAGGATGGAGAGGAACCTTCTGAGAATCACATTTAACAAAAAGCTGGCAGGAGCATGTCCTGTCTGTTCCCATGCCCTCCATGTGGGAACTTGCTGTGACTAAAGGGAGCACAGGGATTGTGATTAGAGGGACAGATGGGAAGTGGGAACATTCACTTAGCAGCTTTTAGAGACCTCCAAGGATCCATCTTTATACAGCTCCAAGCCCTTGGCCTGGGTTTTGATTTGCTAAGCAAAGGCTGGGGGAGGGTAGGAAACATATGCTAGTTCCAGGATTTACCTACTATTTAGCCTCCCAGCTGCTACTCTTTGCATTGCCATATGTGGTCATGGCTGAGTCCTAGCAACTAACACCAAGGTATATATGTTTACCTTGCAGAGTGCCTTGCCCAGTTTAGGGACTCCACTGAGAAATTCTGGATTGCTATGTATCAGGGTATTCTTATGGAGGGAGGGTCATGACTGAGAGGCCCAAAAGGTGTCCCCCAACATGATCCTGATCCAGAAAACATTCCCAAAATATAAAAACTAAGATTAATTTTTAGTCAATAGATAGACTATCATGGGCAAACAAAATCAACCATAATCTGATATGCCACAGCTACCCTCAGTTTTATGACAGGAATTACATGGTGGGAAATTACATTCAACATGGCTCATCACAATCTCAAGACGATTCCATCAAAAGAAGTATGCCCATTAGTATTTCCCTCATCCAAATATTAGACAGACCTTCCCCTGCTTCTCTTCTAAGATGAGGCTCTCATTAATACTGATTTTGTCAAGGGTGGTAAGGTCTTAGACTGTATGCAGGCCCTTTTTCTGTTGCTGTTCCACCCACTGTATTCTTTATAGTGTGCAAATAAAACCACCTCATTTTCTTAATATTCTGGCATAAGGAGAGAGTTCTTTCAACAGTCAACCAAAATATGTGGAGGGCAACAATGCCAGAGTATTTATGCAAAGTACTGACTGCATCAGAGAAGCGGGTCATACCATTTACCCTGACATGTATACTCAGCTCTATCTAAAGATTACTCAGGCCCCATAGTTCAAGACACACTAAGCAAAGACTTGCAGATGTTTGTGATTAATAGTAAAGTAAAGGCTAGAGGAATGGGTAAGCTGCCTCCAGCATCAACTAGTGGAGGAATCAGAATACCTGGCTTTACAATAGGCAGCAACAGTGGGGATGCAATGCCAGGCCCCATTGGACTTAATGCCATCTTCCTACACCAGAACCCATTCAATCCTGAAGCAATCCTTTGGCCATATTAGGTTTTTGAACATTCTAAAAAGAATTAGAGTGGGACTAGAAAGCAAGGCCATTTCTTAGGAGTTATGTGAGGAAAGGCCTCCATGCACTTCGTTTTAGGCTTAGAAGCGTGTCTACCTGGTACTGGCACCACTCAGGGATATTTCCCCTCTGGGTCCCTGCCGTATATCATCTTTATGGGACTGAGCATCGTTCCCAGAGATATAAAGAATTTTGAGCAAATGTCTGTCCTTGGGGGGTCATAGAGTATAGATTCTGGCTGGATTCAATAGCAATGCTGAAGTAGGAGAATGTGGAGCTCAGGAAGCAGTGGCAATTGGACCAAGGAAGACACATTCATGTAATCTCTTGCTCAGAAATTAAGCCACAGAGAATGCTTGTGGTGATAAAACAAAGGATACCCAGTGAAGACTCAAACAATTAACTAAATGATTTGTTCACCATGGCCTACTTTTAGCAGCCAAGATGAAGCACAAGATATGGGGATCAATATAATTTGAGTCACTAAAAGACAGAATGTTTTGTGAGTACTCCTCCTGTTTATATAGGTAGACCATCATCAGGCATTGGACAAGAGATTTCTGGAGTGTATGCCTGCCCCAAACTTCCGTTAATGTACTGTGCTCTCATTAATCCACAGAAACATTACGTAGAAGTCCATATCAGCATTCCCCTATGTGCCTATTAGCAGTGTTCCACCTTTAATAATATAATCAGAGCTGTGCAATTATGTGTGCAATCTATATCTTAATACCTCCCAATGTCTTAAAGATGTACAGTTGGGACCAAAGAATCTATTTCCAGCATACAAACTTTTGAAAGTAAATACACTGAGAAGAAGGTTGAATTTTAAAGTTTCCGTTAAATGCCCAGGGGGTAAGAGGTTTGTCAAGCACGTCTACAGACTTGCATTCTATCTCTAGCCTTGTCCAAAATATCCTGTTGAATACGCTTAGCTACCAAGAGCCTTCGGCCTAAAGGCTTCCCCTATTTCAAAAATGGAGGCCAGATAGAGGTAACAACATCTTATCACGAACTAAGATTTTATAAACATTTCTGTAGAAGGTGTATAATTATAATAGGTTTATGAAGAGAGTTGACATTAGACAAAAAGCTGATCAGGAGCCCTTGTGTCCTGGGGCTTATAGAGTTAACAGTGTTTGTGAGTTACTGGTTCCAGGATGGTACTCCACCAAAATCTGCAGATGTTCAAATTCTGTATATGAAGTGTATTGCTTGCATCAATTCTTAAGTATTGGACATCATTCATTTGTTTAAATCATTTCTACATGAATTGGACACACCATATACAAAGTTTTTATATTGTATAGGTTCGATAATTTTGATAAAACTGTCCTTACATGATGAAACTTAAATGCAATTAAATGAAATCTACTCTCTACCCATAGATATCTGACTCATAGATACTGTGGTGTTTTGGATGAAAATGGTCCCCCATAAGCTGATGTATTTTAACTCTTTTTCCCCTGTGAGTGGTGCTATTTGGGGAGGTTGCGGCTCCTGTAGGAGATACAGATTATTAGAGGATCCATGCTGCCAGGCTGGGCTTTGGGTTTATACCTTCATCATCCTACTTCCTGTCACTTTCTGCTTCATTCCCATGTTGACCACGTGATCTCAGAGCTTCCTGCTGTCTGCCTGCTGCCATGCTTCCCCCTTCCTATATAGCTCTCGCTCTGGAACCATAAGCCAAAATGAAACCTTCCTTATATCAGTTGCTTTTGGACACAGTATTTTAGAAGAGCAACAGAAAAGTAAGTAATGCAAATACTCAGGTATAAAGAATGGGCAACATTTGCCTGACTCATGGCAAATGGCCACGGGAGTTTATTACAGTGTACCGTTTCTCAAAACAGGTAGTAAGACACAGCTATCTTCTCAAGGTTTGGTCTTGAACTTGGATTAGATTCTCTTGTGCGCTCACCTTGAAGCTTTGGCTGAGTTAGGATGTGAGGATATGTTTCCAGCTTCTCTTTTATTGGAACTAGGACATGGTTAGCATTTGCTGAGTCTTAAGTCGTATGACACTTACTAATTTGCAAAGTGTTTCTGATTCAGCCCCACCACGCTGCCTCTGTTTTGAGCAAGGTACTAATGATCAACTCTGTGAGGATATAAAGTCTTTGTGACCAAAGGTCCTAGGCCAGCAGCAGCCCAGCCTCCCAGCTCTTCTGATTGTATTGTCACTCCACTTTTCTTCTTTCGAGCAAATATGAGCTTTATTAATAATTACTCAGAGCCGAGCAGGGATATGAGACACTCACAAATGCTGCTTGATATCTTGTCACAACCGCCTGGTTGGGGGTAACCACAGGAGGCTTTTCCTCCAGGGCATTCAAAGGATTGTTAGACTCAAAAAATGTCTCCAGAGAAGACGAGAGATCACAAGAGAGAACTGCATGTCTGTGTAATCTACCTCAAAGGTCCACTGCAGAAATAACTCATCAGGCTCCGATGTTTCCCCTGGCCTAGCCAGCACGCCCCCAGAGAGCTGTGATTAAGTGTTCAATGGGTTTCTGCACACTAATGCCCTCCATCCCAGCTCTGGTACCCACAAACTGGGGACCTATAATTTGTACAGCTGCAAACAGCAGGATTCAAGTTGCCTTTCCCTTCCTCTTCTACTAAGACCCCGTAAGTTGCTGGAGCTATTTTGTTTAAGGAGATTATTTTTCCCTCCAAATGACTCTGTTGCCACTTGGACAGCACCTTCTGGCTTTTATGAGAAAGCAGACAAAAGGTTACAGCTGTTTCAGTAAACAGGTGGGGACCCCTGTGGTTTTCTGAGGTCAGGTCATGTTACTAGCACTAAACACAGTGACCAACATACTGCCTGAGCTAAGTTGTTGACATCAGAACTGGTTTTGCATTGGGAAATTCTATTCTTCCTGTCAGATACAACCAAACATTCTCCTCTGGTGATGATTAGGGTTTGGCACTTACACCATACCTTAAGTAAAGGCTTTAATTTACAGTTGGTCTCACAAACACAAAGCAGTTTATTTGTGAGAATATAGGAGTTAGGTGTGGCAGCTGGGAATTTAGACTTATGGGGGTGAAATCAGAATTTCTTATTGAACTGACAATGTGACCTTAGGCAACTAAATTCAACCCCACAGAGTCTCCATTTTCCTTTCATACAATGTTATTGTTTGTAAAATAGATATAACTCACTGAAAGCACATTGGTATATATTCTTTCAGCCCCAACTCACTCAGCTTTTGGACATTGCAACAAAATACCAGGAACAATTTACAGGGAGGCCCAGTTTATTTCGGCTTATAGCATCAGATGTTTTAGCTCATGGGCCACTTGCTGTTTATTTTGGGCTAGGACATCATAGTGAAAAGGCAATGTAGAAAAGCTGATAGCCTCATGGCCTGTGAGGAGCCAAAAGAAAGAGACAGAAAGTGACGCGAATCCTAATAAACCCTTCAAAGGTAAAACACAATGACTTAACTTCCTTTCTCTAAACCCTACACCAAAACCTTCACTACTTCACAGCAACACCACAGGCTGGCAGCTGCTATGCTTTTTTATAAAGTCTGTCCTCAGATGGCCAAGGCACGGACGCTTAGTTTGAGCTTCTAGCACTACTTTGGGAGACCCATCCTGCCTCTGGCTTTGCCCCTTAGACACCATAAGGTGAATAATTCCATTTATCATCTTCATACCTCACATTAGGCCATGAGCCCTGTGTCATAACAATGAAAGGTTTAAGAGTAACCAAACCTTTAGCATGAGGACTTTTTTTTCTTTATCTTTTTTTTTAATTAATTTATTTATTTATTAAANAACATTTTCACAATCTGAAGTGATCTGTTAATTTTTCATTTTATAAAACTTAGCAACCCTCTTTCTCCTCCACTTGTTATAAAAATGAATTTAATTATTTCTGCCCTTAATTGGTTTTGCATAAATTGAAACATATATCCCCTTATCTCCTAGCAACTGGTACTGTGAATATATATGGATATATATATATATATACTTTTATGCCAGCATTCACTTTATACAATAGTCCACATTTGCTTTAGAGCAAGAATTTTGATAAGTATTTTAACTAAAAATCAACAAGGCTTTAGAAAGAAGCCATAACTCCCAGGCTTTACTGTGAATCAGTGAGGGTCTCATTTATTCACCGATCCAGGAGAATTTTATAAGAATATGCATAGTTATTTGGATATATAATCAAATACAGCCACAAGATAACTGCTAATAGAATTTACAATCCAGACATTCCTTTCCTTTATGCTTGATAATTATCTTGCATTTATTTTCTGGGAGACTAATTTTGATTCCATGTGAATGTGTTTTGCCTGCATGTACATAGGTATATATTTATACCACACACAGACAGTGCCCACAGAAGACAGAGGATGGCATCAGACCACTAAAGCTGGAGTTACAGAAAGGTGGTGAACTACCACGTAGGCGCTGGGAAATGAAGGTGGGTCTTCTTCAAGAATAGCCAATTTCTTCATCCATTCTTCAATTGAAGGGCATCTAGGTTGTTTCCAGGTTCTGGCTATTACAAACAATGCTGCTATAAACATAGTAGAGCATATACTTTTGCTGTATGATAAGGCCTCTCTTGGGTATATTCCCAAGAGTGGTATTAGCATGAGGACTTTTGAAGGACATTCAGGATTCAAAGGACAGTAGCCATCATGACAGTGAGCAGATACATGAACACGTGGGCGAACTTTCCAAGGATAAAACCTAATGTGCAGTTTATGAAACTGTAGCCCACTGCTTCAAGAATCATAGTCACACTAGCTTTGGACATTGGAACACTTGGGCAAAAATAACTGGGGCTCACACATGCTTAGGTTGGAGTCATACTCTCTGGACCCAGCAAGTGGATGTGACAGTTCTGAACCCTCCCTTTGGGTTGTGTGGCAGAAAATGTATGCTCCTTTAGAAACAGTGCATTGCACAGAGCCTGAGGATGGCTCCCTGAGTTATCTATATCTGTGCAAACCATGTTACAACTTTCAAAACTATAGCCATTGGAAATGCTGAAGAATTTTTACCCGTAGACATGTATAACACTTACTCTGTCCTCGACTATATATAATAAAAGCTAATTTTGCTTCCTTTTACCTATAATATTTAAAAAATTCCTGATCAATAAATGTATTTCTTCTGTGGATTGTCTTTTGTTGTCCTGGTTAAGATTCAACTACAGTGAATTCAAGATGGGTAGGAATTAGGAAAAAAGAGGCCCAGGGCAGGACATTCAATGCAGGAAATTTAGGCAAGGAGAGGAAAGGTAAAGGTAGCCACATATAATTAGTAGACTGGAGAGGGTGAGATAGAAACTTTCTCTCTAAGTGGAATGTTGCGACTTGGGGAAAGTTTACAGTTCTCAGAGTGTTCCTCCTCCCAGCATACCTTCACCAAGGACAGCTGTTGAAGAGGCTGACTATCCTTCATTATACAAGCCCCTATTTCATTCCTATTAGCACCCTCGATACTTTCTGTACTTGATTCCACCAACTACACATGGTCATGTTAAGTGGCTTTAATGAGATGGCTTCAATGAGTTTGAAACTGGAGGTCGCCACTGAGTCTCCCATTCTCTCTTCTCTTTGTCTGGTGACAGCATCTCCACACAAAGGTCAGTCCTCACAGATCTGTCCTCCAGTTTCAAACCCTAACTCAAACACTGACAATTAAGCCATTTAGCACGTACTCAGAAACCAATGGGTACATTAAGTCATCTCCCATACCTTTGTAAAAATAATGTTCCTTTCATATCAAATGGTCATTACAATAATAGTTTGCAAGCTTGGTATTAATTGTGTCTCTTGTTATACAATTACAGATCATATTGGCTCTGGACTGCACCATGTAATTATTGTTATTCATTAATAGCCAACATTTAGAAAGAACTTAGTTCATTGAGGTAACTTTTCTATGCCCTCCACAAGCACGTGACAGACTGACTGCATTTTTTTCATCATGGAAGTTTATATCTTGTAATCTCAATAATATTTGGAAATGCTTTTGATTGATTTTATTACAAAAGGCTCAGATAAAGAGAGTTATACTCCGATAGCAAAAGTCTTTCCCATAGAAGCCCCATATGCTAAATCTAGAAAGTTCCAGTTAGATGATTAAGGGGAAAAAAAAAACAATTGAACACCAGTGTTTGCAGACATCCCATAACTAATGAGTCACCTGCATATGCCCTGCAGGAGATAGAGAATAGAGAATACAAAATGTTCACTAAGGGTTGAACCTTGTAGATTTTGGTTCATTGAATTCATGATAGAACCAGAAGGCATGTGTTTAATGACTCTCTCCCCCCAACCCCTGGAATTTGCTTTGTGGCCTTTGGACCTTATTTTGAGAAAAAATAATTGAAGATGTAATCATACTAAAACTAGAATATCTTGATGATCTTAGAAGCATGTGCAGATGGACCCCAACCCTGAACAGAGAAAAGAGTGTTGGGGCGTGCCTTCATCTGTCGTGTACTACTGAGCAATGAGCTGAGTAATTAATAAAGATTATAGGCTTATCTCTCAGAAAGCTGTCACACCTGAGGTCAAAGTTCAGGCATTTGATGGTGAGGAACTTCTTAGCCTCACAGAACATAAAAAACAAGTTAACTAGTGCTCCATAAACCCTGTCTAAATAGAGCCTCATTTATTTTTTCTGGGAGACATTTTGTGGGTTGCTGGCCTCTTAAACACAGCACCTGGATTTTTAGGATCTACATTTAAGCCTCAGCATTCTTCCCTTGCCTCTCAAATGAATGTCCTTCTCACAGAGAAAATAAATTCATTCCATCGAAGCATCCCCAAGCTGCCTTAATGCATTTCAGTATTACCTTGAAAGTCTAAAGTCCAAAGTCTTATCTAAACACCATATGGATGCAACTCAGGGCAATTTGTCCTGCAGTGAATTGCTCTGCAGAACCTGTGAAATCAAACTTTAAAACAGGGAGCTGAGCCAAGCAGAGAATAGAAGTTCCCATTTTAGAAGAACTCCAGAGAAGAAGAAATGAGTAAAGGGGACCAGGTAATCTCAAAAACCAACAAGGCAAACAATATTCAACACCAAGAAAGGGGGAAGCATCCTGTCTGACTCAAGACACTACCTTCCAGACACAGGAGGACACTGTCATCTCCAATTCCCCTGGGCTGCCCCACTTCTGCAGTCTTGCTGAGAACAAATTTGCAAAAGTAGCAGCTTCTTTCTAAGTTGCCCTTTGACATCCACCCCAACTCAGCATTTTACATTCTCACCTGAATGAAGATGTTAACTGCTAATAAGTCTTTCTTTATATCTGCAAAGTGCAGACCATCTGGTAGCTGCTGGTCTTCCTTATCCTAGCATTGTTCATATGCTATGAAAAATGACTTTGAAGGTTAACTTTTAGAAAACCAACATGCTTGTGTATTAAAAAAAAAAAAAAAAAAAAAAAAAAAAAAAAACTAGCCCTAGGGACCAGAAAGATGGCTCAGTTAGTAAAGTGATTGTTTTGCAAGCTTAGAAGCCACATTAGAAAAAAAATATTGAGAATTTTGCACGATGGAGCACACTTAGAACCTCATAGCTGGGAAAACAGGGATGGGCAGACCTCATGGGCTCAGTGGACAGCAAGCATAGATTACTTTGTGAATTCCAGGCCAGTGAGACAGAGGAATGACATCTCTGGCCTCCACACACATGCAGAGAGAGAGAGAGAGAGAGAGAGAGAGAGAGACTCGAATAGGATAAGACCAATTTGTGATAGCTGAACCAGAAAACATCAGAAGATGCACTAGATTATAAAGATCTCACCTACCATCTATCACATGATATCCCTTCTCAGTGCACCGTGAACCTCCTTTCACTCCTATATCAACCCTTTCTCATACTTCATACTTCAGTTTTCTTTTCTTTTGTTTTGTTTGTTTTTTGTTGTTTTTGTTTTTGTTTGGTTTGGTTTTGGTAGGAGGATAACAACATTGAACACACACACCTTGGACTTCTGGCTCTTCTGTTGATCTGCTTTCCTTCTCAGGAACTCTCAGTTGCTGAGCACTGTCTTCTGTCCTCACCTCATCTCTGTTGCTGTGAGAAAGCATCCTGACACAAGACAACTTAGCTGAAAAAGGGTTTATGTTAGCTCCTCAGATCCAGGTTACTGCCCTTCACTGAGAGGAAGTCAAGGTAGCAGGAAGTTGAAACAATTAGTTGCATCACATCTACAGGCAAAAGCAGAGACACAAAGGCATGCAGGCTTTCTGCTAACTTGAGTCTTTATGTACAGATCACTTTCCCTACTCTTACATGGCTTAGGACTGTCTGCCTAGAGAATGGTGCTGCCTACAGGGTGTCTTCCAATATCACTTAACTTAGTTAAGATGGCAAGGCAATGGTGGTGCACACCTTTAATTCCAGCGCTTGTGAGGCAGAGGCAGGAAGATCTCTGTGAGATAGAGGTCAGCCTGGTCTACAGAGCGAGTTCCATAGTTACTAAGAAACCCTGTTTCAAAAAACTTAGAAAAATAAAGATAACCGCCCCCCAAAAGACACACCCACCAGCCAAACCAATATAGACAACTCCTCATTAAGACTTTCTTCTCAGGTGATTTTAGGTTCTGTCAAGTTGGCAGCTGACACACACAGCTTTCAAGAAGCATGTAGATGGACTTGGAACCATTAATAGTTTAAGACTACTGTTTCTTAATTAGGGTTTCTACTGCTGTGATAAAACACGTGATCAAAGCAACTTGAGGGAGAAAAGGTTTATTTGGCTTACCCTTCCATATTCCTGTTCATCATCTCAGGAAGTAAGGAAAGAAACTCAAACAGAACCAGAATATGGAGGCAGGACTGATATAGAGGCCATGAAGGGGTAATGTTTACTGACTTGCTTTCCATGGCTTGCTCCTCATGACTTGCTGAATCTGATTTCTTACAGAACCCAGGACCAACAGTCCAGGGACGGCGCTCCACATAGTGGCCGGGATTCTCTCACACTGATCATTAATTTCAAAAGTGCCCTACAGGCTTGCACACAGCCCTATCTTACAGAGGCATTTTCTCCATTGAGGCTCCCTCTTCTCAGATGACTCTAGCTTATGTCAAGTTGACAGAAAACTCTCCAACACATCCTGAAAAAAAAAAAAAAAAACAGAACAACAAAACCAAACAAACAACAACAACAAAATCTAAAAAGCTCTCTTAGTTACGCAGCACACACTCTTGGCTCTACCTTTCTGGGATCTCATGGACAGTCCCATGTCATTGCTTTAATTATTCAACACCTCCCTGGTGTTCTCTGTGGCAACTTGGCCTCCGTGGCAGGTCTCTGTTAGGGGCCTCAGGCTTTTTGAGACTTCATGTAAAATCCAAGTGGTGCTAATTTTATATAACGAGTCTGTGCATTCTCTACATCACTTGGTGCTTCAAAATCTCACAGTTGTGCCCTCCAGAGCTGCACTGGATGAGGAGAAAGCAGAGAACTTAAACCTAACCTAACCTGAACCTAACCTAACCTAACCTAACCTAACCTAACCTAACCAAACCTAAAAACCTGAATTCAATCCCTAAGGCCCACACAAATATGTGTGCCTTATAATATACGCTCTCCAAATCATACACACATATAAGAATAATGATAATAAAGTAAAATTTATGTAATACAGATTTTAGGGTCAAGATGATACCAGAAAACATTGGAAAAAATGTATTCCAAAGTAGAGACATAGAATATTGCTCCATATGATATAAGAAAAGAGAGATACACACAGTTTAGTATCAATGTATATTTGAGTCTTTGTTCTGGGTAACACTAGATCAGCAGTGATACAGTAAAAGCATACAATTCTGACCTGACTGGAGTCATTCCCATTGTGTGCATCCGCTTGAAGAGGAGATATTGTGGGTTAGGGAGAATGGTTTCTACTGAGACTGGTTCAGAGATGTGTCTAGACCTCCAGAGGTCAGTCTGAAGTCTATTTAGAAAACAGTTACTTTCCACAGGTATAGTCTGGATACGGATGACTCTTGGTTTCTTTATAGAGAGATTCTGAGACTTCTTCCTGCTCCTATCCAGAACCAGTTTACCCTGATCTTCTCCGTATGTTCAGTGACATCAGATTAAAAACTTAAAAACAGTCACCATGAAGACATATACCACAGATACTGAGCAACAGTTTGCTCAGGCCTCCTTCCCCAATGCCATCCTAGGCTGTACGCCGGGACCCCAGTGTTTGACATTAGGCTTTTACTAGGATAAATCTTCAGGTGAGAGAGCAAAACAGGGGCTTCTGTTTCCGCTTTCTCCTTGAAGAATGTCTTCCTTGTTCTGAGCATCCTTCAAGCACACCTAGGGCTTTCTTCATTTGCTTTTTGATGCCAGCTTCTCTCCTTATTTCAGCTTCTGAAAAAATGCTCGGACATTCCATCAGGAATTCCTCAAAGATTTTCAGTTACAGCAAGGTAAATCAAATAAATGCCTTCCTTCATTGTTCTTTATTAACAAATTGTAAAGAAAATCCATATATGGAGGAGAGAAGAGCATATGAAATACATGGAAGAATGGGAAGTACAGACAAAGAGATTCAGATGGAAGAAAAGGCAACGGTTAGCATCCTCATATTCAAAGTTATATTGAATCCAACGCTTGGATTTTCCTGTAGACTTCAAGCTTCTTAGGGAGACAAACTACAGGTTTGTCTTTCCATTTTTACAAACTGACCTGTAAGCAGACATTATTCTCCCACCCACATGTTTCCAAATACTGGCAGCCACTTCCCAAATTACCACATGGAGAGGTATATGAATTATACATGCTCGGTCAATAGTTCAGGCTTATTACTAGATAGCTCTTACATTTTAAGTTAACCCATATTCCTTATTTATGCTCTGCCATGTGGCAGTACCTTTATTAGCATGGCACATTCATTTCTTGTTCCTTCTGTATCTGGCTGGGAACTCCTGACATTACCCTTCTATTTCCCATTATCTTTAGTTTGGCTGCCCTACTTATACTTTCTGCCTGGCTACTGGCTTATCAGCATTTATCAAACCAATTTGAGTGACAAATCTTTACAGTGTACAAGAGGATTAGTCCACTGCACTGATGTATAGCACTTACACGGTCACTGATTGATTAGAAAAAAATTTGACTCCCTTTTGTATATAAACAGACTTCCAGGTTAAAAAAAAAAAAAAAAAAAAAAAAGAGAAGCCTACAGAAAAGTTGTTTAGCCCAGACAAGTATCTGGAACAAACAGTAACTCTGTAACTATTGGGAACTGATAGACTGGTGGTCCTGGGTCACACAGTGGCCTGTGGTGACAAGAGTTAGGCTTTACTAATTTAGGTTTCCATAGGTTTCAGGGCACACACACACAACACACACACACACACACACACACACACATAAATATATATATATATATATATATATATATATATATTAGGGTACCACACACACATATGTATTAGTTATTGTATCTGGAGAGATGACTCAGGGCTCGAGAATGTCTCAGTAGTTAAGAGCACAGACTGCTCTTCCATAGAACCTAGGTTCAATTCCCAGCACCCACATGACAACTCATAACTGTCTGTAACTCCAGTTCCAGGGGACTTGACAACCAGTGATAAACCGCCAATGCATGTAAAATAAAAAAATAATTTTATAAAGGAAAAGAATGAGAAGAAAAAAACAGAAGAAAGCTCCTTCTGCATTCTTTGGTATGCCTGGGGCATCGACATTATGGGTATATAAGCTCTCTGAAGGCAGAAGACTGTTACTTGTTCTAAGCTCATAGCAGTCATTCCCTCCTTGTTCTGAGAACTTCACACAGCCAGAAGTTCAAAAGGAAGACAATTTTTTTCCTTCCCCTCCCTTTTCTACTTATTCATCCCCAGTGTCTACCTGCTGAAATTTCTGAAGGTATGTACGTGGGCTATAAACCGAAAAAATGATGAAGCCCAACTTAAAGGCATGATGCTTTTATGTGATGTTTCTTTTTTTAAAAAAAAATATAATTTTTTTTATTGAAAAAAGAAAGATTTCCGCCTCCTCCCCGCCTCCCATTTCCCTCCCCGTCTCCCTTTTCCCCCCTCCTCCCTCTCCTCTCCCCCTCCCCCCCACTCCTCTCCCCCTCCCTCTCCAGTCTGAGGGGCAGTC
>NW_026067943.1:1499702-1510348 GCF_014885135.2 Alexandromys fortis
AGTCCAGCTGGCCTTGGTGAGCTCACAATAGATCAGCCCCACTGTCTCCGTGGGTGGGTGCACCCCTCGTGGTCCTGACTTCTTTGCTCATATTTTCCCTCCTTCTGTTCCTCCTTGGGACATTGGGAGCTCAGTCCAGTGCTCCAGTGTGGGTCTCTGTCTCTATCTCCATCTATCTCCAGATGAAGGTTCTATGGTGATATGCAAGATATTAATCAGTATGGCTATAGGATAGGGTCATTTCAGGTTCTCTGTCCTCAGCTGCCCAAAAGACAGCAATCAAATCTTCTTTGGTTCCTCACAGCTTTGATCTCTGTGTTCTCAGCTGTGATCTCGCACAGGGAATGTGCATATTCAACCATTAAGATGTAGAAAAAAACTAAGTTCCCATGAACCACATTTTGGTATGACTCAGCTCGCTAACAGTGATAAAAATCCTGCTTCCTGTTTACCCCATGGGCTGACTCCTCTGAGCCAACCAATCTAATTTGTGATCTCCAGCTATGCTTTTGTAATTCTGTAGGAGGTATCTTTTTCTTTCTACATCTACCCCCAAAATAAAAACTTTAGATCGCATTTGTCTTAACACTTAGGAGTTAATGAAACCAGCATCAGCAGCTTCTACCCTAGGATCTTCCCAGTCCTCGTTTGTTTTCTAACTCGCATTATAGTTCCAGATCTGATATGCCCAACTGCCTTC
Organism: Alexandromys fortis; assembly: GCF_014885135.2. Taxonomy (NCBI): domain Eukaryota; kingdom Metazoa; phylum Chordata; class Mammalia; order Rodentia; family Cricetidae; genus Alexandromys; species Alexandromys fortis. The sequence goes on from NW_026067943.1 coordinate 1,500,403, forward strand.
TAAAAGTTTATGTTTCCTCTTATGGACATGAACTACTATCAATTTAATCAGAGAAGCTTCTTTTGTGCAATGAGTAGCAGTCAATGAAGATATGACAGCCATTCAAAGTGATGAGACTGAGGGCTCAGCCCTAAAAGGATGCCAATTAAGCCCAAACAAAAACTCAAGAGCATTAACAAAGATTAAAGACTATAAGATCTGGATTAAGGGAGGAATGCTGTGAAATAGAGTCCTCTGGATATGAAATGGACTTTTGGCTGTGTTCATTCACTTGTGTATGGCAGCAGTGATGACCTACTTGTCCAAGACCAAGCCAGCCCAAATCCTGGCATAGATCGTTTAGACAATCTTCAAGTTCTACCTCTTACTGAAGAGCTATTGAAAACTGATAGGGTAGGGAGTATCCTTCTTTATTGATAATACGGCCAATGGTAGGTTACTCATGCTCCAGTAGATACCCCTAGACAAGGTCATATATGGGCCAGACAAACTGGCTTTAGTGAGTTATAGAGGAAAGAGAAGAAGGAGGAGAAAGAGAATGAGGAGGAGGAAAGGGGGAAGAAGAAGAAGAAGAAGAAGAAGAAGAAGAAGAAGAAGAAGAAGAAGAAGAAGAAGAAGAAGAAGAAGAAGAAGAAGAAGAAGAAGAAGAAGAAGAAGAAGAAGAAGAAGAAGAAGAAGAAGAAGAAGAAGAAGAAGAAGAAGAAGAAGAAGAGTTAGAATATTGAGAGGAATGTAGAGAGAATAGAAAGGAAAATTTGGGAAAGAGATGGATCATAGTCATTGTATGCAGGTTCTAAATTTTTAAAACTAAAGAACAATTTAAAACTACTTTAGGGATTTTATCAGAAGGTCCTTCAAGAAGCCATAGAACCCCAACCCAACACAGACCTGTATGATCTGTGCAGGAGAGGGTGCCATTTTATTCTTGTGCCACACTGTAGGAGGTCTGGGCCAATTGGGAATCAAGAAAATCTGTCAAATGCGCTTAATTAAAATGAAGAGAGAAAATCTCCTTCAACATTTTTAATCAACAGGAGTCTAATGAATCATGTTGGTTCCTGGAGCTGAGACACAGTAGGGCATTTTGGGAGCTAATTTGTTTCATTAATATTCAAAGGATGTAGATCGCCCAGCATTTTCTAGGAAGCTTCAGAGCCAAAAATTGTCAGAGAGAAAGTTTTATTTTGCATGTGATGTTAACCAGATGTTCCACATGGAGCCAACTGTAGCATTTAATATAAAACAGTGTCAGTTCAAATAATTACCTCGTTTCCTTCCTCAATCTCACTTTGAAAATGGATCTGGAACTTTCACCTCTAAGGTTATTCTTCTTCTCTGACACTAATAGTATCAAGGTCAATATGGCTAGCTACGTCTGGTAGAAATAATTTGAACCAAGGAGCTCATTAGCATGGATTTAAACTCAGGTCTATCATCTTTTAGGGCACATTTTAAAATTTCAATTGAGTTATATTGGTCAATATCAATCAAATATTTACCATGCTCCCCTTCCTTGGGAGCTCTGTGTTGACCACCAGATAAATAAGAGAACAAAAATACTAGGCACTTCCTTTTTCATATGTGTAGAACTCAACGTCTTCAGCTCTATCTCATAATTCCACATTGCTAACAAAATGAGAACAGAGAACTGCATGTGGGATACAGTGGACCTTCTGTAAGTCATAGAATTATTTCCATCCCTCAATACAAGATGTACTAAACACCTAGAGCCACACTGGGTGAATCTGACACATGCTATGATTGGAATCATAGCATTGTAGGGCCAAAATGTGAGTTAGAAAGGTCATTTTTGTAGACTACAGTTTAACCAGACAGTCTGAAGAAGAATGCACCAGACCCCATCATCTTCTGGACATGATCTAACAACAAACTTGTAAATCAAGATCCCATGAGTCTAAGCTACCTTTTTACAATGTAACTGTCAGCTTTATCATAAACACAGTGTACATTAAGTATTTTATGAACAATATGAATTAGTTGAAAAGATAAAAGAGATGTATCATTTCACTTAGCAACAATAACAGTACTCTAGATGGTTTACAAAGACGTTTAAAGGTAGTCAAGTTAATTACTGCTTTGCAAATATATGCAACTATATTAATACATGTATGTACATGCACACATGTTGTGTTTTGACATATTTCTAGGAACTAGAAATGTTCAGTGAGACAGTTATCACCCTAATGGACCTTAAGTCACAGTGTTCAAGAAAAGCAATTAAAAAAAAAAACAAATGTAATAGCATATAGTAAATTACAAAGAAAATAGAGTTTTTCTCCAATATTTCATTTGCTTTTCTTTCATTTGGGTATTTATTTATTTAGTTGTGTTATTTTTATTTTTTGAGTATTAGAAATAGAACTAAGAATCTTAACCATGAAAAGCATGTGTCGTCTCATTGAATCATCCTCCTACACTCTTCTGAAATAAAAAACTATAAAAATGAGGAAAACTAGATAAATTAAATTATATTAATATGAGACAAGAGAAACAGACAAGAACATGCAATTTTTGATAAGATAATCATGAAAAGAACTCTCTGGGGAGGTGCCATTGAAGGAGGAGCAATAAAAATCTATCTTACAATGTAGGGCAAGAATATTCTAAGAGAAGAAATTAATAAGCTGTGGTATCCTGGAATGATAACAAGATTTGCTTTTGAAGATCAAGCTATTTTATGAAGCAAAATGAAAGGGTGGAGGTGTTATGTTGGAATATGAGCAGCGGGGCTGCGTCCCCAACACCCCGGCCGCTTGGCTAGCTCATGCCCGAAATAACAACATGCAAACTGTATTCATTTAAGAACTGCTTGGCCCATGAACTCTAGCCCTTACAGGCTAATTCTCGCACCTGGACTAGCCCATTTCTAATAATGTGTGTAAGCACCCCAAGGTGCGCTTACCGGGAAGATACTAGCCTCCGTCCATCATGGTGTCTCTGCTCCAGAGAGCAGAGCTGTTGAGTCTCCGGGAGCAGAGCAGAGTCTGACCTCACTTCCTCTTCTGCCCAGAATTCTATTCTGTTTACTCCTCCCATCTATGTTCCAAGCTATGGCCAAGCAGTTGGTTTATTATAACTTAACCAATGAAATCAACAGATTGATATATGACACTCCCACATCACTTCCCCTTTTTCTGTTTAAACAAAAAAAAAAAAGGCTTTAACTTAACATCCAAAGCTCTAGAAATGACAGAGACATCTCGCTGCCTGGACAGTCACCCAAAGTTCCTCTGTACCGTTGGGGCATCCATCTTCGGCCTACAGGCCCATAGTTTCCAGCAGACATTTCCACAAAGCAGGAAATTTCAAAGGCAGTCACTATCTGCTTGTCCTGAAGAATGTCTTGCAGACTCTTTCATGAATCAGGAACCCCGAAAGATCATCTCACCTTTAGGCAAGTTCAGCAGTCCTCTCTCTGCGGGTTCTCTGTGTCCAGTTTATGCAATAGTCCAGGCAAGAGCAGTTTCTTGCCCAAATGGCTATCAAACTCCATAAGGATCCTCTTCGATGCCCATCTTCCTCTTGAAGTAGATTGGTGCTGCCAGGAGCAGAGTGTCTCATTGTCATGAAAAGTCCTAAGTTATTAAAACATTTAAAATGCCATATTCTATAATCTTTGAAAAATATGAAGAATGCCTATCTAAAATATATCTATGCACATCTAGAAAATCTTAACTAACATGACTACAAACTTAACTATTATTAATGATTATTCATTAACAACCTATATACATTACAAAATTAACCTTAAATTTAAATCACTAAAGCAAAATCCATATCAATGTAAATTATTCATACCTATATCATCTCCCCCTTTAAATGTAAAAGAACATTTATAAACAATATTTGGGAACATGGGCGCAGTTTTTTCTCTCCAAACTGCTTCCTGCTGAATGGGGGCGTCGTTAATTAGGTCTTTCATGGTATAACCTGTGTGCTAGTTTCATCTCAGTTGGCAGTTGAGCGAAGCAATTTTCTGAAGGTATTCACAGCAACCGTTCAGGAGGGCGTGGTCCATCATACCATATCGGAATAGAAGAAATGAACAGGGTCTCATCCTCTGTGAAAACAAAATAAGAAACTCCTTTCCAAAGTATCATGTCCTTAGATCCAAATTTCAAAGTCAAGGCATCAAAATCTCTACGATGGATTAGTTCAGCAGCATTTATAAACAAATATCTTTTGGCAGCTGTTGCTCCTTCCTCAGCATTCAAACAATCCAAAGAGAGCATAATAGTATACAGTATCAAGATTCTCTGTGTATTTTCCATCTTTGTACGCTTTATTTTAACCTCTATTTCGTTTATTTTTACTTTTATTTTATATTCTCTGTATCTCTTTGACCTGGAATAACTCTGTAGACCAGGCTCTCCTTGAACTCTCAGAGATCCGCCTGTCTCTGCCTCCCAGGCATTGGGATTAAAGGTGTTTGCTACCACACCTTGAACTCACAGAGATCTGTTTGTCTCTGCCTTCTAGGCACTGGGATTAAAGGCGTGTGCTACCACACCTTGAAGTCACAGAGGTCAATCTCCCTCTGCCTCCCAAGTGTTGGGATTAAAGGCGTGTACTACCACACACAACTTCTCTTTTTCTTACTTTTTTTTTAAAAACTTTTAACTTTTAGCTTGCATATATTTTTAACACACTGTAAATCATTTAAACATTTTCTTTATCTTTGAATCTCTTTACTGTATCTCTCTCTTTTTCTGACCACACGAGCCTTTAAATTACTGAGCAATATGAGTAGGATTAAAGCCGTGGCTTTGCCAGCTAGATCCAGTCCATTCCTTAGCTTTCCAGCCTCATGGCGGAGATACAGGCTGTAGCCATGTTTATAGCCACAATTCTATGGCGTTTCAAGGTCCCTGCCAGCCAGCGAGCTACAACAGACAACAGTCAAGTCCTCTCTCGGTAGTTGGCCCTCCTGCCTCAGTCAGAGTTTGCCCTGGCAGGACGGCCCAGAAAGCCGGCATTTTTAAACAGCACAGCTTTTTTCCTGCTACGGCTGAAAACCGAAAAGCATGCGTTCAGCTTTTCACCAACACCGTTTAAGTGTTTCGTGGCAGGACCTCTTAATGAGCTGCAGGGTTTTGCAGCTGAAGCTGAGTCAGGAAGCCTCTCTTAGATGAGAGTGCTTGCTTGCCTCTAGCAAGCAGAGTAGACCCAAGAAATTTCTGCTACCAAGAAAACATGCTTCACTCCATTCTTTCCCAAGCTTTCTCAGGCTTTTTGTGGATTCAGTTAGCCTCACGTTGGGCAGCCATCTGTTGAAATAGGAGCGGCGGGGCTGCGTCCCCAACACCCCGGCCGCTTGGCTAGCTCATGCCCGAAATAACAACACACAAACTGTATTCATTTAAAGAACTGCTTGGCCCATGAACTCTAGCCCTTACAGGCTAATTCTCGCACCTGGACTAGCCCATTTCTAATGATGTGTGTAAGCACCCCAAGGTGCGCTTACCGGGAAGATTCTAGCCCCCATCCATCATGGTGTCTCTGCTCCAGAGAGCAGAGCTGTTGAGTCTCCGGGAGCAGAGCAGAGTCTGACCTCACTTCCTCTTCTGCCCAGCATCCCATTCTGTTTTCTCCTCCCATCTATGCTTTAACCTATGAGGGCCAGCCAAGCAGTTTCTTTATTGCTCAGCCAATGAAATCAACAGATTGATATGACACTCCCACATCAGTGTTAGGTGATGAGAATCAATGCTTAGAAACCCGTTGATATGGATTATGGATTTTACATTAGACATAAGTGTATCACAGTGAATACTCAAGGGCTTCAATAAGTACATTTCTACTTGTTAACACATCACTATGGAAGTATTTTCCATCCTGTGCATCTAGGATGGCTGTAGGAGAGGCTGGACCAACAGGATAAGGAGTAGTATTCTGAGACTTCAAATGCAAGCATCTAGAGAGAAGGCAGCTTTTACTTCCTTCTTTGTTGAACACTGAGAAGACCATCTCTCTCAAAAAAACAGCTCCCAAGTCTCATGAAAAGGTTGAAGAATTAAGATTTGGACAACAACTCTTTAATACACAGCTTATGCCAAAGCCAATTGTCATCCATGTAGAGGTATCACCTTGAACTTTCTGATACCCAAATAAACACATTTCAATGTAGCATGAGTAGAGATGTATTCAGTCAATGCAGATAATCATGGAAGACAAAGCATGACATTTTCTTTTCAGAATGATGAGTTCCATTTGCTACATAATAGTACATAACTAAAATAGATGCGATATGATCTCCATTGTAATACTAAGCTTATTTTCATACTACCTAAAAGATGGGCTTATTATGATCTACAAAGATAAAAACAGAAGTTAAGTGGGACTTACCAAAATTTACACAGCAGGTAGAAAATAGGATCTTAGATATATGTCTTCTGTAGAGTTCTTCTCCAGAAAGGATAGCTGAGCAGCGCCCATCAAATAGATCCACCTAAATTCTATAGACATAAAAACAATTACAAATATTCCATGAATCGCAATCTTATATACCTGGAACACACCTATTAAAACATTGAAAAGGCAAATCGAAAGCTGGAATTCTTTTCTAATTTGCATTGGAGTATTTAATATCCAGACTTAAAACACTCTCGGGACACAGATGTGTGAGTTAACTAAAGACTTAATATCTACCGGAATGTTCTATGGGTATTAAAATAAAGAAATGAACAAATTCACAAATTAGCCTTTGCTTGTTTTAAAATTCAAACGACTTAGTATAGCCATCTAGGTTCAGGAATTCTACCAGGATCAGCGCTGTTTTTACATTAAAATGTAAGTGAAGTTGTTCCCTAGGGGGAAACTTCACACTGGTAAAAACCAAGAGGTATTAAAACTAACAATATTTAGTTAGTTAAGAAACCAACATTCAACTTGTTGGCTAAGTGAGGAAGCTGGAAATAAATGTATGAGTGCATCTTTCTTCAGTGTGGGATATGGAAGAATATACAGAAAGTCAGGCATAGTTTCTAGCACCAAAACTGTGTCAAGGGTCTCTGACATTCTCTTTCTTCCCAATAAGGCACAGAGGGGTTGGGTAAGCACATACCATGAAATAAGTTACTCAGTAATAGCAAGCTTTAGTCCAATGAAATTCAATTGAAGACATGGTTTAGCATGACATGCTCCATTATCCCCGCATGCACCTTAACCCATTTCAAACCAGTACCCTAAAAAGGTCTACAAGTTGTTTACAATTGTCCCTGGACAAGAAGACATTTTTGTGCCATATGCTCTGTCCTTCAGCCTCCCCTGTTCAAGTGTCCTTAATCCCAGAGCCACAGAATTCTTCAGATAATCCATTTCCTTTTAAAATGTCTGCCACTATTAAAATAAGAAAAGAGTTTTAATCGTCAACAACTGTACCCTGGGATCAGCAGGATGATTAATTACTTAATTAATACTTATTGCCTCATCCTCTGCTGTCATGTGTACAGCATCTTCACATATTTAGCATGCGGAAAGCACTTCTGCTCCATTGAGTGACAAGCTGAAGGGAAGCATCTCGCCACTAAAATTGTCTCTGTAATTTATCCCTCACAAGAAGTCATATTTTTATCTAGACTTTTGAGTTGTTAAATGAGAACCTTAAGAGAGTTCAAAAAAATGTTGCTGGGAGAAGGAGGCTGGACAATCAATAGCAGTAAAGCTCCCAGAACCTCAAAACTGTTGTCCCTTATTTGCACAAGGCACTGCTGAAGATTTGGGGGAACTTGAAATGAGAGTGTTTGTTCTTAAGGAGACCATTGTTGGATCAGTGGTTGTGTCTTGCTAATGCTGTGACTCTTTAATACAGTTCCTCATGTTGCAGTGATCTCTGACCATAAAATTATTTCCATTGCTACTTCATAACTATAATAGTCTACTGTTATGAATCATAATGTAAATATCTGATACTCAGGATACCATATGTGACCTCTGTGAAAGGGTCAGCCCACAGGTTGAGAACTGCTGGTCTAGATGGACAAATGAAGTGGAGTTGCAACAGGGTAAATACAAACAGTAAGACTTGTGGTTTCACATATTCAGTGTGGTCCTCAAAGACTTAAAGAGGGGAAGAGTCAGTATGGACTGAGACTTGGAGGAGACACTCAAGATAGCTCATCAGAAGATTCAAAAACCACTTCTATCCCCACAACCAGCCAAGGGTCTCTGATCAGAACATGATCTAGGAATGAATTCCTGTGAGATTTCTGACTCCTTGTGAGCTAACTCCAAGATACCAAGACAAAAGTCTCCCAACATCAGCTTCTTCAAAACCAAGGAAACTGTTCTCAGATCATGTTTTCATTCCCCTCCCAGGTGTAGCAATAAGAGCGGTTTTATTTCAGATAATTCATGATAACTGGATATTGCTGTTGTTTATATACCTCTATGGAAAAGCCTGCTTTGCCACATGCAGCTTGTCTGCCACGTACAGCTTGCCCTTGTGATTGAACACTTCACTAACATGACTCTTCTTAAACCTCAGAGCCTCAGAGTGTAAATTGTCAAATGCTCTCAATAAAGTTGGTTATTGCATGTGACTTTAGTCTACCTTATTTTTGGCTCCGTTTTCCCAGGTACCACTGTCTTTAGAGTGGTAAAAGTTTCCTATGTGCTCTATGCCTAATAAATGCTTGGCAAGTTCAAACAACAGAAATACACATTTTAGAAAAGCAAAGGACATGTGGAGAGTGGCATAATCCTGGCAGGGTAGCTGCTTCTGGTAAATTATGGAACACAGAACAATAAATAGTCTCTCCATAAGCACCTCACTGTCCAGTTCATCCATGTCTCCAACTAATAGGCTTTCACTTGCCACTTAAATACTTCTCCAACCACCATATACATATTCCGCAGGCAAACACTGTATCTCTCTTGGATAGCCCACTAGGTCCTAAAAGTTGAGCCCTTTAATATGCTTCTCCAAACCTTCCCTTGATTTTCTGTTGTTTTTTTTTTAATGATATTAGGAACATCGGACTAGAAAGCATATTTTTTTTTTATCTTTGATGCCCTTTTCATTTTTAGGTGTTTATTTTGATTATCCATCATCCATAGTTACCTACATTGATGTGGGAGTGATTTCTTATTAATAAAGAAACTGCCTAGGCCCCTTGATAGGTCCACCCTTAGGTGGGTGGAGAAAACAGAAGAGAATTCTGGGAGAAAGAAGCTGAGTTAGAGAGTCACCATGATTCTCCCACTCCAGACAGACGCAGGTTAAGATCCTCCCTGGTAAGCCAGCTTGTGGGCTACACAGAATATTAGAAATGGGTTAGAACAATATGTAAGAGCTAGCCAATAAAAGGCTATAGATAATGGGCCAGGCAGTGTTTGAAAGAATACAGTTTCCGTGTAATTATTTCTGGGCATAAGCCTGCCATGCGGGCGGCCGGGTGCCGGGGATGCAGCCCTGCCGCCGCTCCTATCTCAACAGGTGGTGCCCAGACGTGATGGGCTAAATCCACTTAAAAACTTGAGAGAGCTTAATTTTAAACAGAGAAAAAACAGTTTAATGCAGAGTTTTGCTCTTTGTTGGTGGCGTGCCGTAGAGAGATTTCCTGATTCAGCAACAGCAGCAGAAAAAAAGCTGTGTCATTTTAAAGCGCAGCTTCCTGGGGCTGTGCTGCCAGCGTGAACTCTGGCTTTAAAGCATTTCAAGGCTTTTATGGGACTGGATGTTTGTGTTCCCGCTTGGGATCGGAAGGAGAGTGCTCTGATACCATGCCGATGGCTCAGCGCTCCCCGCCTGCACCTGGGCAGAAGGCAGAATCAGGCTTAGGCAGGTGGAAGAGCATGGCAGATTCCTGCCGCAATACAGAGACGCGTTTTCAGACTGCGCAGTGCTCTGCGTGTCAGATTTGGCTGTAACTTGGATGAAAAGAGTTTCTGTGCTGCACACTCAGTCTCAGAATTAAACTGCTGA
>NW_026067943.1:1512835-1516454 GCF_014885135.2 Alexandromys fortis
ATATATTCAATAGATGTCTCCTGAGAGCTGCCTAGATTTGGGTTCATATCACAACACAGTCTTGTATGCAGTTGGCATTTAGTCTGTTAAAGACAGAAAAATAGGACAAGAAAAAAGAAAATGTCATAAGATAATGAGAGAGGCTGGGCTTCCATGAATGGAGAATGCACCATGCCTGACCCAGAATTTGGCCTCTATCCTACACATATCTGGGAGTCCCTGAAGGCCTTGGATCAATTAAACAACACCTGCAAAGCTATGAATCAGGAAGATTGTTCTGGCACCAGCAGGTAGACTGATTGGAAAAGAGAATGATTTTTTGAGAGATGCCATAGCCTAAGTCAAGAAAGACCATCAGTAGAGGCAAAGTGCAATCATTAAAGCGAGAATTTAGAAAATAAAAGCACCCGTCCCTCACATACCTCCATATTTCTAAAAAGTCACACTAACATATAGTAACATTATGGTATGGTTGTCTTTGACAATGAGGTAGGGAGGAAAAGTCTTATATAAAATAATCTTAAATGTTCTAGTAAAGAGTAGTAAGGCCAAGATTGTAACCCTGTCCCCTTTCTACACACACACACACACACACACACACATTCTCACATTTGAGAAAGTAGCTTATTATTTTTCCTGGAGTTTGATAGTAGGATAATATTTTACTATGGAAAGTATTTCTTTCAGAAAATGCAAAAAGAGAAGAATGAAACCTGTAGTTATGCCGTGGAACCCTGGTAAGACTGGCAGTCTCGCCATCCTTGAATTCATATAGCATGTTCACTCCACAGAATCTCTTTGGCTGATCCACTCCCTTGGCCAGAAAGCTTAGCCCTATTACCTATGTAAGTGCACAGGTGTAAGGATAACAAAGGGGCTAGTGGGCATGGTGACAAAAAAATGAGGGCAACAATCTTGGTTTAAAAGTCTTTTTTTCTACTGCAGTCCTCTGACCTATAGAAGTATACTTTCTTTGACTTGAAAAACAAAAGTTAAAAATTGCTAACAAGCTTTGAAGACAGGAAGGGGAAGGAGAGAAGTGGAGAGACATAGGAAGTATGAAAGTCCCAAATAATTAATAAAAATAGTGCATTCATAATAAAAAATAATTTACTAGAGAGATAAGAGATAAGGAAATAGTATTTTTTTTTTACTGTGCAAACTCCTGAGAGCCTAAGAAGACTACTGATCAGAGGAGATAAGAGATTTGCAATTGACAGTGGCCATTCTGGGGCCAGCCCCAAGGAAGAGAGTGAACTACAGGCAGAAAAGACAAGAGAGAGTCCGGCTGCACCGAGGCATAACAAGGCTAACAAAGAAGGGGCCTAAGAGAAGGAGCTAAGCAAAGCACAGATCGATTCTTATTTTCCTATGCTGAAAAGAACAAAGAAATGAAACCTTTAAATAGTAATGTTAGCCAGGAATGCTACCATTTCAAGTAGCATGGCAAAATCAGTGAACATGTATTTTGAAAATGAGTTATTGCGAGATAGATAGGTAAGGAATCATACACACACACATTTGCTGTCTGTGTATCCTGCCCCAATATTATTTATCTAGATCAATTATCACATAATGGGGAGAAATACTTTGTTCACATTCATCAATAATTCCAAAAAAGCTTTTCTCGGGCTACACCAAACTCCGTCAATAGCTCGAGCATCTAGCGTATCTCAAAAGCAGATATAATTTTACAATTTACTACAAATGAAACCCATTTTCACATAATGGTGCCTCCAGAGGCCAGGGTCAAACACAAGGGTCCAAAATAACTTCAAGCCCTTAGAAAAATCAATCTGGTGAGGCTGATTCAAGGAAGTTATCACACTGTTGGTATTCAAACTGTAAAACTCTTAGGGCGATAAATAGAAAAATTGCTTGTTCTCAAGAAATCAGCCCCAAACTAATACACATGAACAACATTAAATAAATTCAGAAGGCTCTCTCTCTCTCTCTCCCTCGCCTCCCCTATCTCTCCCCAACGCGCGAGCGTGTGTGTGTGTGTGTGTGTGTGTGTATGTGTGTGTGTGAAACAACAATTTAGAAGAGATTATGGATTTGCAAGAGAGTAGGGGAGACATGGGAGATATTAGAAGGAAAAGAGAGGGGTAGAAATGAGGTAAGTATAGTGCTCATGTATGAAATTCTCCATCGTCTCTAATGCATGTATTGGCTTTTGGGATTCTATTCTCTTTGCCTGGATGTAGGAGGGAGGGCCTTGGATGTCCCACAGAGCAGGGTGCCTTGCCCCCTCTTAGGACTGGAGGGGGGTGAGGAGGAGGGTGTGTGGGGGGAGCAGAAGGGAAGTGGGAGGAGGGGAGGAAGTGGGAATTTTGATTGGTATTATTTATAAAGTAATAAAAAAGAGGATAAAAAGAAATTCTCAAAACAAAATTTTAAAAATGTAACAGACAAAAATCTTATTGAGACAGGGAGAGCATATCTTTTTTGATTCTGATTTTCAATTTTTATTTTATCATACTTTTGTTTGGTTGGTTTGGAATTTTGAGACAGTTTCTCTGTGTAGCTCTGGCTGTCATGAAAAATAAAAAAAAAATAAAAAACACTATGTAGACAAGATGGCCTTGAACTCAGAATATCCTCTTGCTTCTGCCTCCTGAGTGCTAGGATTAAAGGCAGCATGTACCTCCTCCACTACCCAGACTTATCATATTCTTATTATGAAAGCCATATACATCTATAGAAATAGATTGGGGTTTAAAATAAAGTCATAAAATTCTACAAGGCATTGATAATGGCTAGAAAGAAGTAATATTTGAGAAAGAAGCAAAATGGCAGGAAAGTGGTCATGCACTTGCATTGACTTGCAGAGATGATTCAAAAAGGTATTATGGTCTGTGAATATGACTCAGCGCATACAATGCTTGCTATGTAAGTATGAAGATCTGAATTTGATTTTAAAAATCCATGTCAGAAAAGATGAGCATAGTGCATATTCTTGTAATCCCAGTACCAGGTGTGCAGAGAACTGAACCTCTCACTGGCCAGCCAGCCTAGGCTCATCAGTGGGTTTCAGGCTAATGAGAGACAAAGTTTCAAAAAATAAGGGGGGGGGGGTTCTTTTTGAGCCATGGTTGAAGGCGTAAGTCACGAACAAGGCAACACCAGTTTGAAGTTATGATTAATAGGGTGTTATTTATTTAAAGGGGAAAAAACTTACAGATCACAATCCCAGACAACAGCCATCTGCGCAACCAGGAAGGGAGTCTAGTCTCCAGCCGAGCAGGAAGAGAAGAGAGCGAGCAGAGGAAATAGCCACTTTTTTAAAGGGAGTGAGACCATGCCCCAATGGGCTGGTATTACAGCAGCTATTGGTTGGAGGGGCGGAAAGACCTCCCGCAAAACCTCCCCCTTTTATTTAAGTAAGAGAGTTCTAAACCTACTATGAAATTATATACAATAAGTACAAATATCCTATTCTAACTAGCTTAGGTCTTGTATAATAAATAACTTGGCCAAGTCGTGAGAGAAAATTAACTACATTTATATAGTCTTCAACACCATCGAAGATCTGAGAAGGGAAATAATGTTACCTGGGTAATTAGGAAGTTCAGTAAAACAACTTCCAAAGCATGCAACAAATCACAGAGACAACTAG
>NW_026067943.1:1521127-1559773 GCF_014885135.2 Alexandromys fortis
TGCTGGATCTTGTATCCTATTCCAAGCATTTAAAGCTGCTTGGTGACATAGACACAGTACTTCATCATCATAAAGAGCTTGGACCTGTGGATCAGCATATTCTCCTGCACCAAGAATTTGATCTTGGGAAACCTCGACACCTTTTGCTCTTCCTTGCTGTTCCATATGTTTGGATTCTTCTCTGAAATAAATTCCAAACATCAAGGAAGGTCCCTTATCTAAAACTGCAGACACTAACTGATGGAAATCATAGGGGATAGCTCTAGCGTTAGAAGCCCAAGTGCATATCATTTCTTTTACATAATCATTGTGCAAACCAAAATTAACAATAGCCTGCTTAATTTCTTTTAGATCATTCATTGCTATTGGCGTCCATCTAGCTTCCCTGACTCCCCTTGAGCCTTTAGAAGTTGACACTTTGTCAGAATTAAGTATAGGGTATGTAGCAAAAACCTTGGGTAAGCCAGTTCTAATAGCTGGTGTTGGCATTGGATCCTGTCCTTGTGCCTTCTTACTCTGTTCACCAGCTCCAATAATTTCTTCGATCTTTTCAAATCTTTTTATCATTGTCTCTCTTAAATCCTGAATCTCCTGACCTGTATATGTTTCTAGTGATTTCACTGAGGTATCAATTTTTTGGTCCCCATTCTGCACCTGTGATTTCAAAGCTTTAAATTTTTCCTTCAAAGATAAATTGTCCTCCTTAAACTTTTCTTGTATATCATGTAGATTCCCATCTTGGAGGTATATTCTGTCTGTTACCTTATCAAAACTTTGTGCTAAAGTCTGAATGTCAAATTCAACAGCCTGAACACTTTCAGCTAACTTTCTAGCACCCTTGTATATGGAGTCAATTTTGTTTGTCATAGTATTCATTTGTTCAGATAACCTCTGGTTTTCAATAATTTTAATCCTGTCAATTAGTTGTTCATTATTAGTTCGTAAAGATTCTATCATTCTTAGGAGTGCCATATTCTTCTGTTCATTATTAGTTCATAAACATTCTATCGTTCTTAGGAGTGCCATATTCTTCCTTAATGATAGAGTATGGAAAAGAAAACTGAAACCTAATAACAAGCAAATTAAGGTATTCCCATAATCATACAAACCTTGTATGACATAATCCATTGTATTAGTAAATATAAATTTACTAATCCATTGTATTATTGAAAACAAAGCAGAAGTTCCGTTTGAAACAAAAACTGCCATATTACCTATTATCCAGCAGGTGGCGCTGTTGCCAAGTCGCGATGAAAACGGGTTCCTGTTTGAGGGTCTTCTGAAATCCGCCTGCCTCTGCTTCCCAAGTGCTGGGATTAAAGGCATATGCCTCCACTGCCGGCCAGCCTGCCTCAGAGATTGTCCTGCCTCTCTGGATATTATGGGCCTGAAGGCCGAGTATATCTCGGACTCACACTGGGGCCTAAGTCACGTAAACAAAAGACGGCATACAGGGAACCATAAACCCAGAATCCAGGGGTAGAGAAGAGTAACCAGGAAGTCGTGTATGCCTCCATGTGACAGAGTCACCCTGAGGGGTTGCAGCTTCTGCAACCGGCAACCGCGTGCTCTGGTTCACACCACCTAAGAGCTGTACTTGCAAGGGAGATTTAAAAACGACTCAGAAAAGAGTAAACCACGCAGGCAGAGACTACGCGGGCCTGTGGAGTTTAAATCCACGTGGGGAAGCAGATGATAGGGTGCATGGGGACTTGAAGTCAATCTGAGGTGTCTAAAAAAATATAAAGAACTGCAGCAAGAAAAGCCAGTGCGTGATAATTTATATTAAACTGCTGGCTCCATGCACAAGGCACCGGCTACAAGGCCGCCACAAGGCACAGGCCACACGGCCGCCGCAAGGCACAGGCCGTGGCTAAGGAAGGGAGGGCTCACCCAAGCCAAACTCGAGCGGGGGAAGGAGAGGTCCTAAAAGCCAAACGTTCGGGCACCAGATGAAGGCATAAGTCACGAACAAGGCCACACCAGTTTGGAGTTATGATTAATAGGGTGTTATTTATTTAAAGGGGAAAAAACTTACAGATCACAATCCCAGACAACAGCCATCTGCACAACCAGGAAGGGAGTCTAGTCTCCAGCCGAGCAGGAAGAGAAGAGAGCGAGCAGAGGAAATAGCCGCTTTTTTAAAGGGAGTGAGACCATGCCCCAATGGGCTGGTATTACAGCAGCTATTGGTTGGAGGGGCGGAAAGACCTCCCACAACACATGGTTCCTGGGGTTGACCTCTGGTCTCCACATGTACATGCATCCACATAAACATGCAGTACCACTCTATGCACACAGAAATTTTCTAATATCCAGAACCCTAGCCAAGGTCTTTCCCAGCCATGCCCTTTATCATGCCCAGCACCTACAAGACATTCTTAGTCTAGACACCGTGACCAGGTGTGCAGTCTCCCAGAACACCTGAGAAGGTTCTGGAGTGATACTTTGAAATATAACTTGTATAAGAAGACTGAGTAATTTTAAAAATCTTAATTCTGTATAGATTTATGAGAATTTTTACAAGTGGACAAAGTTGGTCATTGTTTCTGATTTGGAAACATTTTCTCACCCATTGTTTCAGGTTAACCATGTGACCCTTTATAGAGAGCCTTGCTTCCATATAAACAACTTGAAATTTACTACCTCTCTCATGTTTAAGTACCCTCTTCATAGAGTTAAGAGCATTCCTGCACTGTCACCACCATCCAACTGAACCTTGGTAGTCACTAAAGAACAATGTCCTAGCCCCTTCTCCCTCATCTCCTGATAATGTTTAATCAGTGGAATATAAATCCTGTTTGTTCTTTATTCTGGGTCCCCCAAGAAAATGGAGTCATACATCTTTCCCGTAGTGACTGACTTTCAGCATAGTGTTTTCAAGGTTCATTGATGTTATAATATATATCACAATTTTACTTCCCTTGGAAGCTGAGTCAAGTCCTATCTTTATATAGTCCCCATCTGGAATAGCACCCTAAAGGCTCATGCTTTACAGGTGTGGTTCCCAGGGCAACAAATGTTCACACAAAGGTGATTGGATCATAAGGCTCCAACCTCATGAATGGCTTAATCCATTGATGGATCTCCAAGGTTAACGGGTTTGAGCAAAAGGGCTTTGTAGTTTCCATGAGTGTTCATCCTGGTTGCTATGAGACAAGCATCCTTTCTCTGTCTTATCTTCTCTATGTGATGCTTCACTTAAAAGCAGCCAGAGACTGAAAACTGTCAAATGCTTACCCTTCAAGTTGAATCTTTCAGGCTTTGTGACAGAGCAGTAGAATATTACCAAATATTGTGTGTGTGTGTGTGTGTGTGTGTGTGTGTGTAGAAGAGAAAGAGAGAGATCTATTAACAGACATTTGATTTATTTTTCACTTTTTGACTGTTGCGAATAATATCATTACAATCATGGATGTACAAATGCCTGAAAGACAAAATGGGCTTTATTTTTCACACACTCGTGTACTTTATGTTTTGCTTTATTTGGGGTATTATATTTTAGTTTCTATGTTTTGATTTTTGCTTTTGTTGTTGTCTTGTTTGTTCTGTTGGGAGAGGGAAAGAGCATGAAGTTAGGTGAGCAGGGAGGTGGGGAGGATTTGGAAAGAGTTGGGGGAGGAAAAATAGGATCCCCATAGAGTGTATGAACAAGTTCGAAAATAACTATTGGATCCAGGCTTTCAGTTCTTTGGATATGCTCCCAGAAGCAGGATTTCCAGTTGTTTTTTTTTCTTCAGGAAACACTATTTTCCTAGTGAGTACTCCATTTTACAATCCCACCATCAGTGCAGAGAGTTATAATTTGTCTCTATCTTTATCAACACATCAATTTAAGGATTTTCGTTCTATTTCATTACATTTTGTTTGATTAAAAAACTTAAAGAGTATGAAGAGGGATTTTCCTTTCATTTCCCCAATTATTCACAGTTGTACACATATCTTATTAGTTTCACTGACCATTTATGTTGTCTTTGAAGAAATATCTAGGCCCTTACCCATTTCTTGATTAGGCTGCTTGTTTTTTATTATTTTTTATAACTTTTTTACTTATTAGTATTTTGCAAGGGCATGATGGTGGCAGTCATAGGCCCTGGGGGAATATAGAGCTACTGTTTTGCTAAACATTAATGCTGCCAGCTTGCCTCCAAATATCTATGTGTCACTGTCCTTAGATGCTGTTCTCAACCTTGGTGAGGGAAGCTTCTGTTGGGAGTGGGTAGTAATTAATGATGAATGTGCTGAGACTGAGAAACAGAATGCTCAGCCATAGATGGGACACTTCCATAGCCTGTTGTTCATTCTAAGGCTCAGGGCACATCCCAGACAATGCGAGAGTGTAAGAGTTGGAGAATGAGGCGGAGCTGCTCTGTGAAGTGCTGTCTTCTGGATGTGATATAAGGATCTCACACACAGAGCCACAGCAACCACCGTTACCTGTACAAGGCCAAGTCAGTTAAGAATTTCACCATGATGCCTAGTTGTCATAGCACATCCCTGAAATACCAGCACTCGGAAGATAGAGGCAAGTGGATCTCTGTGAGCTTAAGGCTGGCCGGGTCTTCAGCAAGAGTTCCAGAACAGCTAGGAATGTTGCACAGAGAAATCTTGTCAAAAAAAAAAAAAAAGAAAGAAAAGAAAAAGAAGAAATAAAAAAAAAGAATTTCAACATGATTGGGGAGGGGCAACTGAGGCCCCACCCCCATCAGAGGATCTACAGGCAGCTGATGGCTGCTGAGGGAGAGACAGTCACTTTTCCTTATAAGTGTGGTGACTGGTAGGTTGCTCAGTGCCCCAGTTGATGGTCCCACAACAATCCACATATGGGCATCACTAGTTAGACTCTGTAAGCTAAAGCCTATAATAAAATAAATGACAATGAAATTTAAACTTATAGAATGAGAAATGAAGTTGGTAGGAAAAAAATGTTTTAAAAAGGGATCCCAAAAAGAGCTGAGGAGGACAGAAGATGGCTATGATCAGGACATATTGTACACATGTTTAAAATTTTAAAAAGATACATAAAAGTTATTTTAAAATGCCCTCTGGTTAGTCTTCTTTATTTTAAAAAAAAGCACCTATACTAAGAATCATAACCTCTCCCTTGTAAACATATTTTTCTATGTAAAATACAGTCTAGGATAAATAGACAGTTAATAGATGCTGGCTAAAATGCAGCAGGGGCATTCTCACACTAAAACATGCTTTTTATCTGAAACTCAATTTTTCTTAAGTACCCTACAGTTTATATGCTTAGCCTGACAAATTACATTATGGTTTCAGAAAACCAGGCTCAGCAACCAGCTCAACCTTTCTGGAACTCAAGGTTTGTTTTACTACATTTTTCTCTTTGCATCTACCTCCCCAATCGCAACACGGAAAGTTTTTCTCTGTGCTGCCTGGAGCAGTTACATCCAGGTTAGACTTAGAACCAGAAGAAGCCTTTGCTGCCTGTGCCCAGGCAACAGTTGGATGTTTCCTCTCTGTTGTCACTGACTACCACTTATAATAATAGTAGTGGAAAGTAAGGCTCAACTTATGGATCCCAAGAGTAATGTGCCCGAGAACACACAGTGGACCTTCAACAATGGCTGAGGACTAGACTTCATTTTTGTGGGACTGAATATGAATTCTAACACTAGTGATTAGGTCTTTTGCCTCCTGTTATTATCCTGCAAAGCTAGGGGTTACTCTAGATGACTAAGAAACTGAATACTATTTGAAAGACTCTATCTGCTCTTCAAAACCTTTATCCTCAGCCTCATAGGCAGTGCTCCTCTATTTGGCTCTGGGTCTGAAACATCCTCTGAAGTAGGAATCCCCATGCATTGGTGCCTACTGGTTTGCATCAAAATGAATCCATCCTGTGGCCCAGTCATTTAGGGTCCTAGCTTTGGTTTTGCTAATAAGCAGTTCTAAGCATTAACTCCGTGGTAAAAGTTTCATTGAAAGAATCTCAGAGGGTATTCAGTTTGGGCAAGAATTTTATGGTGGGGTTTTGTTTGTTTGTTTAATGTGATACAAAAGCAGAAACTGAGGCAACCACTAGAGGGGAAGTGATTGGCAGATTGTCTACTAACCAACCATTCCCAGCCCTTCTTTTGTTCTGTGCTCTAATTACAAGTTGTCTTTACAAACTACATTTCCCAAACTTCCATACCACAGGCATTCGTTTGGGTTCAGCCAGAAGGAGGCTGTGCTAAATGACATCATTCATTAGCTCCTTCCATCTTGGTTTTAAGAGTACTCTGCTACAGTACCATGTCTCTGCTTTGGATCCAGTTCACTCTGGGTAGCTTCAGCTTTGGGCTCAGTGACAGAACTTCTCCTTCAGAGCCACAGGGGCTTCCTTCACCTCCTGAAGGCGTAGGTTACAAACAATGCCACACCAGTTTGGAATTATGATTAATAGGGTGGTATTTATTTAAAGGGGAAGAAATTTACAGATCACCGTCCCAGACAACAGCCCTCTGCGCAACCAGGAAGGGAGTCTAGTTGCCAGTGGAGCAGGAAGTGAAGAGAGAGAGCAGAGGGAAGTAGCCGCTTTTTTAAAGGGAGAGAGACCACGCCCCAATGGGCTGGTATCTCAGCAGCTATTGGTTGGTGGAGCGGAAGGACCTCCCTTAACAACCTCCTTTACTCCAAGATCCGTTCCATTTCATTTAGTGTTTGAACACACCACATGCCCCCATTAGATTACTGCCAGGCTTTGTTTTTCTAACTGCCTGTTGACCAATAAAACCATCATTTTTAGGACTGGCGTCATTAGGAGTGCACACTGCTCTTGCTGAGAAGCTGAGTTCAGTTCCGAGAACCCACACCAGGTGACTCCCAACCATAACTACAACTAAAAGTAGCTAGTATCTCTCACCTCTGCAGGCACATACATTCATGCCCCAGCATCCTCAACACAGATAACTAAAGATTAAAATTATAAAATATTTATTTAAAGGTAAAAATGAAGATATCTCCCTGTCACCTAGAAGATGACCTGGCGAGGGTGAAAGGGGAAGCTCTATAGCCTCAGCAATTCGGTGCTCTAATTCTAGCTGTAGGTGGAGCACTGGAAGTGAGGAAGATCTAGGAGGACAGGAATGACTATCAGTAACATTTCCTCTCACCACGTGAGTGCCCGAAATTCTAAGTAATGCCTTACAACAGTCATTCAAGGTCAGTCTCCTCGCCCTCAAAGACTGAAAAACATTCACAAGGTAAAGGCTGGGACTGGGAAAAGCTGAGCTGCACTGACAAGGCTACAAAATTGGCTCCCACAGCTGATTGACACCTGATGGATCCTCTTCATTCTGCTTTACCAATGGGAAAGATGCTTCTTTATAAAGACAGAAAATGGAATTCACAGGAATCAAATCCAATTGAGAAAAAAGATTTCTTTTACCTTCTGCCTAGTTTTGAAATTTTTCCTCATATTTCAGTTCCTTTATGCTAATAGTTGATAAAGAAATTGATGTATTTTCTACCATGCAGACCAGACTCATCTAGGCAGACTTCTTCAGATGTCACAGACTGTGAAAATTAATGTCGTTTCCAGGATTCTTATTATCGCCTACTATTTCATGATGCCATCAAGTGACCCAGCAACCTCTCAGCCCATGTTCATTGAAACCACAGAAAATCTCACTCTAGCTGACCATGAAATTAAGCACATTTGTAGCTGACCTCTAAGGGACAGGTCAATGACAGACATCAAGAGTCCCTCTAACCACAGGGACATGTGAACACAGAGAGCCAGCTTTTCTACCTTTGGCATTGAGCAATGCTCTAGCGGGTTCACTAAGGGCAAGCTGATTCAATAATTCTTCTTAAAGACCAAAATAGAAACTTTATTATCTCTTAGAGTTCAAGATAGTTCTATAATGATGTGACATTTCACAGCCACAGAAAAGCACAGACACCTTCTTTTGAGAGGAGAACACAATTAAAAAACATTCAACTACATGTGAAAATTAATACCAAACTCTAACATTCTAATACATACTTTACCATATATACACAGGAATATCACACACACACACACACACTATATATATATATATATGAATGCCAATCTTTAACAATCTAATACATGTATGCACAAGAACATTACATACACATACACACACATATATATATACTAATACATAAAAATAACAAGTGAATGCTAATCTTTCACAATCTAATACATGCTTTATCAGATATACACAGAAACATCCCCATACACACATATATACACAACTATACATTTATATATACTAATATATATATATATATATATAAATGTGAAAATTAATACAAATATTTAAAAATATACTACATCTCTTACTATATACACATACACTAATATATACATATATATTTATACTCTAAAAGTAACTTTTGAGGCTAGAGCTAATGGGCCAAGCAGTGTTTAAAAGAATACAATTTCCGTGTAATTATTTCGGGGCATAAGCTAGCCAGGCAGCTGGGAGCTGGGGAGGCAGGAACGCAGCCTGCAGCTCCATACTACAGAGTGGCTGCCTAACGTGGTAATGAACTCCACGTAAAACCATTAATCTTTCTGTATGCAGATCTGGGTAGGGTCCAGAATTCTGAGAAGTTGGCAAGGAGTTCAGCAAACTAGTGGTGGACTCTGAGATTCAAAGCCCTCTTGGGGAGTTACTTGAGAGGAGTCGTACTCTTGGGAAGGGAACCAAAAAGATTGAAAAGATGGAAGCTATGGGAGGTCTGCTGGTAGCAGAAGGGACGGTCCTCCTGAAGCCACAGAGAGCATTGATGACAGAGGCACCATGGGATGAATGCTCAAACATCCTGGTCATGTAGAGCCCCAAATACTCATTCATCTATCTATCACAGATAGTTACTACCACCTTAGAAAATCAGTGGGAATTGTGTCCCACAAGCACAAGGTAGAGCTGAAAGCCACATGCCCCTGACAGTAGGACAGAGAGGGTAGAACGAAGTAGATGCACTTACACACAGCACTTTTGAGCAATGACAAGTTCAGAGAGGGCTCCCATTCACAAGACTGGGCTTACCAATTATTGCCTGGGGTAAAGATGTTTGTTTCTCTAGCAATGGCCTTCCTTCCTTCCTTCCTCCCTTCCTTCCTTCCTTCCTTCCTTCCTTCCTTCCTTCCTTCCTTCCTTCCTGCCTTCCTTCCTTCCTTCTTCTTTGTCCTAATTGACTCTCATCTCATGTATATCAATCTGGCTTTAACTCATTATGCATCGAAAATTCCAAAATGAATGTGAACTTCTGATCATCCTGACTCCACCTCCTATGTGCTGAGATTACAGGCATATATCACCATACTTAGTTTATGTGGTTTTGAGAATTAAATCCAGGGTTCCTTGCATGCCAGGCAGATACTCTACTGAGTGAGCCACAACCCAGTCTTTTTTCTAACTGTCTTTTCAACACCTATACATTCGCTTCTTTTGCTACTTTGAGATGGTTTGTTTGAATAGTGTGGTTGGAATGAAATGAGTAGCCAATGAAGCTATCTTACCTCATGACAGAAAGAGTGAAAAGTGAGTAAGTTGAATTTTCCAGTGCCAGAGAGCTGGCAGAGCCACTGTTTGTATGACACGAGCTCAGACACTAGAATAGATTCCCTTCTGCACTCCACTGCTTACCTAATTTCTTCATATACTCAGTCTTCCCAGGAGGGGATGGTGGCTGTCAACACTCTTTTTTTTCTTTTTTTTTGAGACAGGGTTTCTCCATAGCTTTTTGGTTCCTGTCCTGGAACTAGCTCTTCTAGACCAGGCTGACCTTGAACTCACAGAGATCCACCTCTGCCTCCTGAGTGCTGGGATTAAAGACTTTAAAGGCATGCGCCACCACCACCCGGCGGCTGTCAACACTCTTGACTCCAGTTCCCACTAGCTTAATGTCTCCTTGTGTAATAACCTTTACACACCAATAATGCCCCCTCAATTGACGATTTGATACTCAGTCATTCTGGGACTACTTACTGAAATCATCTTCAGTGCTCTCAGGCCAATCAAACAAAGCCATTCCTCCTGCAAAGCATCTACGCACATATCATACTGTTACCAGAAATGAGGGGAACTGTGCTGGGGACAACACAGGTTAAATAATCATGCCCACAAGGACACGCTGTAAAGTAGACAGTGTGACTGATTTCCTAACCAGACATCATGGACTAAGGAAGGAGGAGTTGTCTAAATGATCCAACATGTTGAATAGTAGACACATGGCATTCCCTCCAATGTCTTTGCTACCGTCTTCCATCCTAATAAATTCAGAAAACATCATCTCAAGGCCATTCTGGTTCTCAAGGTCTGAATAAAAATGGCCCCCACAGACCCTAATCAAATGTTTTCCTTTTAAGAGCTGCCTTAGTCATGGTGTCTCTTCACAGCAACAGAAACCCAAAATAAGACGAAAGACAAGTCTCTTAACATTCAGATGGGAAGAGCTACCAAGAGAGGCTTCCTTCTGGAGCAGCTTTTCAAGCTCTGAGAAGCCACAAACACACAGTTGCAGAGCAGCACAAAAAAGAATTGCCCACAATCTACAGTCCTGCAAACTGAGTAACTGTTGTTGGCATCTTGGCAGCTGATCTTGTTTGCATTTATAAATTAAGGTTTTAATATTCACACTGGTGAAGGTGATTTCTGTTTTGGGCATTTGACTTTTGTCTCAGACACAAAATGTCATGGTATTTTTTAAAGTGCATAGATCAGAAGCCAGTGAAAAGCAACTGCCTTGTGGCTTAAAAAACCCACCAGCACACACTCATCCTGAGACAAGAGACCGTGGATACCCCAAAAAGCTCTTCGAGTCTTTTCAACAGGGCCCAAACCTTGCTTTTACTGTTATGAATTTCTAAAAGCTTTTAGCAGTGCCTATATTTTGGATAATATTGTAAATGTACTTTCCAATGCCTACAAATGTCAGGAAAGTTGACATTATATAATCAAAAGAAGAGGCAGTTCTTCCAGGTGCCACAAACATCAAGTATATGTGGGGTCATGCTGAAGAAATACTATTCGGGCAGGTAAGGCAGGATGCACCACTCACTAACTCTAGCATTTAGGATGTTAGGGTAGGATTTTGAGGCCAGCCTGGGCTACATAGTAAGACCCTGCCACAAAAAATTAAAAAGTAAAGCATATAGCTATTTGTTTCCCAGGATGCCAAAGAAAGTCATGTGGCAGTAGAGTGAAGTTAAGAAGATGATGAGGCCCGTCACCGCATGACCAGAGGCAACAGCCCCTATCAGCACGGAGCACTGCCCTTCTCAGGGACTGGTCCTTCTACCATATAGCTACATGTTCACTTTTCTTCCTCCTTTCCTAGCATCCAAGTTACTCAAAGACAAAGAACTTTTGTCTCTTACCAGTAAAACTCCAAGGCTCAACAATTTACACTTGGCCACTGTAACACTGATGCTACTGACATATGACATTTATGAGGTGCTTGTCATGTTCTAAGACCCACATTAAGCGGTGTTAATGAACTAGTTCTTTGCATTATCATAATGTACTTGATAACAGCTTGCTGGTACCTTAATCATCTTTTGTGTCTGCTACAGATCTGAGCAGTGAGGACACGAGCATCCCTCTTTCCTTCAGTGTTTCTCTTCTCCTTCACTGGAAGCTTTGTCACACGTCGCTTTCACTCTCAGATACATCTGAACTAGCTCATCTTTACTTCATGTTTTCTTTCCTGTGTGATATTATGTTTGCATATTTATAATGCCTAGAGAAGGGTTAGTTTTTTATGTCACTGTGACCAGGCCAGAGGGACTCCCTGATACGTTTGGAGAATCAGTCTTCCTATATTTCTGGAAGGGTTTTTCTAAAGAGATAAAAGTATGAATCATGGGACTTCACACAGAAGACTGGCCTTCCTAACCCAAGTGTTTCTTATTCAACCCACTGAGATCATGGATGGAACAAAAGGCCACCAGGAGATGAGACAATCTGCCTTTGTCTTGTTCAAGAACTTTCCCTTTTTCTACCTTCAGACTAGAGTTCCTTCTATTACTCTTGGCTTTTCAGAATTGAACTCAATCCATACCAGAGGTTCTCTTGCATTTCCAGTTTGTAAATGGCAGATATGGGAGTCCTCGGCCTCCCTGTGCCATAACCCCATAACCCCAGAGTCAGTCTCGCATAAGAAGCAATCACTCTTAAAAATGACCATCTGAATAAGAGTGCTTACAGCTCTTGTAGAAGACTTGGTTCCAGTGACCAGCACCAATGTTAGATGACTCACTATGGCCTATAACTCTAGTTCTAGGGCATGTGGTCCCTCTTCTGGCCTCTACAGGTACCAGATACACAATTGGTGCAAAGAAATTCCTGCAGGCACATACAAATACACGTAAAATAAACAAACAAGTCTTTAAAAATTATTCACATTAATGAAATAACACACACACTTTCTGAACATGTGTGTGTACAGTCTCTGGAAGCTTCATAAGATAATGTACCCATATGTCTGTTTGATGTGGGAAGGTCATATGTCAATCTGTTGATTTAATTGGTTAATAAAGAAACTGCCTTGGCCCATTTGATAGGCCAGCCCTTTGGTGGGTAGAATAGACAGAACAGAATACTGGGAAGAAGGAAGTGAGCTCAGACACCATGCTGCTCCTCTAAAGGGCAGACACAATGAAGCTCCAGCCCAAGCCTGGAGCAGCCAGAGCCTTGCAGTATCCTTCTGGAGCTACAGCACTGGGGAGCGAGAGCCTTGCAGTATGCTCCTGCAGCCACAGCACTGGAGAGCCAGAGCCTTGCAGTATGCTCCTGTAGCCACACACTGGGGAGCCAGAGCCTTGCAGTAAGTTCATGCAGCCACAACACTGGGAAGCCACGACTTTGCAGTAAGCTCACACAGCTGAAACACTGGAAAGCCAGAGCCTTGCAGTATGCTCCTATAGCTGCAGCACTGGGGAGTCAGAGCCTTGCTTGCAGTAATCTCACACAGCTGCAGCACTGGGGAGCCAAGGCTTTGGAGTAAATTCCTGTAATGTCAGCACTAGGGAGACAGATAAAGGAGGATGCCTGGGGCTCTCTGAACAACTTAGAAATTAGCACACTCCCAGTTCAGAGAGAGACCCTATCTCAAGAAACTTTGATTGAGCTCAGAGAATGTCTCAGGGCAGAGGAGATGCTAAACAAGCACCTCCTTGGGTTCAATTCCTATCTTCAGAAATCTGGGAGAGATACTGGGAAAATATGTGAGGAGATGCTGTAACTTTACATAATAGTAAGAGAATAAAGAAAACGTAGTCAGATGATGTACTTGAAGTTCCACAGATCTCTCTGTCCTGTGATTTTTTGAGGGATGAACTCAGATTTTTGCACATGCTAAGCAAGTATACAAGCCCTATCACAGAGATACCTCACTAAGTGCTCTTGGGGACAACAAAAACTGAGTGTTTATTCTTATCCCCTCCCCTCCCCTGTCCTCCCCACTGCCCTCTGCATGGAATCAAAGCTGGAGCATTGTGCATGTTAAGCATACACATTTACCATGAGATACATCTACAACCCTACAACCTTAAACCTAATTTCTTAATGAAGTGTGAGTTTTCAGTGTTTTCTTACAGCAAAGGAAGAGGACTAACATAAGAGAGAAGAGAGAAAGGCCCATGGGAAGGTTACATCATCCAGCTAATAAAATCTGCATTTTTCTTCCCTGGTCTAGATCTAAGGGCGTTCTTATAGAACGTGCTGAAACTAAAGAATTATCTGGGCTTCGTTTGTTAGGCATGCAGCTTGTAGAGATCGGGACTGCGAAGTCTGAGACAGCTGCTGAGCAGGATCAGAGAGTGTGGAGCAGTGAGTGACAGGAGTGCTGATACTCATGGTCAGTCCCAGATCCACCCAGTTCATCTGTAACCCTATTGGCTTCTCATCTGCTTTTTTAATGGGCTAATAAGATATGCCTGGGAAATGCTTAACCAATGACGTAATGGTTCCTGTGTCATCTTTCACACATAGTCTCAAGTGCCTGTTACACAGTGGGGATGCTGGAAAGAGAGATTTCTAAGAGCTGTTGCCTCTAGGAGACTCTTAAGGCTGAATTTTCTTTCTCTGTATCCTTTTCTCTGTTCTTTGCTCTGAGGAGTTGATATTCCACTCAGTAGAGAGACACTCCTTTCTGTGTCTTTGCTTGTCTCCTAAAATTCCCAAAACCATGAGACATATTTGTCAAACATCTGTGTGAGCTGCATTCATGTTTCATACACTGGCCAACTAGGTTTGAAGTATTTGTTTACACTCAAAGTGCCAGAAAGGATTGGAGCCAGGGACGCAACAGATTTGTATTCCTGAAGTCTAGTCCCCTTCCCACAGCATGGTAGCTAGCTCTGG
Organism: Alexandromys fortis; assembly: GCF_014885135.2. Taxonomy (NCBI): domain Eukaryota; kingdom Metazoa; phylum Chordata; class Mammalia; order Rodentia; family Cricetidae; genus Alexandromys; species Alexandromys fortis. The sequence goes on from NW_026067943.1 coordinate 1,535,479, forward strand.
GTGGGGAGGCTACGTGGGGAACATAGTACAAGTCTCCACAGTCTCTACAAAACCAGCTGACTGCTGTGATGGGGCCAGTTACAAATTCAGTCCCATCAGTTCCAACATCCTGAGCACAGCCATCATTGGTGAAACACACTTGGAACCCAGGAGGGGTGTCAACATATTGGTGGTAAATACAAGGTTGGGAGCTGCAAGCTGTCTCATTCAGAAGTTCGGTTAAATGGAAAGAAAAAGGGCTCCTATTTGTTTCTGTAGCTGTATCGCCCTCTAGTGAAATAAACTGGCATGGCAACCAAGAATTACTGAGGAGATATCACATTTCAAAGCAACCTGATACAAGTTACACAGGGAGAGAAGCAAGGGGGATGGGTGCACTCACTCACACACACAGAGAGAGAGAGAGAGAGAGAGAGAGAGAGAGAGAGAGAGAGAGAGAGAGAGAGAGAGAGAGAGAGAGAGAGAGAGAGAGAGAGAGAGAGAGAGAGAGAGAGAGAGAGAGAAAGTTGACTCTGTATCTGGTTGCAAGTGGCCAGGAAAGATCTGACCTGTTAGATCTTTGCACAATAGGCTGAATGCTTGTTATTTTTTTCTAAAATGAATTTAAATATGAATTTAGGTGAGTGTGTATGTTTCTTATTTGCTTGTGTGTGGTATGTGTGGGTGCACATGTAGGTGGGGAGTAAGGGGGTGCATATGTAGGTGTGTATGTGTGTGTGTGCATGTGTGTGTGTGTGTGTGTGTGTGTGTGTGATCCCCTCAGGTGTTGTACCTGACAGGGTCTCTAACAAATGTGGGTCTTGCCAATGAGAGAATGGCTGGCCCACAAGCCTTGGAGGCCAGCCTATCTATCTCCACAGCACTACAGTCATCAGCACACAATCCCATGCTCAGCTTTCTGACAGTTGTTCTGGGCATTCAGCACAGGTCCTCATTCTTGAAAAGCAAACACTTTACTGAGCTGCCTCCCAGGGTCCTGTTTAGTGGAATTTTACTCTGCAGCAGCCTACCAGATCCTGGTGTCTCTTTGGGTTCCTCCAAGACTGACTCAAGTCAGGATCTACCATCCATTCAGTTAATTTGGTAGGAGATCTTCATCATCATCATCATCATCATCATCATCATCATCATCATCATAGAATGTGGAGAGGAAGGCCAAGGAGAGAAATGCCCAAAGAGGCATGCCAATTATAGACTGATTGTGTCTCCCCAAATGCATATGTTGATGTTCCTTCTTACCCTCAATGCCTGAGAATGTACATGAAGATGGAACTCTCGAAGAGACAGCTGAGGCCATGCGAGGTTCGGCTTTGCTCTGACTGGCAGCATCCTACAAAGAGGTCAGGGCACAGGCAGGAAAAACCCTACAGAGATAGGAGAGGTGTAGCCAGCTACAAACTAAAGACAGAGAGTCAGAAGAAAGTAACCTCCTCTCAACACTTTGGTCTCAGACTTCTGGCTCCCGGAACTGTGGGAAAATCAATATCTCCAGTCAGTGGAGTCTTGTTAAGACAGCCCCAAGCAAACCAGAGTTCTGGTACGGAAGGGCTTCATCAGTATGGGCAGCTGAAGCTCACTCCTACCAGGAGCCTGCTTGGAAACTGGATGGAATACACCTCAGAACTGCACTACTACTAAAAGCAGGGGGCGTGCCACTTGTCCTGGGTTGACACCCCCTTAGACGAGGACTGTATCTAGGAACACCTGTTCCTTCCACTTTCTAATATCCTATAAATACTGAGATTTCTGTAGCAGATACATGTTACCATTGGGATGAGAGGACTCACTGAATTCCAGGGGGACTGTCCGTCTTCCCTGCAGGTAACCCCAAACTGACCAAGTGGATGTAGATGCAGGTTGACCACCAGCCATCCTTGTTAGATTCTTCCCTCACAACCGCCCAGTTTGCAAAGAAACATCAGTCACAGCAAAATGACCACTGCAATATCAAAACCATTATATGAACATATTTGCCCCATCGAGGAACATGTCTTTCCTTTCTGGTCCTCTAAGTTTAGGCCAAGTGGCTTTTTCAGGAGCCCTTGCCTGACCACACAGGAGACTGCTCCCTGCAGACATTCAGCGTGCTGGAAAGACTTTCTCAGCCTACCATTCCAGCCTCTCCCTCTGCTCATGCAGCGGAGCAAGCAGCACTAAGCCTCCTGGGACTTTGCTCACGGGGCTTTTTATTGGATGATTTATGCACATTCACTCGGGGCTTCTGAATCCTAATGAGAGCACAATGCTCACAGCGGCTGCAAAGAACAGGGTGCATGCTGGCGACCACTTTATTTTATTTTTATTGACCGATTTGTCATCTGCCCTTTTAATGGTGTTCACTGTTCCTCCAGTAACTGATCCAAGCTGAGGCCAGCACACTTGCACTGTAGTGTGACTCTCTTAGACACACTGTCACAGGAGATTCCCCCAAAGAGCTGGCACAATGCAGCGCAGTCAATACAATCTGAGCGCCCTGAAAACCTGGAAAACAGAGGCCAGAGCAAGGGTCACTTGGAGGGGTGTGACACAGCCACATCAGGTCAACAGTCTCTGGATTCCAAGTTCTGGATCCTTTAATTTCCAGGTGCCATTTCAAAATATCAGCTTTCATTTTACATATAATATAGCACAGAAGGGCTCTGACCAAAAGACAGTGGATCATGTATCTTCTGAAGAAATCTCCATGAGAACTTGACCCCACCGTGGAAAGCCCTTCCCCTCTCTTAATTGAAATTGTTTTGTTATTGAACTAACAATGATTTCCACCTGGTATCCTGCAATTAAGTTCCTTGTTGTTTGAGGAAGGAGCGATGTGATAGTAAACTCCAGGGGCTTGTTTTTCCTCTCAGAAAGACATCTGTTCCCTGGACTGGGTTAAGCCAGTGGGGCAGCAATTGCCTAGCACACATAACACCCGGGGTGCCAGCCCCCATGGCTGCAAAAAGAAATGACACAATTGGCTTGGGCTTGTTAGGTTTGTTTTGGATTTGGCAGTCAGCAGTTATGTCTGTAATGTCCTCAGCATTCCTCCAAGTTTAATGAGAAGAAAAGACAGACTGAGTGATCTAAGCAAGTGCAAGCCTTTATACTGGAGCAAAACTTGCAGAGGGAAGGAGGGCTCCATAGAAATCAGAACCCACCATCTGCTTGTAAGCTGGGCAGAACAAGGGGGTCAGGAAGGAGGTATAAGTTTCCACTTGGCCACTGCTAAGGGTAAGCTGTGAATAGCGAGCTGGTCATTACTCTGGTTCCGTGGGACACGAAAGGCAAGAATCTAGAGAAACGAATTTCTTTAGTTATAAAAACCAAATTACTGTGCTTAGGGGGATTGCTAACATCTAACCAAAACGAAGAAGCTTCAAAAAAATGGTGTGACACTAGGTAGCATGCCTATTTCCTATCTCTGCTTGTCTCCCTCCTCACACAGAAGCCAGAGCAGTCCTGTGAAATACAGAAGACTTCATGGCTTTCCTTTACTCGGAATCTTCCAGGGGACTTCTAGTCACAACGATAGGAAGAGTAAAAATCATGACTAGACCCCCTTCCCTTTGCCCCATACCTCACTCCCTGTGGTCCTCTCACATAGTGTGCCCCCATCTCATAAACCTCCTGCCAATATTTTTAACATGTAGCACGCCCGTGTGTGTGTGTGTGTGTGTGTGTGTGTGTGTGTGTGTGTGTGTAAGCCTTTTGCACTTGCTGTTTCCTTTGCTGGAATTTCCTACCAGTTGCACACACCTGCGCCTCCTTCCTCTTTTGGGCATTTTCACAGAGTGCTGTGTCAGGCGCTGAATGATTTGCCTGTTTTCTTTCACCTTCTGTGCTATGCAATGCTTCGTTTCTGGAACCCTTAATAAATAGCTATTGAGTCAAAAGAATGAATGTGTAAGGAGCCTAGCAGAATGCCAGAGGACACACACCTCTGCCCCAGGTCACTAGACTTGGAGCAGGAAGAAGTTCACCCAGGAGCCCTCCTGGTGCCTCTGCTGCTGAGTAGTCACCATTATAAATTTTGGAAGCAGGGGCCTGCCCAGCACCGTGGTAAACTGAGTGGACAATGAGACCCACACAGTGCAGGGCACTGTTATGGTGAGCAAGTGTATGGTGTAGTAACAGAGATAGAGCGGGATTGGCTCATGGCCTGTGGACAGAGACATAGCTGAAGAAGTGCAAGCATGAGAACCAGGCTGATATGGGTGGCATGATTGTCACCCAGGGCCATGGGGATGTCTGGGCCTGGGCTACAGCCAATGCCAATGCCTGATTTCATGGCCCTGATGCAACCACAGTCTGTTTTGATGTCTGAGACTCCTGATACCACCAAAAGCCATAAGAAAGGTCTGGCCCCTCCTCACTGGCTAAAACGCCAGGGAGAATTGGTCCTGCTCCTCACTGGCAGAAGCACTCAGAAGAGTATACTGGGCAGTATAATAAAGCTGACTCTGTTCTCAGGGTGACCCTGTTAGCAGGAACAGCTGGTGCTGAGGGTGAGAAAATGAAAGAGTAGGTCTCACCTGCCATGTGGTGAGGGAAAGATACCCCCACCCCTTGTTTCTTGCCACCTGTATCAGGTGGGAGACCTGACCAAACCTCTCTCCAGCTGCAGCATTCAGAACAGAGACATAGATAGGTGAGTCGACCTCAGGGGCATAAGAGGGGCATAGCTGGTACTGCCTCCTTGCTCTGTGGAGTGGTTGTAGGAATGGGGGAAATATGCCATCCCCCTTGCCTCTACCTTTTACCCTTTACCAGTTGCAACGCTCAGGAAAGCTGGCCCTGCACCTCATCTGGGCAGCACAGCAGAGCTAACCCTGTTGAAGAGGGCACAGGTGAGCCAGCCAGGGAATGTAAGTGTGAGAGACCTGGCCCCGCCCCTCATCTGCCATATGGTGGCAAGGGTGGGGGAGAGATACCCTCCCCACATCAATGCCTGAGACAGGTGGGAGAGCTGGCACTAAGTCTTAAGAGCAGGAGAGCTGTTTTCCACCAGCTGCAACACTCAGGAGAGCAGGCCCTACACCTTGTCTAGGCAGTACAATAAAGCCAAGCCCATGCTGTTGGACAATAATATTTTATCCTGTCACTTGTATTATTTTTAATAAAATGCTGATTGCACAGTAGCTGGGCAAGAAGTAGAGAGGGGGCAACGGGAATGCTGGGAAGAAGGAAGAACAGCCTGCAGTCGTGATCCAGCCACAGAAGAACCAAGATGTGACTGCCTCACTGAGTAAGGTACCTACTCACATGGCTAACAAAGACAAGAATAAGGGGATAATGTAAGTTATAAGAGTCAACAAGAAGTCTGAGCTACCAGGTCAATCAGTTTATAACTAATGTAGACCTCTGTGCAAGTTCTTTGGGACTTAACGACTGCGGGAATCGGGCAGGACAGAAACCTCAGTCAACAACACTGTTGGTGGAGGTGAGCCATCCCCTAAGTTGTGAGCATGGGATGGCTTTCCCTATTACTCATTGGTCATGTGGCAGCATGGGCATAGAGGTGTCGGGGGAGGTGCCCCCCGATACCATCCATCAACACCTGAGGCAGGTGGGAGAGCTGGCTCCAAGGTCATAGAGCAGAAGATCTGTCTCTGCCTCTCATTGGCTGTAGTACTTAGAAGAATGGCCCACACCTTGCCAGGGGAACACAATAGAGTTGGTTCTGAAGATGTAGAGGTAGGAAACCTGACCCTAAGAACGAAAGCTCCACTCCTTGCTCATTGCTGCAAGGGATGAACTAATCAGGGCAGTGCAGGAAAGCTCACCCAGGTGGTGAGCACAAGGCAGAGCTGGCGGGCTGACCAACCCGGAAACCACCCAGGCCCAGAACCAGGGTTATGAACTATCCCATGCCAACATCTACTCCATCTATGATCTGCTATAGCATGAAGGGACCGGTCCAGTAGATCCAAATCTGCAGTATCTCCATGACACAGGGCAACAACAAGATAATGAAGAAAAGTTCCAGAGAAGGCCCAGCATCAATAGTGTAGCAGATGCTAGAGGCCTCAAACCAGACCAACAACTCTGCAACGAACACTTGCACATAAAGATATGTGGATAAAAGGGTTTACTGCATCACTCACTGTGCCACACTGGAGCTTCCATGATAAGATTGATTTTTCCTTTTCCTTTTGTTCTTCTCTTTTTTTCTCTTAAATTTTATTTTATTTTGGGAAGAGATTGCAAGAGCAAAAGATGGATACAAAGGGAACAGGGAAATGAATGGGTTGGAGATGCATGATGTGAAAGACACAAAGAATAAACTAAAAAGTTAAAAAAGAATGGATTAAAAGGATATATGCACTATTTGAGTTTTGTGCTAATGCTATCAAAATTAATTTGGTTGTGGGAATCTACACATAGTGAACTGGTTGTGAGCCTCTCACCGTGAGTCTGCCACACTTCTCTTAGAATGTGGGAACTGTGTGCTTTATAAAATTGGCAGAGAAGAAATATAACCAGATTCATGGAAACATTTCTCTTGATCAGAGCAGATAAAAGCAAGGAATGCTAGAGACTGACTCCAGGAAGAAGAGTGAGGGGAAGGGAATATGTATCAGTCACTTTTCTGTCGCTGTATTAAGATAACAAGACCGAGCCAATGTGTAGAAGAAACAGTTTATTGGGGCTTATGGTTGCAGAGAGTGAAGAGTCCATGCCAACAGAGAGGGGGCAGAGCAACTCAGGAAAATGCTGGGAGCTCAAATCTCGAAACACAAGCATGAAGCAAAGAGAGCTAACTGAGAATGGTATGAGGTCCACCTTCAGTGATGTACTTTTTCTAGCAGAGTCTCACTTCCTAAAATTACCCAAACAAAACTACCAACTGGGGACCAAGGATTCAATGATCTGAGCATACGGGATCCATTCTCATTCAAACCATTGCTCAATGTGACTGGGGAAAAAAAAAAGCCAGGATCCAAGTAGAGGGATCCAAGCAGGCTGAAGAGCACTGCAGATCTTGGGGTTCAGTCTTACTGGTGATTGTGGACATTTCACCCCATCAATCTATAGAAGCTTCAGAGAGAGTAGAAGGAACTAAAGAATCTCTCGTCTGGATTCTGGTGCTTAATACTTGACTTTATGAAGAACTGAGATAGAAACCAGACCAACATCTTGCTAAAAAGCACTCTATCTCTGAGCCATGACATCAGGGCTGATGACTAGTTTTATACACCAACTTGGACCAGATATCATGGTAGATATCTTATCAAATAATGGCCAATATGTCACTGGGAAGACTTTGTCGTTTGCTTGTATAAGTTGAGATTAACATTTAAATCTTTCTTGTAATATACTCCTCCCTGCACACACAAAGTGATGATTTGATTCTCTGTAGAGCCTGAAGGCAACAGTCACCATACATTTGTTCATGAGTCCTTAAACATTGCTGGATACTCTGTTCCGCAGCCCCACTTACCTATGTCTGTGAGGATAGTTGTTCAACATGATATAAAGGCCAGTCTTCGAAGTCAGCATGGCTGCCTTTAGAACAATAATTCTCAACCTGTGACTCTTTAATACAGTTCCTCATGCTGTGGTGATCGCAGTCATAAAATTATTCCATTGCTACTTCATAACGGTAATTCTGCTACTGTTATGAATGGTAATGCAAACATCTGATATGCAACTTCTGCAAGGGACATTTTCCACAGATTGAGCATCAATGATTTAAAATCAATTAGAGGATACACTTCTGGGCATATATGTAGGAATCTTTTCAGAGAGAACTAAAGAAACAAGAGAGCTCCACCTGGATGTATTTTTCACTCAGGTTCCCAACTAAGAAGGATAAAAGGAGAAGAGCCCACATATCAACACTATTCATTTTTCTCCACTTCCCAAGGAGATAATATGACTAGCTGCCCTTAATTATTCATTTTTGAAAATTCACTCCCTGTGTCTCCTAGACTTGAGGGTCCAAAACGTCAGATTCTTGCAACTGAAAGCCAGTTGCCCTCAAAACTGTGCTGGCTGCATCATGTTTCAAAAGTTTGCTTTGAAACTCAAACACCAACATTCTTTGTATGTGTTCCCTGCAATGTACTGAACAGCTCTATCATGAATTGTGGGTTGCTTCATTACCTGGCAAGACAATGTATCCCAAAATTATTTACTGAAAAATACACACACGAGGGAGGGGGCAGGTGGAGGGCAGGATGAGACTCTAATAACGCTGATATGCTAAGTCGCTATCCACATAAACAAAGTAACAGGTAACATTTCATGGCTGACACACTAAAACAGAAGCTAATAAGCTTTTATTACGATGCAACAACATCATAGAAAAATAAAAACAGGTATCAAATAAGTCCAAGGACAGACATGTGGTAAAACATCTCAACCATCTCCTCAGAACCCATTCATCTCACCTCCCGTTCATCCAAGGTTGTGTTATGATTTAAAACAGAGCCGTAAATTTTTCATCCCTACTTCACAAGGATTTGACTGATAGGACAGATTTACTTCCACAAAAGACATGATAAAATCTGCGATGATTTTATCCCAGGCAGCATTAGCTAGCAATCACTAATAGTAAAGATAAATTATATTTAGAGCCAACTGCTTCTAAGCTGTGCATCCCATTTCTTCTCTGTCTTAGTGGAGTTGTATTTCTCAGTCCTGAAGATTCTATGTATATGATTTGCTGGGAAGCAAACTAATCTTTTATTGGTGACAGTATTAACTATTCTATACTAATATTTGATATTTCTAAATGTTAGTTGTTTTCCCTCTGACACACAGATATAGATAACACGAGAACAAATCCTAAGACATTGTTTGTGTGTATGTGCAGAAGATTTTATTCGCGTTTCTACAAAATACCATAACCTTTCCCATAGAACACATTGCAACTGTTTGTCATTGGGCTGGGAAGCTTTGTAATGGCCTTCGCCCAAAGCAATAATAAGCTGACATTTAGATGGAGTCAAACATCTCAAATGGATTGTTACATTTTGTTTTTGTTTAAAAGAAAATCCAGGCTGATTGAGCAACTTCAGACGGCCAGAAGAGAATGTCCAGGCAACATCTTGGCATTCTGTACTCACTGAATAGGGCTTCAAGGTTCTGAAGATGTATGTGAGGGAAAAAAAAAAAAACTCTGAGAAGATCAACGTCAAATAAACAGCACAGAGGCAAACATCCTGAAGGCAGAAACTGACCCAAGTCTGCTAACTTGCACCTGAGTCTATCTTCTCATGATTATCAGGGAAATATTGATGGAGGAAGGACATCTGTCTATCTGTAACTTTCATTGGTTAATAAAAAAAAAACTGCCTTGGCCATTTGATAGGACAGAAAATTAGGTAGGTGGAGTAAACAGAACAGAATGCTGGGAAGAAAGGAAGTGAGGCAGGTGCGATGAACCTCTGACCCAAGATAGATGTAGGCAGTGTTTAAAAGAATACAATTTGTGTGTTGTTATTTCGGGTATAAAGCTAGCCATGTGGGAGCCGGGTGGGACGAAAAGCAGGCCAGCCCCCCACTCATCATTACAGAAATATAAGCCACACAGGGTCATTTGATGAAAACTACACACAGCACTACACAAACCATGTCATAGATACAAAGTTAGCAGCTGCCACTAACAAACAATACATTTAATTTATTTAATTTAAAAACTACTATTAAGGGACAGGGGAGATATCTCAGCTAGTAAAGTGGTTGTCTCAAAAGCATGAGGATACCAAACTTGAATTTGTTACCCAAAGTCCAGAACATATATATATATATATATATATATATATATATATATATATATATAACTCAGGCATAGTGGCACATGGTTGTAATCCCAGTGCTAGGGAACTGGACACAGGCAGGTTCCTGGGCCTCACTTGCCAACCAGTCTAGCCCACCTGGTGAGCTCCAGGGCAAGGAAAGATCCTTTCTTCAAGAACAAGGTGAAAGAATCCAAAGAGCAGCTAAGGGGTGCTCTTTGATATCCACACATATGTGAACACACATATGCACATGAACTCTTAGCTCCAATGTACCTGCACACACACCAACACTCACACATATCAAATAAGTACATGGATATGTAAGTAAACAAGTGTTGAGGCTCAGAAAATGGCATCCCCCAAATTGGAAAATTTGATAAGCTGACAAGTTTTAGAAGTTTTCTCAGATCAAGGTCCCCAGGGTCTTCCTTTTTCACTTTGTGACAGTATCACATTCAGTTTTGATCTGAGCAGATCTTCCAAAAGAGAAGTAAAACTGCCTTCTTGTGTCTTCCTGAGACTTCAGCCATCAGGGAAGGCTGAATGCATCTTGTCAAGAGAAAGGCTGAGCCCTTTCAACATGCCTGTACAGACTTGCCATGTCAACATTTCTGTCTTTGTTGTGGGTGAGGATGGTTAAAGAGATTTGTTTATAAACTGCTGTTTGTTATCCCAAAAGATATTGTCCCAAGTCATAGCATAGTCTCTAAGCACTTATACTTCCCCTAAATTACTTGGGACTAAGAAGTAAATTATGCTTTGCAGTGTCCTCCAACAGTATTAAGATTTTGTGGACCCTTTTACTAATTAACATGGATTTTTATAAATTCACAAGAGGATAGAGCTTGTCTTAATGCCTGCATCAAACATGAACCATTACATCTCTTTGCTGTAATCAGTTTATTCCTGAGTTACGGTTATAATTTCAAGAAAATGCTTGGAGCTACAATGAATCCTAAGACAATGTTCTTGAAAAATAAACCCACAGGAAATGAGGAAATAGAATAAAAGATGGAAGGTGTGGAGCATAGATGACTTTTCTGCGAAGATTTCACCCACCCTAATCCCTGCAGTACTCTGCAGTGGGAATAGCAGCAGAGAGTCACCTTACTGGAGGCAGAGGGGTCCTTTACATGCCTGCAGCCTGACATCTGCCATCGGCTCTTGGGGAAGGCAGGGATGATGTACTAATAGAAGGTTCCAGGAATTACAGGAGTGGAAATTCCATTGATCCATTCCAGGTCTCCAATAAAAGGGTAGCATTGAGTGCTGTCAGCAACCAGCCTGGCCCTTGCAAGAAGGAATGCAGCAGTGGAACAAATGGAACCTGGATGTGGCACCGAAAGCACCTGCCATAAGACTCTTGTTGACTCAAAAACACCTTCTGGTACCTGTGCCGTTCTCACCTGTTTACCCTGCATAAAATCAGACTCTTGGCTCATATACCCATAGACTTCAATCAACCACAAAACCATTAGCATCTTAAGGTAGAAAACCTAGAGATGACTTTAAAAGTCACCAGTTGGGTCATGCAGTAATTCATTGTACAGCCTAAATGTAGGCATGAAAACTATTTGTCCATGTTTATACGTTCTCTGATTTTTACTGAACTACTCTGAACCAGACACTCTGCTGATTACAGCATAGCAAAATAGTATAGCATGCTGTTCTAACAAGGGACAAATGAACTAAGCACATACCAGCTTTGGGGCCTCCAGTCTTCATACTTAGGAGACGTCAAAAGCTACACTTAGTACATCAAATCCACAAATAGGTAATGTGTCCTTGGGTCTAACACAGAACATGTATAAGAGATCAAGATCATAAAACATTACAGTAACTTTGGTTACTGATGGCTTTTTGTTAATGGCTTTACTCCCCAAAGATGAGCAAGGCATTCATTTGACCTGCCTTTGTCATGTGGTAGAATTTCAACTGGCAAAATGGAAAGATGCTTGAAGGAATACGCCAGTTCTACACCTCAATATGGTGTTTAATTGACTTTCAAACAGACAGGATGGCAAGTGTCCCACAGGCTGCATCACTCTGTGGCTCACTCATGTGCAATGCATCAAGTGCCTGCCAGAGAATAAAGACTGACATCTGTCCTGTTGGGACCACATCAGACACAATAAAAACTAAATTAGATGGTTTCATTTCAGTAATACAAATAAAGCAAATTCCTAGAGAATGAGGTTAGATACCTGCCATAATATAGGATAATTTGGAAACAGACATGTCTAACATCCTGTTACAAAATGTTTTGTTTTTTTTTTCAATAACATGTGAGACCTAAAATGTAGGCATTAGTGTGATTTCAAATTTTATTCTTCTGTCAGACTCAATCTTGATTCCAAGTAAAGATTCATCAGCCTTTAGGTGTTTTTTATCCAAACCAAAGGGGCAGTTTATCAATTTATGATAATGTCAATGGCTAAGTCTGCCTCTCATTAGAAAAATTCTTACAATATGCCTGCATATAATTCTTGTATCTTTGTCTCAATTCCCCGCTCTTAGATCTCTCTCTAGATTTTCAGTGCCAAAGAGAAGTAATGGTCAAAAATCATGATGGGACAACCACACAATTTATGGTGGACATGTGAATGAAGAAAGTGGCAATATTACTAATAACTTTCTGGAGTAGAAAAATAATATAGAGCTGGATAAATCAATCAAAGCAGAAAATTAAAGGGGTAAAACTGTAGCTAAGATATTGTTAAGAGATGAACAATGAGTAGCAAAGGACATAAGCCTGGAAAACAGAATTAAGAATTTTCAAGAATATGGAAGGGCCTTTCAAAATAAAGACAATAGGGGTTGGTGAGACAGGTCATTAGTTAAGAGCTGGTACTGGCTTTGCAAAAGACCTGAGTTTGATTCCCAGCACTCATGTCACAACCACCTATAACTCCAGCCCCAAGGAATCTGGTGCCCTCTTCTGGCCTCCCTCAGAAATATACTCTCCACATGGACACAGACAGACCGGCAGGCAGGCAGGCAGTAAAGATGCACCATGCAGAAGGAATGTGACTGTCCTTAGGAGCAAACTTCAGCTGATGGAAGACAGGAAAGAGTCTCCCTCTGGCAAGACTGTCCTGAGCTAGGCTTAACCATATATGATTAGTGAACTTGAATGCTGGCTGCCCACGCTCCTTCTCCCTTCTCACCTCCTCACTATTTCACTGAACCACAGAATTGCCATCTAAGGTCCAGCTTGGGGCCTTTGTGAAGTGGTTTTAGAGGCAAGACGAAGAAGAAAATATTGCAGTAGGAGCCCCTGCCACGTAAGGCACACAAAACGATAGGGGGACACGTTTTAAGGGAGCAACCAGCAGCAAAAAACTTGAAGGGGAAAGTATACCTCTGCTACCAAAGGCTTCTCATTCTCTGCAATTATGAAAACAGCATGAAAGGGAGCACAGGATCAATTTTCAGCTCTAATACCTCCAGTTAACATCAACCTTCTCAAATGACCTGACACCTTGAAATCCGTTTTTCCTCATCAAGGGAAAACAGCATCTATTGTAAGGAGTGATCTTGGGGCTGAGAGTGAATGGCCACAGAGATTTGCAAACTAGAAAGCACTTGGCAAATGTACTTACATCTGACTCTGGAGTACAGAAAGGGCAGCGTTCCCAGACTGAAGCCACATATGGAGGCAGAATAGGAAATCATACTAAAATTGCAATATGGAAAGATTATGCCCCGGGAGAGAACTCAGTGGTGAAAAAGGGCTAAGTGTATGGTTACAAATATCACTATCAGCTTATGGAGACCCCACAAGCAAATTGAGTATTGATATAAATCCATTCACTGCTATCAAAGTCATATCAATTTCAAAGTTTTTCTTGGAGCATATAAAGTTCCTAGGTGAGTATTTTAGAAAAGAAAAAAGACAACCATGGAAGTGTTTTATGGGCTTAGAAACTTAACTAATTTGAAATCTGCAGTTTACTGCTTCACCAATATTTATGGGATTACAAATGTATCTGAGTGTGTGCTTTTGTCCCACATGCCCAAGGTTATTAACGGGCCAGTTGCTGGTTATTAATCTTCATTTTCTAAAATGAAACTATAGCCTTGGGCTTCTTACAAACTGTAGATCACACATACTAAACCACACCCTGGGAGCCTAATGAGGCTCGAGTCAAAACCCATTAGAGCCCAGAGTGCCAAGCAAAAGCCTGGAATGAGACCTACCCTTAAGGAAAGGAAAATTTACAAAATATAGTACTTATTCAGTTTGTTTCTACTTTTGACAGCTTAGGGTTTTTTCCACCTTTTGTTTTTTAATCTCCATCTTTTCATACAAATGTTTCGTCATTTGAAACCTAGGATTCAAAAACAAGGGAGAAAAAAGGACGGAGCCACACCATGAATTAACAGACAAAAGTGACTCTCTTATGAAAGGGAATATTAACATAAAACTCAACCATGTGTGTAACACATTCTAAGATGCATTCCAAAGGTTTTAATTACTACCTCAACATATTTGTAGATGAAGAAGAAACTCAGAGAGCTTTAGTGACCCATCTAAATCTAAACCCATCTATGATCTGAGTGCAGTTTATTGCATAGCTTGGCTTTTTAATAAATGCTGTCTGTATCACCCACAAGGAAAAAAGTCCCACTGAGTTTAATAATTCATGCTGGCCAAGAGCAGGGTAGAACGCAATAGAAAATTGCTCAGACTCTCATTACTCTTTGCCAGGGTAAATGGTATTTCACATGAACTTTGAACTTGAAACTGACTCATTACAACTGGGGTTCTACCACTAGCTGGTAAGTCTTGTATCATTTGTCACCGAGAGTCTGCCAGCTGCTCAATGAGGCCCAGTTCAGATCACTTGGGATTGAGGATCTACAGGACTGGAGACAGGAAAGGAACTGTCTGGCAAGCACCAGCTTTACATTTAGTGGTGACAGATATGAAATTGCTCTATATATTTGTGTTGAAGATAAATGGATAGGAAACCTAGGAAGTCAACATCAGGCAAAGAATAACTCTAGTTCTAAGTCACCTTTTAGGCCCTTCCACATCTTTCCCAGCTTCCATTTTAACTAGAATATAATCTCCTTGATGGAGAATCCCATGGAAATTATCAAACTCAATTCTAGGAACTCAAGGTCAGAGTGTCTTAGCTAATTTATTGTAGCTTCTGTTAAACTATTTGCTTCTACAAAGCACCCCCACCGTCACCAAGATAAATGCCATGCTGTGGGGTTTGCCTTCAAACATTTTGTGTTCTAGACACTTGGAGCTACATCTATGTCCCCAAATAGTTGGCTGTAGCCCCAGCCAACTGGAATAAAGACATTCAATTGACTATGAACTGTGTTAGAGTGGTCATCTCTAGTAACAGTTAAAGCTTTGAAAGCCCTAACATTCAGACACTCTACATTCAGATTAGTGACCAAACCTGCTGTCCTGCAGAGTTAATAACTTGTCCCAATGCTGCAGGACCCTGTCCTGAGTACCACATGGAGATAGGAACCTAGGCCATGCTCATTTCAGGACTGGCCATCTTCACCTCTCTGTCTCAAGTTCAGAAATTCTGAATAGCTATTAGAATGAGGCTGAATCTCCCTTCCTTTGTTAAAATCTATCTTCATTTTCTCCTAGGAAGTCCTTGGTAAAAAATGAAAAGGCTTGACTCTGAATCCCTTATGAGTAAGCAAAAATGAGGTTAACTTTTCCATTATACTCTACATACAAAGGATGCGGACTTTTCTTTCCTTGGATCAAGACTATAATTGTGATGTCTGTCACTTGCACATTATTCCAGGGTGGCTTGTCTGTAAGAAATCTGTTACATGCAGCAACACGAGCTGTGCATTTTACAAACTCGGGCTCCAGGCCTGCAGACTTATGATGGGATTGACACCTTTTTGTCTGTGAATACATGAAGGTATACTCCACAAAGAATAAAGAACACGGGCAGTACAGAAAAGTCATTACTATTGTACTAAATGGATCTTGACAAATATCTGCAAAACCTTCTAAAGGAAGTGTGTTAACTCTTATCCACTGCTTCAAAGAAAATTTGTAAGATACTGTTAACCTTTGCAGAAAAAATGCAAACTCCAGAATGATACATCATTCTATACCAATGGATTAGTAAATAACATTGCTACAAATTGTGAATTAATGACCCTTGACACATATATGGGGCTATGATCTGGTTCATATGTTTTGTGTCTGTTGAACTAAGTCCCTAGAAATAAGTCTCCAGGGATGCACAAGTCATTTTAAAACACCTTTTTAAGGATTGCTTTTTGTTTATGTGTGTGTATGCACAATTGAATGAAGGAGCCTATGGAAGCCAGAAGGTGGCATTGGATCCCATGAAACTAGATATACAGGTAATTGCAAGTCACTTTGTGGGAGATGGGGACAGAACTTTTGTCCTTAGCATGCTAGCAAGTGATTTTAAACAAGGAGCCATTTCTTTTGTCCCAGTACTTTTTTTTTTAAGTCAGAGTCTTATGTAACTGAAGATGATCTTAAACTCCTGGTTCTCTTGTTTCTACATCACAAATTCTGTGATTACAGGTAAGAGCTATATACCTGGTTTACAAGGTACTAAAGTAACTGGACAGTGAACACCATGCTTCTTGCATTCTGGGCAAGCACTCTACCACATCTCTCAACCATAGCCCCCAAACACTTGAATATATATGTTATTCTGATAGATTTTTGGAATATAATATATAGTAAAATAAAAGTGTTCCTCCAGGCAGTAGCTCTATTAGTGGGATAAATCATATAAGAGAAACAAAACAAATAGTCATGTAAAAACCCAATGTGGCCTAGAATGGGAACCACAAATAGGGACCCTCCTAAATGTTCCTCACCGAAGAAAGAAAGAAGTTAACTGAGATCGCTCTTAACATTAAAAACTAAATTCAGTAAGAAGAAGATACAAACCCCCAAGCATCCATGTGTAAAAATGCAAAAGTTTATGGGTAAATATAGGAAAGTATCCTGCAAAATTAAATAAAAATAATATCATGGAAGTCAGTTGTGTCTCCATTCAAAAATGTTTTAATGCTGTTAAACATTTTTGTTAAAATTAATTTTTAACATAAATTTTAACATTTTTAAGGTTTGTTTTAAATCACACATACATGAGTATATCTGTGTGGGTTTATGGGTTTATGCATATTAGTGAAGTTACCCTCAGAGGTCAAAAGATGGTGCCCGATTCTCTGGAACTAGAGTTACAGGTGGTTGTAAATTGCTCAACATGAGTGATAGGAATCCAATTTGGGTCTTCTGCTACAGTACCAAGCACTCCTAACCACTAAGCCATTTCTTGAGCCTTGATTTTAATATTTTTTATATTGTATAGTTCTATATTCAAAAGAAATTTGAAACTAAAGAGTCACAAAAACTTAAGAAAAAATATATTTTCTATCCAACCCTTTATACCTCTCATGTCAATTCCACAGAGTGGAAAATAAACATTGCATTGTTAACAATTGGCCTCTATATTTTTCTACTATTTGTTTACTTTGTAATATGAAAACTAAAGATGAAGCTAGGTATGGTGACAGGTGCCTTTAACCCAGAAAGCAAAAGCAGATCAAAGACTAGCCTAGTCAATGTAGTGAGTTCTAAGTCAAGTAAAGCTACACAGGGGTGAGGCCCATCTCAAAACAAACAAATAATGAAGTTTTATGCAATATATACCCTTAAAATACATTTACAAATTTAAACATGCAGGCTCTTGGTCTCAGCTAATCCAAGGTTTGATGATGTGGATCTGTAACCATTGCATAGAATCAATCCTTGTTGTATCCTCTGATTCCATTGCCATTCTTACTTCTCTTGGTTACTTTTATTGACTTATTAATTATCTCACATTTTCTTGTTAGTGTTAACCTACATTCTACATTGTTTTTCACACAAAACAATAGTTATTAGAAACACTAATTGTTTCCTACACAACAAGTACCATGCTGAGAAATATCAATGCCCATCCTCCCCACAAGATGGGACATACAGCTCCATTTTACAGAGTCAGTATGGCCAAGATCTTCCAGGTAGTACACTGAAAAGTAAGAATGATGTAGGATTCTCCTCTGTATGTTGTGAATTTGTTTTAATTACCATTGGTTAATCAAGAAGCGGCTTTGGCCTATGACAGGGCAGAATAGAGTTAAGTGAGAAAACTAAACTGAATGCAGGGAGAAAGAAGACAGAGTCAGGGAGATGCTGTGTAGCTGCTGAAGGGGAAAGATGCCAGACCCTTACCAGTAAACCACAACCTCATGGTGATATACAGATTAATAGAAATGGGTTAGTTTAAAACATAGGAGCTAGCTAGAAATATGTCTGAGCCATCAGCCAAACAGTTTTATAATTAATAAAGTTTTGTGTGATTATTTTGTTCTGGGCAGCTGGGAAACTAAAGTGTTGTCTCTGATGACAATAGGGCCCACAGCCTGGCATGAAACCTAAAAAAAAAAAAAAAAAAAGTGCTTCTAATCCCACAAAAACAGGAGTCATCTGCAGCTTCTTAGAAGCTGCATTTTTACAGGTAGACTCTGTTTGCTTGCAACAAGAAGAGGCATGTTTCCTTTAAAAGAAGGTTTCTTGACTTAGTGTTAGCAGAACAAAATGTGCAGCTTCTTTAATAGACAGCTTCCTGGTTCATTTTGGAGGCAGGAAGGGCTCTGGCTTTTTTCGGGAGGTTCCACTACAGAGCACTTAAAAGGGGCCTATGAGAAGAGTGCTACAAGTTGCTTGATGGTGATATAGACCTGCTTCATCCCTAGAGCTGGGGCAATGAGCATGGCACACAGAGGCAGTAAACATACTTTGCCATGTTGGACAAGGTGGAGTCAAATGGCAAAGCCAAAGCATTAGTTATAGTCATGCTGCTTAGCATGTTAAAAGGTGCTCCTGGTCAGAAAAGCATTACAGATACACAGTAAAAAACAGATTCAGACAGGAAAAAAGCCTCTAAATGATTCACAGTGTTGGATAAATGTATACGGGATTAGGAGAGAGAAAATAAAGAATACAGACAGTCATAGATTAAAGGTATAAAGATAATAAAATAAATATTTAAAAACTAGAGTAAGTAAAGATAGAATATACACAGAGAGTCTAGATTATGTATACTATTGTGTCTTCTTTAAATTTTTTGATTGAAGAGAGACATTTGATTCTGGGAGCAGCTAAGCTAAACCAACATATACATTTTAAAGGTGTCTTGACTTCAAAATTTAAGTCTAAAAATACGTTATTTTAGAAAAGAGGTTCTGCTTTTGTTTCTACAGAAGATGAAAACCTGTGGATTCTTTTCAGGCTACTATGGTTTGATAGAACAAGACCTCACCCCACCCCAAAAAAAAGTCTCCATGGACCCTACAAAGACTGCCCAACAAAGAGCAGGAAGCAGTTTGGAGAAAACAATGCCCAAATTCCCAAAATGATTGTTTATAAATGTTAATTTTCATTTATAGGGGGTTTATTATAAATAGTTATTAGTTACAGTCAATTTCCAAAAGAAAATTAAGAGGGATATAATATAGAGATAAATACTTTGCACTGGTAGAGATCTTGGTCTATTGATACAAATTTAAGGTTGATTTTGTTACATTGTGTATATGCATTTCTGCTCTTGTTTAAAATATTGTGTTTGTGCAGCTCATTTAAAAATGTTATGTATAGTTAAGAAATACAGATAAAAACCATCTATATTAATCAAACTTTTAATTACATTGTTAGGTTTTCTAGATATACAGAAATATATTTCAGTTAGATAGATAATCTTTAACACTTCAAAGACCTACAGGATATGGCGTTTAAAGGGTTTTAAAAACAGACTTTTCTCGACAGTGATGCGTGTCTGCTTCTGGCAGCACCAACCTATTTAAAGTGGTTGATGGTCACTGAAGAGACCAATTATAGAATTTTCCTTCAATTTGACAAGGCATCGGGCAAGAAAATGACCTGTTTGATGGTGTGCTGTATAAGCTGAACATACAGAACCCACAAAAAAAAATTTATTGCTAAACTTACCAAAAAAGGTGAGAGAGTCTTTCAGGGTTCCTTTTTCATGAAAGATTCCATCATACATTCTTAGAAGAAAGTGACTGACAAACTGCCAATATAGGCAAAACAGTCTTTCAAATTTCCTGCTCCATGGAAAAGTCTGACAGATAATGATCTGAAGACTGAAGATGGGTGCTTCAATATGACAGAAGAAATTTAGATGACTGTTCAGCCAGTCAGATGTCTCCTCTGTCAATTCTAGAGTTTTAGAAGTTGTTTACAATATTACATAGGTAATATTATATCCTTCTGGGGTCTTTGATGGAGTTGAAGACAGATAGTTATAGCTATAACTTTTCTTAGTTATGATAAAGGATGAATTAGATATGAAACTTTCCAGATACAAATAGACCCACTATTTTAAGTTTAATTTTTTTCTTGATACCTGTTTTTTATATATAATTTTACTATGCTAAAGTTAAAAGTTTCCTTTTTATTTAGACAGAAAGGGGGAGATGATGTGGGATTCCCCTCAATATGCTGTGAATATGTTTTATTACCATTGGTTAATAACGAAGTTGCTTTGGCCCATGGAAGGTAAAAATAGAGCTAGGTGGGAAAATTAAACTGAATGCAGAGAAAAAGAAGACCGAGCCAGGGAGCTTACTGGTAAGCCACAGCCTTGTGATGATATACAGATTAATAGAAATTGATTAATTTAAGATGTAAGAGCTAGCTAGAAATATGCCTGAGCTATCAGCCAAATAGTTTTGTAATTAATACATTTTTATGTGATTATTTGGGTTTGGGTAACTGGGAAACAAACATGCAGTCTCTGATTACATAGGAATCTGGACTCTTGTCACCAGCAATTTAAGTCTGTGCAAACAAACACCTCAATTATTCTTCTATCCTTGTGTAGACCACCAGTTAGCATGCTAGAGAAGCATCACAGTTAGCTTCTGATTTTTGTCCCAGAAATTAGTGGCAAGTGACATTTAAAATTTTTTCTTAAGAACTCAGGTATTCTAGCAATTATATCATTAGCAAATGCTTTCCTGTCTTGTGTGGATGGATCTAATGACTTGAACTTGACAAATGGACTATGATGAACAGAATGGTACATCTGACAAGAATAGAAAAATGGCAGCTCTCCAACTTACTTATATCCCTTGTATGAATATCCCCACAGCTCTCTCTCTCTCTCTCTCTCTCTCTCTCTCTCTCTCTCTCTCTCTCTCTCTCTCTCTCTCTGATGCAGACTGCCATGTGTAGTAGGGAGAGTGGGTCCTTTGTTTCATCCCAGTGCCCGGCTAGCTTACACCCAAAATAATCACACAGAAATTGTATTAATTAAATTACTGCTTGGCCCATAAGCTCTAGTTTTTTATTGGCTAACTCTCACATCTTGATTCAACCCATTTCTAATAATCTGTATGTCACCACAATGTCAGTGCTTACTGGAAAAGATTCAGTATGTCTGACTTGGCAGCTTCATAGCTGCTCGGCTCTGTCTGCTTTCTTCCTCCCAGAGTACAATTCTGTCTTCTCTGCCTAAGTTCTGCCCTATCATGCCAAGCAGTTTCTTTATTGATTAACCAATGAAAGCAACACAAATACTGAAGGACCTCCTATACCAGCCATGTTTCAAAGTAAATCTGCAGAGAAGCCTATATAACAGAGAACCAAACGAAGCCCCCAGATATCAACCACCAAGGGACTCAGACCATCATTCCAAAGTCCACAAGGGATAACATCCTGGCAAAAGTCCCCAAGCATATCTTCTTCAGTCTTAAGACATTAGTCACAACCCACATGATAAGTATAATTCAGGACCCCACTTAGAATCCTAGCCCACAGAAACTCTAGGATCATGAAGTCACTACTCTAGAAGAGATCATCGGCTAATTAGCAGTAGATAATAGATGCAATGATCCCACATGAGCATATGTAGACTGTGGGAAAGCCATATGAAAATAAGCAACTTGGCTGTAAAGGCCAGAGATTAAAGAAAGGCCTTCCACAAAGACAGGCTTGTCTAGAGTCAAATGTTTACGAGAATTCACTTTTGAAGCATGAAATGTATATGCTTCCTGTTCTGTTTTTGCATTAAGTGTTAAACACAAATAGGGTTTTCCATCACTCTGGAAGATGAGTTGTTTTCAAGTCATTAGAGAGAGAAGAATGCTCTCACAATCAATGATGACTTAGGGCAGTCTTAGGCATTCCATCAGGAAGTCTTCTACCCATCATAAAGTAATTAGCAAGGAACAGTGATATTATCCATGAAGTTGTCTTCCAGAAGTGCATGTGATTTATTTCCCTCTCATACAATGCCTCTTCTGCTTATTTCTTTTCAGAAGGTGTTTGGGAAGATATCATTTCATAACTGAGGGATTAAAGAGAGGCCAGTGACAGGTAAACAGCCCCACTAATGTTTTCAAGTGCCTCCAAAGATTTTACTCTGCAAAGGAAGATGAACTATCATTGGTTCCTAAACAATAGCTTACTTAGCAAGGCTGGGTTTCATTCTGCCTTAATGAATAGAGAGACATGAGCTAGGCAATACCCACTTGCATCTCTCACAAATCCTCATACCCAAACTTCAGTATTTTATCACTTCATTTTCCTACGCTTGTTTCCATTTCATAAAAGGCTTTCTAACTTTTACTCAGGGTCTTGCTAAGAATGAGAAGCAAGTGGTCAAAACTTCTTTGGCTAATGCGAAGGTTGAAGTTTGTTCTGGAAAGACAATGGCCTGTGATAGTTAACATAACTGTTACTTATAGACATAATAATGTTTTACTTATACAAAGACAGAGAAAATGAGACAGGCACGGACTGAGTGTTCCCTAGCCTAGGAACATGGGAACAATCAAGACAGAGTTCAAGACCAAGATATTCTCATTCTCATCTCCAGGAAGATGTCAGCAGTATATGCTGAGGTGCCCAGTTTCTCCGTGGTTTTATATGTTGTTATATAAACAGTTCCATAGTTGTCATCCCATCCATTATGGTGTCACTAGATATGAACAGTTTATTTTCTCTTCTATGGGTTTGTAGTCCACAGGGGCTGGCACCAAGAGCTGTCAGCTATCTGTGAGACTGGTGGTTTGCCAGTGGGGCAAGCTATGAAAGGGAATCTAAAGGTTGGCTCTTTGATGAGGCAACACACAGAGCTAGAGTTTGGAGCCCTGTGATCAAACTGTTTCTTTGTTCAGGTCACTTTTGCAGCTTCTACAGACTCCAGCACAGGCAGTTAAAATGAAGCATGAATATGTATTCACTGGTCAGCCCCAAACATGGGAACATGTCTGAGAAGTGGCTTGGGGCATCAAGAAGGGATACTATTTGTAAGGAAGAAACAATTCATGGAGGGTGGAGAATGAGTGAGTTCTCATGTTCAGAAGACTACCCAAAGGCCAAATGCTGCCATGCATTTTCTGCCATGTGCTTAAAAGAATTTCCTCGTTGTTGCTTTATCTCATTGAATCCTCCTGGAAACCCTGAAAGACACAGGCTTTTCTCATTTCTCCCTATAGGTTCTAGTTGTAGGTGAGGAGGCTGAGCCTCAGCAAGGCCAGGTCCTGTAGCTCCTCAGTAGAAAAAGATGGATCTAAACTTTGCTCTGCTGTCACCTCAAGCCACACTGGGATTTTCTCAGAAAGTTAGAAAGAATTGGAGATGTTAGAAAGAGGCTGCAGAGTACCATTGAGGAGGTATAACTCCAACAGGAACTTCAGGACCCATGGCTCTAGGCAGGGACTCCAACTCCACTCAGAAAAACAGGCATTCCAACAGGGGTTACTATGTCCCGGGAAAGAAAACACAAGGCCATTTGTCATTTATTTATTCAGAATCTATGATGTGCCAGACACTGCACCAGACACTTGATACATTGTAATGAGTAGCATGGGAGACAGACCCCCCCCCCCCCCGTCTGACAAGTGTACCCTCTCATACAAGGAATGAGAAGGGGTGAGAGAAATGACATTTTGAAGGATGATGTCAAATAGTGATAGTAGTGCTACATGGACAAAAAAGTAACAACAAATGGATGGAAATAGAAAACACCATCCTGAGTGAGGTAAGCCAGACCCAAAAAGAAGAACATGGGAGGTACTTCACTCATATTTGGTTTCTAGCCATAAATAAAGGACATTGAGCCTATAATTCAGGTTCTTAGAGAAGCTAAATAAGAAGGAGAACCCAAAGAAAATCATATAGGCATCCTCCTGAATATTAACCTTTATCAGGCGATGAAAGGAGACAGAGACAGAGACCCACAATGGAGCACCAAACTGAAATCTCAAGGTCCAAATCAGGAGCAGAAGGACAGAGAGCACAAGCAAGGAACTCAGGACCGCGAGGGGTGCACCCATACACTGAGACAATGGGGATGTTCTATCGGGAACTCACCAAGACCA
The DNA here is from genome assembly GCF_014885135.2 of Alexandromys fortis. Classification (NCBI taxonomy): domain Eukaryota; kingdom Metazoa; phylum Chordata; class Mammalia; order Rodentia; family Cricetidae; genus Alexandromys; species Alexandromys fortis. The sequence goes on from NW_026067943.1 coordinate 1,559,640, forward strand.
GCTGGCCTGGGTCTGAAAAAGCCTGGGTTAAAACAGGTCTCGCTGAACATAGTGGACAATGAGGACTACTGAGACCGCAAGAACAATGGCAATGGGTTTTTGATCCTACTGTACCTATTGGTTTCGTGGGAGCC
>NW_026067943.1:1559873-1568572 GCF_014885135.2 Alexandromys fortis
GGGGAAGAGACAGAAATCTTAAATAAATAAATAAATAAATAAATAAATAAATAAATAAAAAAGTAACAACATTAATACACATATCTCAAAATATGGTATCTATAGAATGACAGGGAAGATAGGATAAAAAGCTTATTGAGGCATGGAATTGGGAATGAACAAACTAGAAAGAAGAAACTAGTACATGGACTCTGATGTGGGCACAGGCCTGGAAAAAGAAAGCCCATGTGGTTAAAAAATAGCAAACAAGAAAGAGGTAAGCAGATAAAAGAAGCCACTGGAGGGTTAGCGGTAGGCAAGTATTTTAATCACTGTTCTCATTCTGTGACCAAATACCCAACACTAAGCAGCTGAAGTAAGAAAGGGAGATTTGTTTTGCAGTTTAAAAACAAATACTGTCCATCACAGCAGGAGCAGGAACATGAGGCAGCTGGTCACATTGCATTGGCAGTCAGAAAGCACAGAATGAACAGGAAGTGGACAGGTTTATAAGAGGTCTTCCGTGTCCTCGCCTCATGACTCTCTTCATCCATCAAGACTCCACCCCCTAAAGGTTTCACACCCTTTTAAAATGGATCTAACAGCAGGAGGACCAAATGTTTAATCACACAAGCCTCTGGGGACATTTAACCCATTCAAACCACAACCGAGAGGGACCAAGTTCCCAAAGGCAGAGGAAGAGGACTAGAGGAGAGTCAGGAGTAGAAAGTTGCACCATACTGGATGAAGAAAATATTAGGATATCTTGGCTTAGACAACAGAGGGACTAGACAAAGTCAGATGCTCTGTAAGAAAAAGCCACACGGGGATCCGGAGCTTGGATTCATTCTAAGTCATGCTGTGTCATCAGAAGAAACATACAGTTTACCTTTTAAGAGGTAATGATACTGAATGCAATCTAAGTTCATACTGGCACAGGAAAACTGCATACCCTTGTAACTACTGTGCTTCACGTGCTTATTTTCCAGCTCTTATCTACATGAAAATTTTACTCATCCAAACTGCTATCCAAGCTTGATAGTCTTTACCTTATCTTGCACATAAAGAAACTAAATGCGGATGAACATCAGCAAATTCTTCTAAGTCATACTGTTGGTGAATAGTACAGCATAGGCTTGAGCACGGGCCTTGAATATGGACATTTTAACTCTAGTTTACACATAAACATCCTTCATGCAGGATGTCCTTCTGAATATGTGTTGCTTTTATTGGTTAATGAATGAAGTTGCTTTGGCCAATAGCAGGGAAGAATACAGCCAGGCTGAAAGAGATATAGAGAGAGAGCAGGTGGAGTCATGGAGACACCATGTAGTCACTGAAGGAGAAAGATGCCTGAACTCCAGACCCTTACCAGTAAGCCAAAACCTCATGCTGATTCACAGATTAATAGAAATGGGTTAATTTAAGAAGTAAGAGTTAGTTAATAAGAATCCTGAGCTAATAGGCCAAACAGTGTTGTAATTAATATAGTTTCTGTGTGATTGTTTGGGTCTCAGCAGTTGGGAAATGAACAAGCAGTCTCTGTTTACATAATGGCACCCAACTCTCCGACTACAAATCTTACTAACATAATGTTCCTTGTTGTATAAAAGTCACTCTGGAGTGGCTCAGTAAAGGGTTTACAGAGATGCATAGAATGGGCATCTATGGCTGACTTTGAACTTAAGATTAACAGAGGTATTCTCTCTCTCTCTCTCTCTCTCTCTCTCTCTCTCTCTCTCTCTCTCTCTCTCTCTGCCTCCCCCCCCTCCACTCATTTGGAAGTATTTATTGAGAATCCATAATATAACCAGACTCTATTTCAGGTAGTAAAGATTCCTAGAATGTAGACAGTCTCTAGTTATCATTGTCAGCTGGAGGGTACAGATTAAAGCTGGCACAGAAATAATATAAAGTCAAGACACTAAGAAGTTCCATAAACATGGGGATAAATATGCTGTGTAAACAGCATAGCTCAGCTAAGTCGCCTTGGGATTGTGGCACTGAGGTAAAGATTATAAGGCTTTGGGTCCTCTTATTACAAAGATGGCTTTAGATTGGTAAGAGTGTGATAGGCCTAAAGGCAGACACCAGGTTGGGATCAATGGCTAGGTGGGAAAGCAGCAAGACTGGCCAAAAGCAACTCAGGGATCTAAATGTACAGGGGAAGAGGGAATAATGACTCTTGCCATTTTTTGTTGGTTTTCTAGGCCACCTCAGTCTAACAAACAGTTGTGGTCAGATTTGGATGAAATGCTTAGACTAGACATAAATTTGGTAAAAGCTGGAATGCCTCATTGTCTCCAGCTCCTTTGTTCAACCTGGTTATTATCCAGGGAGATGAATGGGAAACTCTAGGGATGAAAGAGGAGCATGATTTGGATTTATGACTTACCCTGTGTGATAACTATGGAGCTGCCAAGCCAAGATGCTTAAGTCAAAGATGCATATGCAAGAAAATATAGTGGATGGTGGGTGAAATATAACCCCTCCCAGAAGCTTCTCTAGCAGCAGATTCAGGAATCTGGAGAATGGATAATATGGGGAAGGTAACTATAGGAAATGTCAATCCAGAATGAGAGGTGAGAATAGAAGGGGAAATCTGTTAATAAAAAAAAAGACTGTTTTTAAACCTCCTAGAAAACTTTGTCCTGGTAGAAAATCTATTGAGTACATATTCTGCGGGATTACCCTGTGTAAGAGGAGAAGGAATAGAGGTTTATTCATGAACTAAGTGGGTGTCAACTCCTGATAATTATGCCACACAGCAGTTATTCACAAGCACAGCAAAGCTCAAAAGAGCCCAGTGACTTAAAGGGACTCAGTGACCTGGATATACAGATGAGAATTATGTATGACATGCCAGGTATGGCCAACACCAAGAGAATATATGTGGATTATCAACAACCACCTCTGCAGTGTTTAACTTCGCAGGACCTCAGTATTTTCATCTATATGTAGAAGGTAGTACAACCATGTGCAACTATTGACAAGGAGACATTTGGGGAAAATGTTATGCCATATTAAAGGATTCATCCTTCTGAAAACATCACATTCTATACTTACCCATCTCAAGCCTGGTGCCTTTAATGTACTCAGAGAGAATAGGAGGCACGAAAGCTGATGTTTCTATGGTAACACAGCTCCTGCTTGTAGGCAACTCTCCTACAATGAATACACCATAACATAATGATAAAGTGCAAAGCATGGTAAGTATATAAACTAGTACTATAGTTGTACAAGATTTCCATCAGTATCAGTAATGTTGTCAGACGTTTCTGTCCCACCAGGTCCCGCAGCTGTTCAGTCCCAAGGAAACACACAGAGGTCTACATTAGTTATAAACTGATTGGCATATTAGCTCATGCTTCTTATTAACTCTTATATCTTACATATTAACTCTTAATTCTAGTCTGTATTAGCCATGTGGCTTGGTACATTTTATCAGCAAGGCATTATCTTGCTTCTTCTGTGTCTGGTTTACAACTGAAGACTGACCCTTTTCTCTTCCCAGAATTCTCCTGTTCTGGTTGTTCCACCTTTATTTCCTGCCTGTACTTCCTGCCTGGCTACTGGCCAAACAGCATTTTATTAAACCAATACAACAGACAAATCTTTACAGGGCACAAGACCATTGCCCAACAGCACAGTAATACCTAAGTGATGCATTTATCTATTTATTCCTTATCAATTAAAAATTTTGAAGTCATATATTTGGCTAATCCCTAACCCTAACTTGAATGACCAGAGAAGAAGTAGAGAAATGACCAATGACCTCCTATCTTTTTTGTTCCCCCATCCAAAATGGCAAAGACCCTCTCTCATGATCCCCCTACTACTTCCTGTGTCTATCTGTCTTCAGTTCTTCAAAACCTCTATGGCAAATTATTACAGTTAGTAGTTAGCTCCACCCTCTGATTCAAAACAAACTTTATTGTCAGTCTTGGGAGTACTAAAACACAATCAAAATACCACACAACACTTAAGACCATCAACTTATAAGAAAGAAACATTTTTAGCCTCATGGCTTTGGATGTTTGGGCTCATGTAAGCTTGGCACCCATACTTTGATACTGTGTTGAGGCCAATCATTGGGAGCACATCATAGTGAAAAATGTATTTTTTGATGTAGGAGAACTACTCACATCAAAGCTAGGCCTTGTAACTTCATCCTACTCCCCCAGAAAATAAGATGGCATCATGATCTCACTGCCCAATTTGGGGATACCCATCCTGTGATGGTTAGTGTTGATTGCCAACTTGGCAGACTCTGTAGTTACTTTGGAGATGGGCCTTGGGGCATGACTATAAGGGGGACTGTCTTGAGTATGTTAGTTGATATAGGAAGATTCATCTCAATTGTAAGTGGGACCATTCCCTAGACAGAGAATTTTGACTAGTGGACAAAGCAAGCTGAACACTAGTATTCATCATTTCTCTCCTTCCCAGATTATGGTATAATATGGCCACCGTCTACAAGTTGCTGGTGCCATTACTTCACCACCATGACAGACTGTATCTGGAATTCTGACCCCAAATAAACACTTTCTCTCTGAGGTTGCTTTTGTCAGGTTGTTTTATCACAACAGCAGGAGAAGAACCTAAGATGACTTCCCACTACTAAAATCTCCAGCACCTTCTAACAGTGTCACACAGAGGGACAAAGCAGAAACACGTGGCCCTCCAGAGGCTACTCAAGAACTAACATGAAGACATGGCTAGTGATTGCTATTAAGTCTAATGAACTGGACATAATGGAAGAGCTGCACTCTTATGCAATGGGTAGTCTGCTGGGTTTATCTACACAGGCATCACCAGACACACATGAGCAATGCGTTCCAGCTCAACATCATAATAGCCTCTTTGCTACTAAGAGATAGGAACTTTTCAGCTGCATCACAACCTCACGGGACCACTCTCCTACATGGTACCCGTTATTGCTCCAAAGGTAATTTTGCTCTTTTACCCAAATCTCTCTGACTAGAGTCCACATTGGAGTCTGCTTTCTTAAAAAAGAAGTCTGATCTCCTGCCAACAGTATGAGTCACATATGGGTACCACTTGAGTGTGATGAGTACATGAATGGATACTTGGAGGCTGTATGCTAGAGCTAGGTCTGTGCTATGTCTTGTCTCAAAAGCATATGAACAAATATTCAAGCATTTCATTGGGGCTGATACTTGGAAGCCAGCCACAGTGACTATGGCTTTACACCATGGAAACAGGGACTTTTTGTAGGATTTTCTCCAAGTGCTTGTTTCCCAGCAAAGCTGTGGATGTATATGGAACAATTTGTTACAGCTACATACAGCAGGCATTTTGACACGGGAATCTTTTCTTACTGAAACCCAACAGCCTAGTAGCAAGAGATACACTGCATTTTGCTTCTGATGTCTGTTTTTCCATAAGTGTCCATTATAATGAGCCACAATTCTATTCTGTAACTTTGTATTTATTTAAAGACATCAAATGGAGAGGACATAAAGTAAATAGGTTAAAGTGCTAAATGTGGGCGATGGAGATGTGGGAGTTTATTATTCCCCGTAATTTCAGAATGCTTAAATATATCACAAGGAAGTAAGGGGGAAATGAAACACTGAAGATACGCTTAACGTCAGCGCTGATGTCCCAGCCCCTTGGGAATGGAGGGAACAAGAATTCTAGCGTCAATATATTCTTATTGTGGGATGGATCAGGACTGCAATTAAGTCTTCATCTGCTTGTGAAGTTGAGCACAGCAAATTACAACACCTCATGGGATTCAGAGGAGACCTTTATACCATCTATAATCAGAGGTAATAATTAACACATATCATATATGTCTGGTAAATAACTCTGCAAAACATGTTTGAAAATTTAAAATTATTAGTTGCCTCCCCCACAGATCACTTACCCATCTTATGGTAATTAATCATGAAAAAAAAATAGTTGCTAAAATCTTTTTTTTGGTTTTTCGAGACAGGGTTTCTCTGTGGTTTTGGAGCCTGTAGACCAGGCTGGTCTCGACTCACAGAGATCCGCCTGCCTCTGCCTCCCGAGTGCTGGGATTAAAGGCGTGCGCCACCACCGCCTAGCCAGTTGCTAAAATCTTGACATGTTACATGCTTCCTTTTGTTTCCAGAATGATCTTCAAGGGAAATGTATGGGAGAATTGCAGAAACATTTTCCCTTATGGATCCTAACACATAGAATTCTCAACGTTATGATTTTATATTACCAAGAAATTGACTTTGGATTTTCTTTCTACTTCTTCATCAAGGTCCTCAAAAATGACTCAAGGAGCTACAAAATCCAACCCTGGATATATATACTTTCACAAACACACATACACAGATAAATAGTCTACACACTTGCACACATGTATATACATATATACACACTCAACAAGATGGAAAAAGAAATATACTACTGTGAATTAATAAAAATAGCAACTACATTTTAGTTACTAATTTTGTCAGGCACTGAGCTAATGGATATCTGTGAGATATGCCATTCTAAGGTACAGCAATAAATCTTATTTCATAAATGTACATAGAAAGTTTGTCTCTGGCAGTGGAGACATATTCTTTAATAGCTGGAACTCATGCTGAGGTACATTGTAAAGTACAGTGTTCCTGTACTTAAAGTATCAGTGCTTCTTGCTAAATTATACAGATCAGACTGGCTTCTGTGTCACCCAAGATTTGATATTTTCCTTTATTCTGGCCTTTTCAAGTGGCAACTTTTATTATATTTTATTCATTTTTAAAAAATTTATTGTATGAGTATTTCATACATGCATATAATGTGCTTTAACCAAATCCTCCTCCATCCCTTTCCCGCAACTGCTTCTATTTCCCCCCCTACCTCTTTTCCCTCACAATTCCATGCACTCTTTAGACCCAGCATGTCCATTCAGTGCTGCCAAGTGTACATAGGTATGAGGCAATCCACTGGATCATGGACAGTCTATTAGGAGTCTAATCCTAATAACAAGCTGATACTCTCCATCCCCCAGCATCCATTAATTGTCAGTAGTGCCTCAGATAGGGATGGGACACTTTCAGCCTCTCCACTATTCATGGTGGCACTTTGGCAAGCTTGATCTTGTGAGTATTCGTGTGTGCCAACAGACCCATCGTGTAGGGAAAACACTGTTTCACCATAGCCCCTACTACCTCAGGCTCTTACAATCTTTCAGCCCCCTCTTTCATGATAATTTCCTGATCCTCTGTAAGGGATGTGCTATAGATATCCCATTTATGTCTAGGTACTCTGCAGTGTCCTTATTCTTTATGCTATAACCAGTGGTAAGTTTCTATATTAATCAACATCTACTTCCAAGTAAAAGAAGCTTGTATGCTGAGGGATGAGAGCTATACTAACCAACATATCTAAAGGTGGGAATTTGGGGGATAGTTTAATGCTGCATCCTTTTAGGAGAATCATAATAGTAGGTTCTCCCCTTGGGCCTGTTACTTACCCACCCATGGGTTCTTGATCCAGCAATACCAGACATGAACTCTTCTTGTGGGATGGGCCTTATATCCAATCAGAAATTACTTACTTCAGTAATATCTGTCAGGTGGCAGATCTCTGGGCACTTCACTCTCTCCTGCAGATCCTCTCCAACTCATGATGCTCTTCTAGACACTGACCATCAGGCACCGAAGGTAGATAAAAACAAGAGCTCCTAGCATATCCATGGTAGCTTCCAGCCTCTTCTGCATCACCATGTTAGTCAAATCCACTTAAGTGTCTACAAGTGTTTTAAAAATGACTGTAACAAAAACCAACACCTCTGCATTTCCTACTGAGCATTTTCAAGTTTCAAATTCTTTAGATTTATCCTCATCGATCTGTGTGACCTCTGACTACTCCCATACCCAGCATGTTCCCTCTTCTTCTGAGAAATATTTCATCTGCAATTTGTAGTATCCTGTTCACCCAGATGGATACAGTTTTGATGGGAGTTGAATTCATGAAGTCCAACTTAAGTGTTCACACATGAGGTCCTTAAGCACAGAGAAAAGTTAATGCATGCGGAAGGATGAGCTTGGAGATGTTTCTACCTTTCTTCAACCTGAGTCCTCAAATCCACACTCACCAGCCCTAGTTCCTAACATGTATCTCTTCCTTTCTGATGACCTCAGTCTTCCCACTCGATTGTCATTGACCCTTTTATTGAAATACCATTTAGTAAGTTTCCACCATATGCCAGAAACTACGAACACACAAGTAGCTCTTAGAGAATTGTTCAGATCATTTCATAGACACAGACTGGAAGCATGTAGCATGCCATTTCTATTTTATTCTAATGAGTTTTAGTAGAAGCTCTGAAATTAGCTGTCTTCTGAAAAGGATACCTATTAAATAAATATTAAAAGCCCTCTGAAAAAGAAAAAAGTGAAAAAAAGAAAAAAATAAAACAACAAAATGGGTCTCAAACTTGAGATCCTCCTGCCTCAAAAAAAGGGGGTGGTCTCTGAAGACTGCTTTAAGAAGCTAGATAGATAGCAATGTTTTTAAAAGTCCTTGCTGATCTTACATACAACCCAGGCTGGGTTCTTAGCACAAACATGAAGTGGCTCACAACTGCTTTTAAGTTCAGTTCCAGGAGATCTGATGCCCTCTTCTGGCCTCTGAGAGCTGTGCTCATATATACCTCTCTCTCTCTCTCTCTCTCTCTCTCTCTCTCTCTCTCTCTCTCTCTCTCACACACACACACACACACACACACA
>NW_026067943.1:1570360-1583484 GCF_014885135.2 Alexandromys fortis
TAAATGTTTTGAGGCTAGGGATTCTCAACCTATCTCTCCCAATGCTATCCTATCTAGAAAGCTTACTATTTCACCACTGTGAAAAAGGTATGTGAGGACCATGTTATATTACTATTAAAAAAAAACCCTAACAAACAAACAAGACTTATTGTTTTTCTACCCAGCATCACACCAAATCAACACCAAAGAATTCTGTAGTATACAAAGTTCCAAGGATGTCTCCATACCAGCAATCAAAGCGCATACCACCTGAGTATCATGCATTTAATTTTACTCTAACATGTCTACTTGATAGTATCAGCTCCAACAGATGAATCCCTCAACTGTCCATCTGTTAACACACACACACACACACACACACACACACACACACACACACACACCCATGTACACACACCTACCTCTAAATGACAGTTTAGAACCACATTTTTTTACCTGTGTTCCCATTCATTTCCTGTAAATAAAGGTCCCCACAATTCCTCTTTATATGAATTAATCTGCTTGAGTGGCAGGATCCAGGGAGCCAGTTTGGACTTACAGGTTTACTTCAAAGGGTATTACAGAGAACGCAGATGAAAAGAAAAGACACACGGGGTGAGAATGAGAAAAGTTGCATGGCATATTCTTCCATGCATTTTCCAGGGATGCCATCCTCAAGAGATCTCCATGTGTACTGCTTCTGCATGCTTGCCAAAACCTGTCTCTTCTGGGTGGTTGAGCTGGAGATGTTATATATAAAATGCAAATAAACTAGATGAGGAAACCCAGCAAGGTCCATGCACTTCAACGTGTGTTTGATGCTGTGTATCCTTCCTTCCTCCTGCAGGGAGAGCAAGAAACCTCTGGAACGATTCCCTTGGAACTCTTTTCAGACAAGAGTAGTCAGAGAAGCTCTTCATGGCATCTAGAACAGGCTAGAGAAGAGTCAAGTATCTAAGATCCCTTTAACAGAGTAGAAGAAATTCCAGTTTCTATTGTCTAACCTAGAGAAGATGCTATGAGGTAGAAGCCATCGGTAAAAAATACACACACTACAATGACACCACTTCTCATTAATAGAAATGCTGCTATCCCTGGACTCTCAATGCTTAGACTAAAATCATGGATGCTTGATGTGGGAAGGTTATTTTTCTATCTGTTGTTTCATTGGTTAATCAATAAAGAAAACTGCTTGGTCTGATAGGTCAGAAAATTAGGTAGGTGGAGTAGACAGAACAGAATGCTGGGAAGAAGGGAAATGAGCCAGACGCCATGCCTCTCCTCTCTGGTCAGAGGTGATGAAGCTCCAGCCCAAGATGGATGCAGGTCAGACATGCTGAATCTTTCCCGGTAAGATACCACCTCGTTGGTGCTTCATAGATTATTAGAAATGGGTTAAGCAAGATATGAGAGTTAGCCAAGAAGAGGCTAGATATAATGGGCCAGGCAGTGTTTATATGAATACAGTTTGTGTGTTGTTATTTTGGGGCATAAGCTAGCCAGGCGGCCGGAAGCTGGGCGGCAGGAATACAGCCTGCCTCTCCTTCTACACATGCTGATAAGTCATTGCTGTCCTGAGTCTTTGCCTGAAAGTTGTGCTATGGACAAGGCTATCCAAAGGACTAATCCAATATACATAGTTATATGCTTTGCCCCAAATCCTCACCTCTTAATAGAACTGCCTACATTACTTTACAGTCTAGATTTTGTCCTGTGTTCCTCCATCTTCTGTCTGTGATAGTGAGCATGTGAATGTTCTAGAATTATCTTCTTTAATAAGACACTCCTTCTCCTTGTCCCAATTAATCATTATCTAATTGGGAAAGAGTCTTTTTGTAAATTTTATGTCCTTCAGGAGAATCATGCAATGTTTGCAAAATCCAAATTAAAAATTCCAAGTTTAAAGCACCATTTCAAATTGCTTCTGGACCTTCTGTTTCCCAAGCATTTGGGCACCCCTTGGCTCCTCCCTTGTGTTCAAACTATTCTTTCCCTTAAGAAAGCTATCATTCTCTCTTACTGCCTCATTGTCTTCTGCCACTAATCCTGTTTTACCCTCTCAGTTCTAAGTATGGTGATCTAAACTCCAAGCTTGAACTGCCACCCTAACACTTGTCAGGAGCACATCAACCCTAGGAATAAAAGTCCAGATTATTTAACAAGAGAGAGCAGCTCATCACACTGTATTTGCCCCTGCCTTCCTCTCATGGCCCCGTCAAGACTCATTCTTCAGCTTTGTTAATTCTCTCTGGGTTTTCATACATTCCCCTGCATGTATGCAGCTCTTACCAATTCTGTTCCTTGTTGTGTTAAGCTCCATTTATTTAATTTAAAAAATTATGTGTTCAAAAGTGTGTTGTCTGCATGTGTGAATCTGTGTACTGCTTGTGTGTCTGGTGTCCACAGAGGCCATAAGAAGCTGTTGGAACCTCTGTAACTGGAAATAAAGATTGTTGTGAGTTGCCATGTGGGTACTGAATTGAATCCAGTTTCTCAGAAGAGCAATCAGTGTTCTTAACTGCTGAAACATCTCTCCAGCCCCTTAGCACCTTTTATTTTCCATTCAGTATACAACTCAGGGGTCATTTTATACTGGGAGCCTGGGCACATAGTCTCTTCTCAATCCTCACCAAAAAAAAAAAAAAAAAAAAAAAAAACCTGCAGTGACTTTTTCCTACGGTCCTTGGCCATCTTGCTGTTACTCATCATACTTCAGATGTTACTGTTGACTGCTGTTATTCTTCAGTGGATGTTCTGTAAGAAAAAAAATGAAGTCCTAGTTGATGCTGACCACCGGTTCAGGAACTAGCAGATGTTTGACACTGAATAAATCTTCACTGAATGAAAGGAGATGGGTTTAAATTTGGCTTGACCAATGGACTTTGATCTGATTTTTATCCCAAATGGCAACTTGCTTACACTAGGACAAGGAATATAAGTAATTCAGGAAGGAGAGATATTACTCAGTTCTCATGTTTTAAGGAAACATTGAAAGCCCTAGAAATACTTTGCCCATCCATTTAGATAAATGCAGGATCTAAGATGTGTTGTTTTGAAAATAGAGACACTCTTTCCTGTGGAGGAGGCATTTGTAAATCCATGTCTAAGTGTGAAAATACGAAAAAGTACAGATTTCTTTTCAATGTCATGTTCACTAACTGTGCATGGAGATAGTTTTAGCAAGCATCTCCTGATACACTGTTCATCTGAATCCAAATGATCACACACAACAGCTTTGTACTTTTATAGTAGCAGAGGACACAGCTGAGCTACGACACTGAAATAACATGAGTCAGATTTCAAAACAGTTTCTTAGATGAGCATTTCAAAAACCATAAACAAAATCTGTCTTATTTTTATTCCTGATTCATTCCTTTTTGCCTCCCAGAGTAATTCATGGAGGATTATCCTAATACACAAGCATTTCCGTCATTTCAGGGACCATTAAAAGGCAGGATTAAACACCTTGCATACAGTGGGAAATAGGGTGCCACAGATTTAAGGGTACTGCAGATAATAGGAACAATTCCTATTCTCTCCCAGGACTTATGTGGAGTCTGGGTCCTAGCCTACCTACACTTCTCTCTATTTGATCATGTGGATGAGCAGTGTTGTGGAGCTCAGATAATTTGGACCCTATACAGGGACTTCCTTTAACACTGTGTACATCACAAGAGTTCATCACACCAGAAAAGAAAAGGAGGTGGGACAGAGAGAAACTCTTCCAGCAAAGCAACTGAATAACAATGTAGACATTACCAAATGAGAAAGTGCAGGAGAGCTCCCATAGAGATCTATTCAGGGCAAAATAACAAGTCCACAAAAGGGAATTTTCTAAGATCCACTAAGGCCCCAAGGCAGGTCTTTCACTGATAACTGATGTTTTGATTGCAGAATTATCTACTATTCAGATTTATACCTTTCTAAGACAGGGTAGTGCTCAATACACTCATAGTAATAATCCACCTTTCCTCTGCTGGCTCAGAGTGTTTCAGGACACAGCAGACACTGAGAAATCCTGCAAGTCAAATTTCTCTTTACATCCTCCCCTGTCTCAGTGTGTGTGTGTGTGTGTGTGTGTGTGTGTGTGTTCTCTCCCTTCCTCCATCCTTCCCTTCTTTTCTCTCTCCTTCCTTTCCCCTCTCCTTTTCCTTTCCATTTCCCCTCTTCCCTACATTCCTTCCCCTCTTGTCCTCTCTTGAGTTAAAATTTCTATAAAATCTCTGGCATCAGAAGTTTCAAAAACTCAACTGTTGCAGGATTTCATGTCAATGATTGAAAAATAAAAGTGACAAATCCCAAGTCTCTTCCATTTTAATTTAATAATGATGAGGAGGAGAATGATGATAATGATAATAATAAGTTCTCATAGCTAGAAAGTTATACTGGAAGAGGGAAATTTCAGTTCTTTGTCAGAAGTCCACAGTCCGTTACTTTTTTCCCAGTATAGACAATAGGTCTTTTATCTTTATTGATTGCCTAATGGAGTTGATAAAATCCTATTGGAAAGACAACTCATTCAGGTATTGATTTAATTGAGTCTGAGACAATCATTTAGTGCTCTTGAGCATACTGAAGATTTTAGGTGCTTTCCACATCTAATTCCTGTATATCTCCTTGAGATGTAATTCTTTAGAATTGTCATTTTAACCTTAACCATCCCACAACAAGCTCAAAAGGAAAGAGCCTACAGACTGAAAGTATATCTAAACTAAGCAATGCAAAAATGTTGAGTTATTTTTAATTGTTATTCTTAATGGCAGGTTTCAGTGCCTATCAAATATTATGAAAACGGACCTTTTTTTCTATAATTTCCACTACAAACAGTGGGTCCTGGGATTGCTCCCACTGAAGAGGCTAGAGGCCATTAGATTTTATTATCTTTTTTGTCAACAATTATTAAGAGGAATGAGGGAACTGAATAGCCTAGGCACTGGATGCATTTATTTACCCATCTCAGGAATGAATTTATTCATGTTATTTCATTTTAATTCATGCTTCATCAAGCACTACAGAGCATTCTTCCACATGCCTTTCATGCCTTGACAAGACTGTCATCCTGGCTCTGCCCATGGACACGAAGAGCTAAATGTATAAAGACACAGGTGAGCAAAAAGAAATCTTGCTTGATTTTAAATGACAGCTCTAATCACTCTGATTGTGCAGCTCTGGAAGTGTCCTGATAAAGGAAATGAGACTCTCATGTCCACTCTATACAGCAGAGCACCAAATGATTGCTGCATGCTATGTCTGGCCAAAGTTACCCACTGAGTTGACATTCAGTTTTGCTTTTCAAATATGTAGAATTTATTTCAAATAAACCATGAGAAAGAGGCTATGGGCAGAGAAGAGGGCTCAGTGGGTAAAATGCTTGCTTTGCAAGCAGTTAAGACCTGCATTCTGTCTCCAGTGCCCATGTCCAAAGCCAGGCATGGCAGCACATCCTTGTTGTGTTAGGACTAAGACCGTAGAAACAGGAGGATTTCCCAAGGACATTAATAGGACTTAGTCAAGCTAATTGATGAACTCAAGATCCAGTGAGAGAACCTGCCTCAAAAAATTTAAAAAAAAAATGGATAAGACTGGAGCGATGGCTCAGCACTAAAGAGTATGCATTGCTATTGCTCATGTAGAGGACTAGAATTCAGTACCACATCAAGTGACTCTAACCCCTGGGATTATGATAATCTTTTCTGGAGTCTGGATATCTATCTGTACTGATCCATACACTAATATACATATACACAGACATAGACACAGACACAGGCACATATACATAAATGGACACTATTAAAAATAAAGAATTAAAAATAAAGTGAAGAATTATATAGGCAGATACCATAATCATCCAATTCTGTCCTCCACATACATACATCTTATTACATGTTTATGTGTGCATGTGAACCCAACACAAGAGTATATACATACATATACCAAAGAAAGGAGAGAAAGAAAGAGGGGGTGAGGAGAGAGAACAAAACAAAACAAAGCTCACAGCTAAGAAGAAAACTGGTGAGACTCCAAGTCCCCAAGTAATTCTCAACTTACTGGTAGGTCATATGGCATTAATAATTCATGTTGATAAATTTGATCTTGTTGAATGGATTAGAAGCCTAAAAAGGAGAAAAACATTCTCTTTGGCAATTGAGATATTTACAAGAAACCTATTAGGACCAAAATATATCCACTAAATAGACAAGAGTAAGCCCTCACTGTCCCTAACTGGATTCCCAAGGAACCCCTTAAACAAATGGGGCCACTCAATCAATGGCCTGGGGAAGCAAGGCTGAAAGACAACAACTAAAAACAGCTGCGGATATTGGCATCATGACAAAATCCTGCACTTATGTGTTGTTGAAGACAGAAAGGAAAAGAAATATAGAAAAGAAGATTCAAGATGAAGACAACCAGCAATTGTTATGGGGGTCAGAAGCATTGGAAAACACACATTAGGGCCATGGAGGTTTGTTAACTTCAAGTCAAAAGCTGCACAAGGTGGCACACATCTGTAATCACAACACTTGAGAGGTGGAAGCAAAAGAATCAGGACTGCAAAACCCTTAGCTATGTGGTAAGTTCAAGGCCAGCCCGGGAAAGTCAGGACCCTGTTGTAAAACAAGAGCCTAAGCCTAAGTGAATGAATAAAACAAAAGATCCAGGTTAAAAAAAATATATATCGTAAAGAATGAAAAGGATCTCAGGGTTAGTATCCAGTACCCACATTAGATACTTCACAACTGGCTCTAACTCCAGTTCCAGAGGATCTGACACCCAGTTCTGGTATCTTTGGAAACTGCATACATGTGACACACAAACATACATACAGGCAAACACTAATACGCTAAATAAATACATAAATAAATAAGTACTTTTTAAAACCTAAAAAGAGGGCAGGCACATGGTAAAAAGTAATTGGAAAATTCAATTTTCTCTTTTCTTATTTTTTAAAATCTAACTACCGTGACAAATTCTAGTGATGATTCACTCTCTAATAGTAAAATTGAGGTGACACACTGTGCTGTTCACATGTCTTCTTCCCTCATAATTCTGCAAGGACAATTTCTGCAAGGTTCTTTTGTAAATCAACTACATGGGGGCATAGACCCAAACACAGGTCTAGAGGAAAACCATGCCTATAGTTACATAAACCTGAGGTGTAACAGGAACAAGCAGGCCTGCTTTGGGTCTTGCCGCTGTGCTAGCTTACACCAGAAATAACCACACAGAAATTGTATTAATCAAATTATTGCCTGGCCCATTATCTCTAGCCTATTATTGTCTAACTTTCACATCTTGATTCAACCCATTTCTAATAATCTGTATAACACCACGAAGTCATGGCATAATGGGAAAGATTCTAACCAGCGTCAGTCTTGAGCAGGAGCTTCATGGCATCTCGACTCTGCCCTTCTTCTTCCCAGCATTCCGTTCCATCTACTCCACCTACCTAAGTGCTGCCCTATCAAAAGGCCAAGGCAGTTTCTTTATTCAACCAGTGAAAGCAACACATAGACTAAAACAAACAAACAACAAAAAAACCTCCTACACCACTGAGAAGTCATGCACAAATCTTTTAAGAGTTAGGAGTAAAAGAGATTTAAAATATTAAAAGGAGTCAGGATGGAAGTGGAAAAACAGCTCAGCAAATTAAGAGTGATTACTATGCTTGTAAAGGACCCAGGTTTTGTTCTCAGGACCCATGTGGAATCACTCTGAGTACTGTACTTCTGAGCATCCAAAACTCTGAACTCTTACCACCTAGTATTTTATCTTTAAGAGACCATAACAAATATGCTATAATCATGATCAACAGCTGAAGTTGATCTTTAATCTAGACAATTACCTTCACCCTACCTCAGGAGATCTGAGGAGAAAGAAATGAATAACCACCACCTAATTCAATCTTAGCTGACTTACTAGGAGTTACTACTGTAAAGACAATCTGATCTTGCTACTTCATAGGCACTAGCTAGGCCGAGACAGAGACAGTGGGTACTTGTCACAGTGCTTTGATCCCTCTTTTCCATTCACACTGACTGATGACCATGTCTGCTAGAAGAGAAAGCTCACACAATGAAGATAAAAAAACCTCTTAACCTACACAAAGTACTGTGCTCTGCATAAATCCTTGAAGATAGAACTGGGTTTAGAACTCAGATCATCTGTGTCAAATTTGCATCAGATGAGCTTTGGCCAAGTCTATAGTCTTGTCACTTTAGCATGTTCTGTTGTCAAAATGCCTCACCCCAAGATCTATTGTTAAATATGCATTTATTGAGCTCCTATTATATATCAGACACTTTTGCAAGTCAAAATACCTTCTTCTTTCCGATTTTCTCTAAGAGGGCACTGTAGGGCTGCAGTATCCTTATTTGTTCAAAGGGACACACTGGGTATGTTTTCTCTGAAGTTTTTTCTTAGCTGAGATCAGCCTTGTAGCTGGTTGTCAGTAAATAAAACAGGAAGATGTATGCTATCCAGGTCATAATTAAAGATTTGCCTAATTGATTTCCTATTTCTATTTTCAAAGAAGGTGGAGCACCCCAGGTGCCCTCCCTTGCTCCTGGCGTGTTAATAGCTTCTATGTTATAGGAAGTGCAGACATTCTAATGATGTATCACAGTAAAGGAGGGTGCACACATGTTCCAGCCATTTGTCATGGCAGTGACTTGAAATTATTGCTCCCTTTTAAAGTTACTGCCCAGGTTTGCACTAGTTCTACTCCATAAATCAGGGATTTAAATGGGAAAGAGCTCAGATCTCGATTATAATTATCCTTTGATACCACCCCCACTCCCTCAACAGCAAAAGTCTAGGCTCTATCTGGACCTCTTCTTTTAATGAGTCTTGGGGGACAAACAGTTCTGACATAGTGAAATTATGATACGCATATTCTTTTTATATACAAATTAAGGTTAAAATAATTTCCCAACAAATTGCCTAAGAAGGAATTTTTGCTTGCACATATTGTTGTTGCATAGACCTCAGTTTTAGAAGACCCACATTTGCCATGTACCCCACAAACTGCACTTCAATTGTCAGTGACATGTAACTGCTTTCTTCTCAGAAGACACTGACCATAACACAAGTGGGGGGAAAAGGTCAACGTTGCTGACAGAAAAGTTCATTATCTCCATAGAAGGACTGTGAAAAGTCAGAGGTCATACATCAGAATATTAGTTTCTTTTAATGGCCATAACAAAGCAGTTGTAGGAATACATTTATGAAGAGAAGGAAGCTCATTCAGCTTAGCTTTGAACACTGAAAGTTCATGCAGTATAACCCCAGAACTAGTGAGCTGTCCATGGTGGACATCAGAATCTAGTCAGGAGCAAGAGTAGATCTCAACAGAGGAAGCCAAAAATAGACTGAGGTCTTCCTCTGAGTCACATGACTTACAGACCAACCAGTAAGTTCCACCTCTCTTTTTATTCTGCTCTCATTTCTAATAGCTCCTTGGCCATCCCATTCTCTCATGGTTTCCTCCCCACTTTCCTTCTCCCCTCCCTGTCCCCTTCCACTCCCCCTTCTCCAACCCACTCATTCTTCCAATTTTCTCAGGAGATCTTATCTACTTCCCATTCCCAGGGGGATCCGTGTATATCTTTCTTAGGATTCCCCTTGTTACCTAGCTTCTCTGGGGTCAAAGATAACATGCTGGTTATCCCTTGCTTTATGTCTAATACCCACTTATGAGTGAATACATACCATGTTTGTCTTCCTGGGTCTTGGTTACCTGACTAAAGATAATCTTTTCTAGTTCCATCAATTTGCCTATAAATTTTGAGATGTCATTGTTTTTTAATCACTGAGTAGTACTCCATTGTATAAATATACCACATTTTCCTTATCCATTCTTCAGCTGAGGAGCATCTAAGTTGTTTCCAGGTTTGGTAAGTAATGCTGCTATAAACACAGTTGAGAAAATGTCCTTGCAGTATTAGTGTGCATTATTTGAATATTTGCCCAAGATTGGTACTGCTGGGTCTGGAGGTAGACTGATTCCCAATTTTCTAAGAAACCATGATACTAATTTCCAATGTGGCTGTACAAATTTTCAGTCTCATCAGAAGGACTTCCCACACCACACCAGCAATGAAGGAGTGTTTTCCTTACTCTGCATCCCCTCCAGAATAAGCTATCATTGCTCTTTTTGGATCTTAGCCATTCTGACTGGTGTGAGATAATATCTCGGAGTAGTTTTTATTTGAGGGAGCCATTCTGAGTGAGGCAATCCAGATCCAGAAAGAAAAACATGGTAAGTACTCATTCTTAAGTAGATGTTAGATGTAAAGCAAAGGATAACCAGCCTATAGTCCACAACATCAGAGAAGCTAGGTAACAAGAAGAACCCTAACAGAAATATACATAGATCCTTCGGGAAGGGGAAATAAACAAAATCTCCTGATAAAATTGGGAGCATGGAGATGGGGGGGGAGAAGGGAGGTCAGAAGGGGAGGAAGAGAGGAGAAGGGAGTAGGGAGGAACACATGAGGAAATGGGATGATCCAGATGGAGGAAGGACATAGAGGGAGAGCAAGGAAAGAGATATCTTGATTTACAGAGCCATTATGGGGCTTGCAAGAAACCTGGCACAAGAAAATTCCCAGGAATCCACAAGGATGACCCCAGCTAAGACCATAAGCAGTAGTGGAGAGGGTACCTGAACTGGCTTTCCCCTGTAATCATATTGATGACTACCTTAATTGTCATCATAGAAACTTCATCCAGCAACTGATGGAAGCAGATGCAGAGATTCACACTGAAACACTGGGTTGAACTCCCAGAGTTCAGTCAAGCAGAGGGAGGAGTGATAATATGAGCAAAGTGGTCAAGACCATGATGGGGATAGCCACTGAAACAGTGTGCACCACTAGGATTAAAGGCATGCACTGCCAGGTTTCTATGACAACTGGTGTGGCTACTGGGATTAAAGTTGTGTGTTACTTCTGCCTGGGCTATAAGGCTGATCAGTGAAGCAGTTTTACTTTCTGAACTTCAGGAAAGCTTTATTATTAAAACCCAAATGAAATGCCCCTACAAGAGCACTTTCTATCCCTTCAGGGGACTCAAGTTTACCCCCCAGGACCCATATCTGTGGGCTCACAAATGCTGGAACTCTAGCTCCAGGATATCAGAAGCCCTCTTCTGGACACGCACACATGCGCGCGCGCGCGCACACACACACACACACACACACACACACACAAAATCCCTCTTCATGTTACCAATAACCAATATCAGAATAATAGCCTCTAAAACGCACTGTTATCTCAGGACGAATTTTCAACAGGAATCTGTTGTCAGCTTTCTAGGGAGAGACTTTCATCAAGAAGCTCACACTAATCTATGTGCTCCCCCCCCCCCCCCGGTGGAGTCACACTGTCAACCCCATTTCCTTCCACCAGTGCCAAGAGCTAGGGTGTTCTTCTGAGTCAGAATCATTTAGCCCCTGAGTGATCCTGTCACATACAGTGACATGCTCCGCTGGTTAATACAAGTTTAAGAATTTGATGCATTCTGAGCACAGCTTCCTTGTTGGTGATGATGGAATGATTCTGAAGAGAGGAGTCGTGTGCCTAATAATTTGGTACTAAATATATGTCTCAAATGGAAATTCCCACTGTGTCCATCAACTCCCTGAGAGTCCCTTCCATTTGTAAGTGAGTTTGAAAAGGAGCCAGTTGCACTACCAACCAAGGAGTGTCTGCAAGACTGATTTAAATGGAGATTTAAACCACATATCAAAGTCCACTTTGGCAACTATATATTATTCTGTCCCAACTCTTTGATTAGGCATTTAGTTATGAATTGATTTCCCTGATGGTTCTGCACAAAAGAGGGGAGACAAGGTAATGTTCTCCATGAGGCTACCCTCATTCGCAGCTTGGAACTGCTCATCTAGATACATGGAAGCTGGACGTAATAGCCCAGTTATGCTTCAATTCCAAGCATAAACTTTAGCAGAAATTATTCACGGTTTACTCTGGAAGCAAACTGGAGTGACAGCTAGCCACTTTCTTTGTAAATAATCAAGATAATAACCAGGCAGCCACTGCAAATAATAGCATCTGCATATTTTAAGCTACTATGGTATCTCTGATAAAACAATACTTTATTCAAAATAAATTCAAAATTCAACTGAGACCCATAATTTCAGGGCGAGTCACGAGCCATGGCACTTCTTCACTAAGAACCGATTTTGTGATATTGATGCCGAACACCTATCAGACATTAGGTGCAACATCATTTTCAGATACCATCAGGTTGCTTGTCTTACCTTCAGGCTAGGAGTTCACTGCTTCCTTGGAGTTTGGTCGTAGCAAACTAGATGGCCTGTTGAAATGCAAGGCTTTAAAACTGGAGGTCCATGGAAGGAGCTCAGTATAGCTTCATTGTCCTCATAGCAAAGGACAGGGTCTTGTGCATTTGGTAAAGAAGAAGTCGACTTTATGGCCTAGCCTAGTTAGTTTTGAGGCAGGGTCTTGCTGTATGAGCCCATGTAAGCCTGAAATTCACTTTGTAGCATAGGCTAGCCTCCTGTCTCAGCCCCTGGAGTCCTAGAGAAAATTACAGGTGTTCTCCACCATGACCAAATTTTGACCATACATAACTCAAAGATTTAATAACTTTTATTTAATGTGTATATATGTTTTTGTCTGCAAGCATATCTGCCCCACATGTGTGTAGTGCCTGCACAGACCAAAAAGGGAATTGGATAACCTAGACTGGAACTGGGATTACAAATGGTTGTTAGGTAGCATGTGGGTCCTGGGAACCAAATCTGTGTCCTCTGGAGAAGCCTTCAGAGCTCCTAAACATTAATATAATTCTACACATGCATGCATAAGTCTTTTTACCCACTCCAGTTTCCATACTTGGAGCAGCTGAACCCATTCACCACGTCTTCTCCTCAGCTCTACTCCCTACGTGTATTCTTCTACAGACTAAATCCTGAGCTAAGCAGGGAAGAAGTGACCCTCACCCATCCTCTCAGATGGGCTTTTGCTCCCCAGCCCTCTTCCCTTCCTAGAGGAAACTGGTGTTGATCAAACAGGGTTAAAGGTGCAAACGGTCATGAAGGTGGCTCAATGAATAAGAAGCTGCTCAAAAAAAAAAAAAAAAAAAAAAAAAAAAAAAAAAAA
>NW_026067943.1:1583826-1599186 GCF_014885135.2 Alexandromys fortis
GAGGCCTTTGGACTTTCCACAGGGCAGGGAACCCTGACTGCCCTTCAGACTGGAGAGGGAGGGGGAGAGGAGTGGGGGGAGGGGGAGAGGAGTGGGAGGAGGGGGAGGGAAAAGGGAGACAGGGAGGGAAATGGGAGGCGGGGAGGAGGCAGAAATTTTCTTTCGTCAATAAAAAATTATATTACAAAAAAAAAATCCTTAAAGCTCATTGGGTGCCAGTCCCAGGGACAGTGAGACACTGTCTCAAAAACTGAGGTCGAGAGTGACTGAGGAAGTCATCCCAGTATCAACTTCTACCACCCACACCGAAATCCCACACAGGTGCAAGGAGTCTGCGCTGCTGAAAACTCATTCTAAGGAACGTGTGGGTCCTTGTACAGAGCACTAATTTGTAACCCAAACTTGACTTACTAATTCACTTCGATGGGATTTATGAGTTCCCACCAAACTATAAAATCACCCACTCTTCTTTCCCTGGACCCATACTAAGTACTAGCATTTAACCAGCATGACCTACGCACTGTCATTTCAAAGGCCAGACCTATCCTTTCAAATCTTCCTCAATTGTTAGCCTTCTTTTGACTCCTGGCAGCTTTCCACCACCCATCCAAGCGCTGGCCATCTCCATTGTGAGATGGGGTCAGGAAGAAATGAACAGAGTCATAGCTCCTGGCTGTGCCCCAGCAAGTGGGCTGCAAGTACAGGCAGTCTTAATTGATGGCACCACTTGCTGAGTCTCTAAATTAAAATATTCGATTTGAGCTACATGACATCCCAGGATCAGCCTGACCTCTCAGTGGAGCTCAGAGGTGGTGACATCAGAATGCAGCAGGCAGCTGGGGAAGGACATCGGCTCTGTAATTAAGGTCCTCCTTTGTCCTCCAGGGAATGGTGCCAAAGCTCTGACTTGAGACACAGGGCAGATAAAATGTTAATTGCAATCACGTAGGAGGAGGCACAGGTATTAACTGTTCTGTTCACCTTGCGCAGACTTCTAGAAGGCGGCATCTGGGGGTTGATGGCTCTATTAGCATTCTGACTGTGCCTTCCAAGCCTGTAGTGTGTCTGGAACTCTCTGTCTCCAAACATGTATTTAAGAAGTAAAGGTGCCCACTAAGAGCAGCAGAGCTCACACATTTAGACCCTGTATAAGGATGTGGCGGGCTGGTATCCACACAGAGGCACCCTCATGATGTCTGCTACATTCAGCCAGGCTGTGATGGATGCTTCGAGCCTAACTATATTAAGCACGAATAATCAAAAGGTATTCTCTGTCTTAAATACATTCTCTTAAAAAATTTCCATATGAAGATGACTGCAGTGCTAATTGGCAAATTTAATTTTTTTTACTTATTTATTTTTACTTAAAAATTTCCACCTCCTCCCCTCCTCCCATTTCCTTCCTCCTCCCCCCATTCCCCTCTCCCTCCCTCTCCAGTCCAAAGAGCAGTCAGGGTCCCCTGCCCTGTGGAAAGTCCAAGGTCCTCCCCCCTCCATCCAGGTCTAGGAAGGTGAGCATCCCACAAAAACTAGGTTCCCATAAAGCCAGTAAATGCAGTAGGATCAAAACCCAGTGCCATTGTCCTTGGCTTTTCAGTCAGCCCTCCTTGTCCGCCACATTCAGAGAGTCCAGTTTGATCACATGCTCCATCAGTCCCAGTCCAGCTTATTTTGGTGAGCTCCCATTAGATCAGTCCCACCATCTCAGTGGGTGGGTGCAACCCCTCGCAGTCCTGACTTCCTTGCTCATGTCTTCCCTCCTTCTGCTCCTCATTTGGACCTTGGGAGCTCAGTCCAGTGCTCCAATGTGGATCTTTGTCTCTATCTCCATCCTAATGCATGTTGAGGGCATATCATAATAGGGTTAGATATGATTTTTCCATACATGTATACAGTGTACATCCCCCAAACCTGTACATCCTAGTACCTAGTAAACACTCCTCTATTTTCAGATGGATTTTACATGTACAATAATAAATAATATGTGGTACTGTCTTTCTGTGTCCAGTTAAAACAAGTCCTCTTTCTAGGTCTAGCCATCTGCTGCAGATGACAGGATTTCATGCTTTGTGGCTGAATAATACTAAATTATGCAGAAATAACATGTTTTCTTTATCAACTCATCTATTTATAGCCATATGATATTCAATCTTGATCGTCAACATAATGGAATTTACAATTACCAAGGAAACGTATTCCTGGGAATCATGCCTATAAAGTATTTTCAAGATTGGATTAATAAAGTAGGCAAACCCATCCTTAATGTGGGTTGTGCTGTTCAAAGGGCTGGGATGCTGGACTACATAGCCAAATGACCAAAAGTACGCCCCTCCCCCTGCTTCCTGACTGCCAATATAATGTGACCAGCTGCCTCAGGCTGCTGGCTCCATGCCTTCTCTATCATGATGAGCTAAACCTTGAAACTAAGAGCCAAAAATGACTCTGATCTCCTTAGGTTTATTTTTGTCAGGGTATTTTACCATCAGAGCAATGAGACAAGTAACTGATACAGGCTCCTAGGCTGATTCTGTTTCTTAACTACCATGAATCAACAGAAGGATGGGTGCACACCCCTCTTGCATGCTTTGGTCCCCTCTGATACCCAGCAAAAGGATCACTGGATCATGAAGCAGTTCTAATTTCAGTTTTAAGGACTGCCCATACTGTTCTCCATAGCAGCTATACTAATTCTATTTCATACTCCCATTAATGGAATCTACGAGATCCTTCCTGGGTTTTCACCATTTGTTATATTTTGTTTCTGTATTTTGATAGTAGCCATTCTAACTGGTAGGAGAGAGTATCTCATTTTTTGTTTAATGATAATGAACATTTTTTCATATTTTTGACAAAAATATGTTTTTTAATGTGTCTCTTCAGATCACTTTCCCATCCTTTAAGTAGATTAAATTATTGTTAAGTTTATTGAGGTCATTGTATATTCTGGACATCCACCCACTATCAGAGGAATGGCTGTCAAATACTTTCTTCTGCTCCATTGGTTGTCTTTTTATTTGTTTATCATTTCCTTTGCTTTGTAAATTTGATATAACTCAGTGTCTATTTGTGCTTTTATTCCCAAAGCCGTTAGGTACCTAATCAGAAAAACTGCTCTATGGTTCAAAGCCTTAAAGAGGTTTCCTATACTTTCATTCAGTATTTCCAATGCTGCTGGTCTAATGGGGAACCACATTGCCCTTTAGTGTATCAATAAGTGACTGAGGAATTGACAGAGGCGACTTCGGAAACAAATGACATATTTGTAGTCCTCTGATGGTTTGGAGAGGAACAGGTGGAATCAGGCATTGCAGTGACTGCTGTTGTCTCATGTGTGCACCAGGAAACAGTCTGGAGACACTTCAGTGGCCCCTTGTAGCCCTGAATGGAAAGTCCGTCAAAAGCACCTGAAGCAAGAAAACTTCACTTTCTCCAATCTCCTCTCTTATTTCTCTGCCTCCTGCAACAGCCCAAGCTGCTTCTCACTTAGTGTATTATGAGGTTCTTCTTCCCTGGGCCTAGACTCACAATGTGCCCTCCATCTACAAGGCTTCTCCTATTCTCTCCTGAACAATAACATCTGGCAATTCTTCTGCTTGAGTCCTTGGTTTTTATAGTAACTCAGTAAACCCAGGATGTCTCTTAGAAGCTAGTTGCCAGCCTGCTTTGTTACTGTCTGTCTCTGAACCTGTATTCCAGGCCGACTATAAACAATCAGACGGCAGAAGCCATGCCTGCACCTCCCACAGTTGTATTTGTGGCATAAAGTGTCATGCTTGGTAAACAAGTAGTGTCCGTGTGAGAACTGGGTGAATAAATGGAGTGGGGACAGTAAGAATGCAGCCCTGATGGTTCATCTTTACTACCACTTTTTATGGCTATAGGCAAGTTCTTGAGAAGAAGCAACTGAAGGAAGGATTAATTTTGGATCGTGGTTTAAAAAGACCCAGTCCAGCGTAACAGGAAGGCGTGATAGCAAAAGTGCCCTGTGGCTGTAACAACAGAAGTGTGTTTTGCTCACATCTTGGTGAACTATGAGGCAGAAAACTCAGCCACAAGCAGAGCTGGCTAGCAATACTCTAGCCCTATCTCTACAGACCTACAACTGCCAGATCGGGGTCTCATGCATCAAAGTTTCCACAAACCCCCAAGATAGTACCACCAGCCCGAGAACCAAGTGTTCAAACTTGTGAGTCTGTGAGCGATATTCCTCGCCTAGTATCACTCAGAAAAAAATGGGAAGCCATGACAAGCCCCACCAACTCATGCATGCGGGCTCACTGACTACACATTCTAAACACTTCAGAGGGGGTTCTAAACACTTCTGGGGTTCTCATAACAGTTCTCTCACCCAGCGCAAGGCACTGGACTCATCCAGATCAGATGATCCAGGCATTTTTTAAAAAAAGAGATCACCTTTAAGCTTCATTCTTTTCTCTGTTACTTTTGATCAGGAAAAGTCCCAATGCAGAGACTAATCATGTTGGAATGTCTGTCATTTTAGTCCTCACAACCAGCAAAGCTATGCCCACCCCAGCCCCAGCACCCATCAACCCTGACAACAGTACCCTGATAAGAAATGACAGAAGCCATCACCCAGGGAACTGTGCCACCCACTCCTAGCTCTCTGCATGAGGTTTAACTGAAAGTCACTTTAAGATGGGGAGGGAAGACAGCTTTTTCCTAGAATTTCTGCTTGGAATGAAACAGAGAAACGCAGGCTGCTTTCCAGACAGTTTCAAGAGACACACAAAATGATGAGCTGGAGTATTTTTTTCTTAAACAACTGAATTCATTGCTGCCCTCCTTTTCTAAAAAGAAATGTGTTACCAAGGCCCAGCACAGGTTGCTCTCCTACAAACCAAGGACGCAGTTGCTTACACCAAACAGAGACCAATTCAATCTTATGTCTTGTCAGAAGTTCTCCAGTTCATACTATTTAATGTAAATTATATTTTCAGTCTGCTATATCTTTAAGTTCTATATTATGAGTGAAACCATCTGAAAATTGCAAAGCTTAGGAAAAATATGCATCTGTATTAAGCATGCACAGATGTTTCCCTTGCGATTGTTTCCAAAGTAACATTGTTGTTGTACTAATATAACAATTGTAAAGGGTGGTATAACAATTATAGAAGATTTGTGCTAGATTCAGTACTGTGGTGTTTTGAATGAGAATGTTTCACAAGGTCTCATGTATTGAATAATTTGTCTCCAGGATGTGGTACTGATTAAAGAGATTTAGGAAGTCTGTCTTGTTGGAGGAAGTGCATCACTAGAGAGGAACTTGAAGAGTTAAATTCTTGTACCATTTCAAGTTTGCTTTCTTTTTTTATTTTTATTTTTTAATTTATTTATTTATTAAAGATTTCTGCCTCCTCCCTACACCGCCTCCCATATCCCTCCCCCTCCCCCAATCAAGTCCCCCTCCCTCATTAGCCCAAAGAGCAGTCCGGGTTCCCTGCCTTGTGGGAAGTCCAAGGACCTCCCACCTCCTTCCAGGTCTAGTAAGGTGAGCATCCAAACTGCCTAGGTTCCTACAAAGCTCGTACATGCAGTAGGATCAAAACCCAGTGTCATTGATCTTGACTTCTCAGCAATCCTCATTGTCCACTATGTTCAGCGAGTCTGGTTTTATCCCATGCTTTTTCAGACCCATTCCGCTGGCCTTGTTGAGTTCACATTGGGAATATACCCAAGAGATGCCCTATCATACAACAAAAGTATATGCTCAACTATGTTCATAGCAGCATTGTTTGTAATAGCCAGAACCTGGAAACAACCCAGATGCCCTTCAACGGAAGAATGGATGAAGAAAGTATGGAATATATACATATTAGAGTACTATACAGCAGTAAAAAAAAAACAATGACTTCTTGAATTTTGCATGCAAATGGATGGAAATAGAAAACACTATCTTGAGTGAGGTAAGCCAGACCCAAAAAGAGGAACATGGGATGTACTCACTTATATTTGGTTTCTAGCCATAAATAAAGGATATTGAGCCTATAATTAGTGATCCTAGAGAAGCTAAATAAGAAGGTGAACCCAAAGAAAGACATATAGTCATCCTCTTGGAGATTAACTTTCATCGGGCGATGAAAGCAGACAGAGACAGAGACCCAAATTGGAACACCGGACTGAAATCCCAAGGTCCAAATCAGGAGCAGAAGGAGAGAGAACACAAGCAAGGAACTCAGGACCGCGAGGGGTGCACCCACATACTGAGACATTGGAGATGATCTATTGCTTTATTTACTTCAGATTGGTGGAAGATGTGAGCCCTTGACTTCCTGTTCTTGCCACCATGCCTGCCACTAGTTGCCATGCCTTGACTTTACCACCATGAACTCTATCCTTTGGGAATAATAAATCCAAATATTTTTTTTTCTTCTGTGAGTTATTATGGTCATGGCATTTCATCACAACAGATGAATTAATTAATTAAAAAGTAATTAATAAAGGTGTAAATAATCTAGAGATGGTTTAATTATGAGGAAGGATGTACATGAGGCAATTATGAGAGAGGTGAGCATCTGTAGGTATGGATATCTATTGGGTCCTAGAGCTGTTTACTTGCAATACCAAAGGCAGTCAGGTTTTTCTTTCATTATGCATTTGGGCATATTTGTTGAATGTGAACAAAAACAAAAATATACCTGTTCCTAGCATCAGGAGTTCTTCTAGGAGAATGAACTGTTATCCAAATTCTGTGTTAGCTTTTGTGATGCTACAGAGTGAACCCAAGGCCTCATGCTTGCTAGGCATTCTACCCTTGAACCCTGTATCTTCAAATGAGTAGGATTCAAAATGGACTCCTCACTAAGAGACTTTTCAGTTATTAATTCTTCATTTAATGTCATGGTTCCCAGCCAGCGCTGCAGCACCTATGAAAACTGGATATTATTTTCTGACCTGTCTGTCTTAATAGATAAAGTAAAAGCAGCTTATAAGTAAGAGCAGACAGGGATACACAAGATGACACATGGATGAGCTCGTGAAAGACACCCCATCCATAATAAGCATGGTTTAGTACAGTCTACGAAAAGGAGAAGGCATGAAAAGGTGCTAACAGTCTTCAAGTGTAGCTGGAGGCTGCTCGTTTGTTCCTGGCTGCTCAGTCCCAAAATAATCATACAGAAACTATATTATTTCAATACTGTTTGGCCAATAGTTTAAGCGTATTTTTCGCTAGCTCTTATATTCTAAACTAACCCATCTCCATTAATCTGTGCATTGCCACTTAGCTGTGGCTTTAAAGTTTCATCTGGTGTCTGGCATCTGTCTGTCTCTGGTAGGCTGGTAGGGTTATATGACTTCTTCCTGACTACTCTGCCTTCTCTCTCTCTCTCTCTCTCTCTCTCTCTCTCTCTCTCTCTCTCTCATATCTAGATAGATAGATAGATAGATAGATAGATAGATAGATAGATAGATAGATAGATATCTTTTATCCTGGCTTTACTCTGCTAAGCCACTGGCTGAAAGCAGCTTTATTCATTAACTAATAAAAGCAACACATAGACAGAAGGACTTCTTACACCATTTCCCCTTTTCTGTTTAAAGAAAAAGGAAAGTTTTAACTTTAACATTGTAAAATTACATATAACAAAACAGGTATTAAGCAAGAATCGGAGTTACAAGATTTATGTCTACTTTATCTTTATCATAACTAAGGAAAATTATAACTATTTATTCTTCTACTCCATTAAAGACTCCAGAAAGATATAATATAACCTAAATTAACTTCCAAAACTCTAGAATTGACAGAGACATCACACTGTTTGGACAGTCGCCCAAAGTTCTTCTGTAATGTTGTGGGTACCTATCTTCAGCCTATTGGCCCATAGTATCTGGCAGACTTTTTTTATTCACACACCATTCAGAAGCTTCAAATAATTCACAGCAGAGATGATAGACGGTGAGATAGTTAAATGAATTGCTAATATATAATAAAGTCAATTGTCATAAGAATCAAGATATTATTGCATTTTAACAACTGGCTCCAGGTGTCATCTTAGAGAAAGTGTTGAGTGTGCAGGGGTGGAGGGGCCTTTATTCTGTCCCAACTGGCTAGCTTACACCCAAAATAATCACACACAAACTGTATTCATTTAATCACTGCCTGTCCCATTAGTTCTAACTTCTTATTGGCTAATTCTTACATCTTAATTTAACCCATTTCCATTAATCTGTGTATTGCCACATAACTGTGATTTACCGGCAAGATTCTAACCAGTATATCTCCAGGCAGGAGATAAATGGCGTCTGCCACACTTCCCTTCTTCCTAGCATTCAGTTCTGTCTACTCCGCCTACCTAAGTGCTGCCCTATCAAAAGGCCAAGGCAACTAGTTTCTTTATTCAACCAATGAAAGCAACATATAAACAGAAAAACCTCCTATACCAGGAAAGAATCTAAGTCGTTGGAAAAGTCATTTTTAATGACTTATCTAGATGATATAAGCCTGAGGAATAGAACCAGAATGTCCTAGGAAGATAAAAAGAGGGTGGGGGTGCTGCAAAAAGTGGCTCAACTGATAGAACACTTGCCTCACAAGCAAGAGCACATGAGTCATGGCTCTAGAGCCCCCTCAAAAAGTAGGTTTAGTGGTATATCCTTGGAATCTCAGCATGGTAGAGTTATGCATTGCTAGGTCGATCTCTGGGGCTCCCTGACGAAGAGGCTTAGCCCATTAGTGAAGACAGGTTAATGTCATACCCTGTCTCAGGAATAAGACAAACAGTGTTCCTTAGGAACAATACTCAGAGTCATGCTCTGGTCCCCACATGCACATTCATACCTGTACACCAGCACACACATGCACCTCCAGTTACACACATGCACACTCACACAAAGTTTGAAAAGAAGAGTTATGTTTTTCTTTTTAATTCAGGAAAGATAATGAGTGAACATAGGGTAAGTAGGTGTAACCCTGGGCTTTGGGGAAAGTTGCCCGACAGAAGTTTAGCTCTGTAACACAGCAAAGAGAAACCTCAGTATCTAAAACTAAATCATTGGGTGTTGTTTGTTTGTTTGTTTTTGTTTTTTGTGGGTTTTTTTTTTTTTGAGGCATAATATAAAATCCAACCTGGTCCCAAATTTCTACTTCTCTGGTCTCAGCCTCCCAAATGCTGAGATCACAATTTAAGGACCATGGCTAGCCAGAAATAAATCCTTTTGTGTGTGCATATAGACTAAGTCTTTCTCTACTGTCAAAAAATTCTATGTCTCAAGTTCTCAAAACATTCCAGGCTACACAGTTTACAAAAGGCTGGAGGAAATTTTAGATTCAATTACACAGAAACAAAGGGGAAGTGTATGTGAATAGAATCCCCCAGAGGAGAGAAAATAAAATCCCTTTGAATAATCTTCTTAGGTTTTGCAAATACCCATAGATTCGTTAGCAGTTGGTGTCTTGGGCCTTGAGTTAACTTCATTGGCTCTATTCCATGCTGATTTTTTTTATTGGGTAGTAACTGAAAGAAAACTTGAGACTAGTTTCAAAATTTTTCTGGGTATTGGGTTGTGATCTTGTTGACACAAATTGCCAACTTCTTCCAAAATAGTCCATCTCCACAATGTCATCTATTTTTCAACATGGTATCTAGTCAAAACCAGAACTTTCAAGACAAAATACACTTATATCTCAGTCACAATAGTCAGTTAAATGCTACTTTTGAGGGGCCCAATATAAGCAGACTATGAAGTCAGAGGCTTTATAATACTAACACATTTAAGCCTCAACTTCCAAGGAGAGCTTAAAGTGAACATTTAAAATACATTTTAGTTACTAACAAAATGAGGTCGTTAGCCTGGTGAATAGTTTAATACCAGTACCAGTCTCTTGGCTTTTGACAATTACATAAAATTATGATTTGAATGTAAAATGTTTCCCATAGGCACAAATGCTTAAATCCTTATTCCCAAGCATGTGTCACTGTTTGGAGAAGCTTTGGAACCTTTGGGACTGTAGCAGAGCTAGCAGAAGTATGCCACCAGGGGCAAACTTTAAGGGTAAAATCCACCTCTGGTACCAACTGGAGCTTTCCGCTTCCAGGGATCTTGGCATGTGACCCTGCAGTTGGCAGCTTTCACTGCCATTCCTGAGCCATTCCAGTCCCCGTGCCTTGCCCACCATGGGGGACAATGCCCTCTAAACTGCAAGCCAAGCTGAAACTGATGTCATGTAAGTGGTTTCTGTAAAATTTTCTCTTATACAAATAAGATGCGTCACAGCCCAGTAGGGAGGTGTCTGTGGGAACCTTGACTGATTTCTACAACTTCTGATGAGTCCCATTATTCCAAACATCAAAGGTTAAGAGAAATAATGTTGGGGCTGGATATAGTTCCCTGGTTAGGAACACTTTCTAGTCTTCCAGAGGATCTAGGTTCAATTTTTAGTACCTACATGGCAAGAGAAATAATGTTAATGATACCATCCAGACAGGGAATAGAACATAAAAATATGAATTATGAATTTCCAAAATTGCTTGTTTGATAATCGGCCCTGTGAGTAAGTATTCAAGACCAATATTCTAATAACTTGTTTCTGCATAATGATAGTTTATATATTAATTGACTTATGTAAACCAGTCATTGTCTCTTTACTACTGTTTAATGAGGGTTGAAGGTGCGATTCATTGATAGAGAGCTGGCCTAGATTGCACAAGGCCATGGATTCGATTTCTGATACCACAAAAACATAGATAAAATAGAAGTATTACTTCCTCATGAGCCATTCAACAATTTCATGACAAACTCAACGGTGATTTTTCTTTTGCAGGTGAGAATACAGGCACAGAGGAATGAGGCATGTGATTGAAATTACATGGCTCATACTGGGCTAGAACTGATCCATAGACAAGGCTCTAGGATTCCAGAGATGACCCCATATATTGCCTTTCCTCTTGCATCTTCTCACTCACATGTACCACAAAAAAAGTACAGGATATGAGTTGAATTCATTTTCTACTGCTAAGGCAACAAGTTGTCGGAAAGTCAATGACATAAGATGACCCTGTTTGCTGTCTCATGGTTTATTAGTCAGAAGTTGTGCCATGTCATGTCTGAATTTTTGAGGGATGAAATCTGGAGGCTGAGGTCCTCTTCAGGAGGGTCCCCCACTTCCTTGATTCCTATATCCTGAACACAGATCATAATATCCGAGTTTCTGCCTTGAGCATTTAGGTTGCTTCTGAAAGCAGAATAAGCAGCAGGCCCTATTCCTGACCTACAGCTCTGTAAATCTTCCTGTAACTCCACACTCCAATGTCTTTGCTACAGATATACCTAAGATATAGAGCACCTCTTCTATCTCTGTTTCAAATTCCATCTGGGACAGCCTGCTCCTCATAAGGCCAACTGTGTCGCATGAATGATGAGGGCTGTCATCCATCCATAAGAGTCCGTTGCAGCTACTGCACAGGTGAAATCATGGGATCCACTTAGAAGACCCCTTACCCCAGGATTTAGTCTACTTTTTCAAAGTGCTACCAATGTGATCCCTTAATCTGGCAGGATCAGGGTACAGAAAAGTCTTATCACTCAGACCTCCACATATGTTCTACACTTGAACACCCTCCTGGAGGTTCCTGATGTGAAAACATTTAACTAAACAGTAGGACTCAAACTGGAAGTTCTTATGTACTGTTGCTTTCTATTATCACATTTTGACTGTATAAAAAATGAATGAATGAATATTAAGAGAACCTGTGAGATAAATAATGTATGGAGATAACCAGACAGTACTTGGGGGGTGGTGTGTGCTCATGTATTACTTGGAGGACTCCTAGGGCCAGAAAATGGCATGAAGAATTTAACTACAAACCAGTTGCTGCAAAATGAAAGAAAAAGAACACACATAAACATATCAAGATTCCTAGGCCTCTTGCTCCACCAGGGTGAACAAGGAGAATTCCAACAGCTATGTATCCATGTGCTCCTCAGCTCATCTCCCTCTGTGCCTGGGAGTCTCCCGCCTTACAGCCAAGGTCAGCAAAGTCAGACTGGCTCCTGGAATATCTCAATACATAATTACAGAATGGAAAATAGCCTTAGACTAAAACGTAGGAAGACATAGAAAAGTCCTTTGTAGGAAAAACTAAGCAATATTAAAAAGATACATCTGCATTTGTGGGAGCCTAGCCAGTTTGGATGCTCACCTTCCTAGACCTAGATGGAGGGGGGAGGACCTTGGACTTTCCACCTGACTGCTCTTCAGTCTGGAGAGGGAGGGGGAAAGGAGTGAGGGGAGGGGAAGTGGAGTGGGAGGAAGGGGTAGGGAAATGGGAGGATGGGAGAAGGCAGAATTTTTTTTTCAAGAAAAAATAAATTAAAAAAAAAAAGAAAAAGAAAACCTGGGGTGGGAAAATTTTTCCACAGTTAAGAGCACTTGCTTCTCATCCAGAGGACCCAGGTGGATTCTCAACATCAACATGGTTTCTCATAACTGTGTGTATCTCTGGTTCCAGAGGACCCAGTACCCACTGGCTTTCATAAGTGTTAGGAATGCAGATGGCACATAGGTATACCCCACAAGCAGGATACCAGTACAGATAAAATTAATATTTAAAAAATTAAGGATAAAAATTAAAGGGATTAAGATGAAAGAGAAAACAAGTATGGGCAACAAGTTTAGAAAATGAACCCTTTGGGGTTGGTGAGATGTTTCAGTGATCAAGCACAATTGCTTCTCTTGCAGAAGATCTAGGTTTGCTTCCTAGCACCCACATCAGGTGGCTCACAACTACCAGTTACTCCATGTAACATGGGGATTTGACTCCATCTCTGGCCTTCTTTGACACCAGCACTCATGTGGTGCTTATATATACACTCAGGTCCACGCACATAAACCACACACATACACAAAAACTTCTATAGAAAAAGAAAAGATACACTCAAGACTATTGCAAGCAGTAGGAAGAAGGATATAAAATGTATTTAATGGCTTATCTGAGGGATTCAAATGCCACCTGCATTTTGAAAGTTGTGTTAGTTAAAATTTTCAATTAGTAAAAGAAACAATTCCCTAACTTAAACATTATAAGTGGAATAATTATGCTTGACTATTCAAAAATCAAACCACACGAATGCTCTCTGGGGTCCTGTGCAATTTTTTTGTAGTAATTCTTTATAAACTCTTCTGAACAAAAAGTATTATCTCTCTCTAAATCCACATCTGTGGATTAAACTGTACATAGTCTAAGGGAAGAATGACTACTTGTATAGATATATATTTATGACACTCTGTAAAGTGCATTTAGTGTTGATAAAACATTCACATCATATTAAGTATTATAAGTAACCAAGCCATACTTTAACATGTACGGGACGCTGTGTATAGAAAACTTAAATATTAAGAAAGGGAGTTGAGCATATACTGATTTTAGAATTTTTGAGGGAAGAAGGGCTTCCTGGATTCTAATCCCTGGGATATTACAGGGGAAAAAGTCCTTATCTGAAGTGTGGGATAAAAAGTGCTTTCTATTTTTGATTATGTGGATTGGGGAAAAATTCATGGACTTACTTGAGTATTCCTAATCATAAAATCTGAAATCAGTGTGGGCAAGACCTAGGTGGCTAAAGGTACTTGCCAGCAAGCTTGGCAACCTGAGTCTGATTTCAGGACCCATGAATTCAGGACAGTTTAGATTTGAAAGTGAGGGATGTTCAGACTAAGAGAAAATACATATAAATATGTTTTTTCTTGGAAAGCATAGCCACAATATGATAAGATAGTAAAGGATCATTTGACTTTGCATATTCATAGGACAAACATGACTATGAGAAAAACATCAGAAGAAAGGTCTGTGCACTTCTAGAGAAGACAGTGAAAGGTTATGACAGCACTAAGTCTCAAGAGTAAGTCTCAGACTGTGAAGATGCAAGTAGCCAGCTTTCCGGTTATACATGGGGCTGTACAACATCAAACAGATACAGCATCAAAGTGAGACCATGCTCAGATCAGTGACACAGCTGGCTTCATTTAGTATTCAACAGTTACTAGTAACAGTGTGTGGAAGGAAGCCTCTGACACAACCTTAGATGAACCCTGATTTGGGGTTTTTACACGCTGTTGTCCTTTTATACGCTGAACCAGAGATGGAGCATGTAAAAACCAGGATAGAGTGGAAGCGACTGTGAATTGCTAACAAGGTAAGGCAATAAAAGACACTGGGGCCTCTGCCTTTGGCTCTTATATTGTCTGTCACTCTGTTCCTACATCAAGGGGACACTTGAGAAACACCTACATACAAAGGAACTTCGGTGTCTTTCAAAACTGGTAGAGACTGTCACACAAGTGATTCATATAGGACCTGAATCCTCTAGCAACCAACTTTTCATGATTGTAATCCCACTGACAAACAACAGGCTTCTGACAAGATATCCTGAGCCAGGATGACACACCCAAGATTCTCATGAACATGTGACCCAGACACATGACAGGAGATGATAAATTGTTGCTTTTTATTATTATTATTTAGGAACTAAATTTTGGAATCTTTTGCTACCCAGCATTTGAGGAGAAATTTCATGAACCAAGGTTAAGAATTGGTATTGAACCTCTAACTTTGATATTCAATACCGAAAGGGGTCAAAGCAAATGTGTTTCTGCTCCTGATGAATGATGTTAGTACTAAGGATTCTAAACATACACCCGAAAGCTTTTTTTTAAACCACACGCTGAGAATGAGTTCTATTTGAGACAAACAATCGATATCCTATAACTGTGGACTCAAAGTACAGCCTCTCTTCCTTTTTAGTACCTATTGGAAATGGCATTGCTGATGTCTACCCTCAACATGTGGATATCACAAATGCTCCATAAATCCCTTTACTGCCTCCCTACAAAACCAATAAAACCCTTATCCCTTTTCACATTCTTTGTCTTCACAGTAACAGAAGGAAAAGTTTATACTAATTCCCCCAGCTGGATTTAGAAACAGAACAATCCCATCACTGGTAATATCTTTACTGACAGAATAATGGAAATAATCAAATTGGCATTAATAGTCTTGATGGAATTTGTTTAAGTAATGAATTTAAATGTATTCACTGCACACCTTGCAAAGCTTGATGTTATCTACAATCAAAAATTAATAAGCATGGAAATCTACAATGTATTTATTCCTGAAAAGGATAAATGTTGTGGTCTCCTAAGAAGAATTGAATGATCTCAATATTTCCCCTTTTAAATCTAAAGTAATTAAAGTGTGAACCAACCAAGAAGAAATACAAATAATTACAAGATGGGAGCGAGTGAAGAAGAACTCACCAACAAATCAGGGGTTGTTTAAATTAGATTTTTATTTTTTAATTAATTAATTTATTTATTTATTAAAGATTTCTGCCTCCTCCCCCCCA